>NW_025814845.1:129742500-130172500 GCF_022079265.1 Lynx rufus
TGGTTTTATGGAGCAAATGTAGATTGAGGTAAATGGAGCCAAGTTCATTACTATTAAGGAGTGATAATGGCCTGATCTTTACAACTCTGTCTATAGCTATAAAACAATTTTTGTCATTATAATAGCAAAGTAGTCAACACTCAGTGGCTCACAATAACAAACATTTATTCTTGCACTGGTCACCTTCAGCTGGGCTTACATAGACGCATCTGGGGTGGGCAGCTCTGCTCCAAGTTGCGGATTGGTTGGCTATGGTGTGGGTTCAGGTCTGCTCCACATTTTTCCTTCTGGGGCCCAGGGAAGAGGCCAACCAGGGCTTGCTTTTTTGGCAGATCACTGGAGCACAAGAGCATGAGTCCACCAGTCAAGCATATTTAGAGCTGCTATTTCTATCACACCTGTTGATTTCCCAGTGGCCAAAGCATGTCATATGGCCAAGCCCAAAGATAGGAAAATATACTTCATTATAAGAGAGAGGTGGAGGAGGGCTGAGTATTTGCTGAACAATAACCCAGTCCAGTGCAAGGTAGCAGCCCTTTTTTGTAACAAGTCTGTGATTACTAGAACAGTTCTGCTTTCATGACCACCACACAGCAAATATATCGAAACCAGTATCAGGAATTAATGGAATAACGACTAGAATTGAAGTCCTTTTGTGCATGTGTACACGTACATGCTCTTTCTCTCTTTCATATCAAGCACATACTCGCTGCCCATGTAGCCATGTTTTTCTTGCTCCTTTTTCAGTGACAGAGGACAGAGCTATTTGGTTTGGAGCATGGCCTCAAGTGTTTCTCCTTTGCAAAAATTGGGAAAAGTAACCTCCTTGGATCTCCTTCCACCTTCCACCAGCCCAATCAGAATCAACTCTCTCCAATTACCCCTTTTCTGAAGCACACTGAATTTAAGAAACTTTTTTGTTTCTCTCCCTTAAATTAGCCAATTTAATAAGTGAAAACGATAGTCCATATCTTCACTATAATGAGAATCTATGTAGTTAGAAAAAGAGATTAAAACTTCTTTGGCTTTTATAACATGTAAGAAGAGAACTGGGAAATAAGTTGTAGTACATTATTTCAATGGAATATTATACAGTAACTAAAATTTACTGTATAGTATTTACTTTTTGTAACTGAATACATTATACTAACATTCAACAAGATGTGTGAACCTCACAAATATAATGTTGAATTAAATAAGTAAAGAACAAGAGAATATGTATAAATTCCTTTATATATGAAGTTCAAAAAGCAGGCAAAAAAAAAAAAACCCAAAAAAACAAACAAACTAGTGTTTGGGAATGTGAACTTAGGTGGAAGAACTATAAAGAAAAGCAAGAAAAGGGCACTTTGGAGGCTCAGTAGATTGAGTGTCCGACCCTTGATTTTGGCTCAGATCACGATCCCAGGGCAGTGATATTGAGCCCTCAGTCAGGCTCCACACTGAGCGTGGAGCCTGCTTGAGATTCTCTTTGTCTCCTTCTGCTCCTCCCTCCCACTCATGCTCTCTCTAAAAGAAAAAAAAAAAGAAAGAAAAGTAAGCAAATTATTTTCATCAAAGTGGGGATAGTGATTACCTTTGCTGGGGACATTAATTATTGGGAGGGGGAGAAGGAGTCTTCTCATTTGCAAGCAACAATCCATTTCTTGACATTGGTGGTGATTACATGGATGTTGATAAGTCATCAGAGCTATACATGTCTGTTCCTGGAACTTTTTTCTATAAATATTATATTTCACTGTAGAAATGCCTCAGGATTCCATGATATTTGGTCTCATAAACTTAATCTCACATGCCATAAAATTTAAGACTTTGTCTCTAGTTTCAACTCTTGGTTAATTCTGTCCACAAACTTTCAGTGCCTTCCCTATGTCTGTGTTCCTCTTGATAACTTTTGTGGACACATTGTCCACACCGGATATGTAGATTTCCTTCTGACCCTCATATTTGTGATTAAAGTTAAATGTTAGATGACATCAAAGCCCATTCACCTTTGTCCATGTCTGGTAATTGTGCCCTAGCCACCTACACTTCTTTTAGGTACTCATTTGGTCTTAAGAGAGACTGAATGAGGACATGCGCTGGAGAAAATCCATAGGTAGTACTAGAAAAACAGTTCAACTTTTAATGACTCAGTAATGCTTGGTTTTCAGGTATATAAAGACACTTCTTGATAAAAAAAATCTCAGTTTCTTGGTAGGATCAAAGAAAAATGCAAATAAGAAACAGCTCAGTATATATGGTCAATAAGAAAACTAGATAGGGTTGCCTCGGTGGCTCAGGCGGTTGAGCGTCCGACTTCGGCTCAGGTCATGATCTTACGGTCTGTGCATTTGAGCCCCGCGTCAGGCTCTGTGCTGACAGCTCAGAGCCTGGAGCTGCTTCAGATTCTGTGTCTCCCTCTCTCTCTCTCTGACCCTCCCCCATTCATGCTCTGTCTCTCTGTCTCAAAAATAAATAAACGTTAAAAAAAAAAAAAAGAAAACTAGATAGAGGTAGGTCAGGCATGATAAGTGAGCAGAGGTCCCTCTTTTCTGGGCCCCCAGATTTGTAAACTTAATGTTTATTCTCCCTTCTTTTGTATCATATCTCTAGATCTCCTGTTTTACAACCAGTTTTATTACTGTATCTCAAAACAAGGTTAAGGTAAGAGAGACTCCTTAATCTGCTACCACAGTATCTTAATTACACTTTCACACATAAGTGTTTTTGTGAGAGGTTAGTCTTTACAAGCCTTTTCAACTCTACTGTTTATAATTGTTAATGGGTGTGAATGGGGAATGGGTCACCCTAATTACCTGATTGTTCCTATTGAGTGACAGTTAACCCTCCCCATGAGTTGGATCTGTTAACTCTAGACCAAGTATATGACTACTCAGATAGACAGACTGCATGCTCTTGCATCTGAATTTTTTTTCCTCAGGGCTGTAAGATCATATTGGATATTGTCTTGGTTATTTACTTCTAAAAATACTGCATTTCACCAATCATCTGTAGTCTAGGAATCAGGATAGCATTCACAGTGACAATATACTGATAAAAATATAAATCTCTCTGATAATTTTAATTAAACAGAATAAACCAAAAGGAAAAAATAAATGCTTCTGAACCTTCACACATCAAATATAAAACTTCAGAAGCCATATGTACTCCTGAAAACACTGAGTTTCTTTAAAAAGTGATTGTCAAGATGGGGCACCTGGGTGGCTCAGTCAGTTAAGCATATGGCTTTGGCTCAGGTCATGATCTCGTGGTTTGTGGGTTCGAGCCCCGCATCAGGCTCTGGGCTGACAGCTCAGAGCCTGGAGCCTGCTTTGGATTCTGTGTCTCCCTCTTTCTCTGTTTCCGCACCCCCCCACCCCCACTTGTACTCTGTCTCTTTCTCTCTCAAAAATAAATAAACGTGAAAAAAAATTTTTTAAGTGATTGTCAAAGTAATCAAAGTCCTTCTGAATTTCTTAGAAAAATTAGGAAATTTTGAAACTAACATTTATTGCTAATAAATTATATGAAGGGAGGGATCCTGTCTATCTTATTCACTTCTATATCCTGGGACATAATGCCTGGCACGTTGTAGATGTTCAAAAAATCTTTTTAAATGAATGAATGAATGTTCAGTGTGGGTTAGCAACATTATATATGTGATCTCATTTAATCTTCACAATAATGCTATATAGATGAGGAAATTGAGTCTTAAAAGGGAAGAAAGGTTGCCCAAGGTCACACGACCAGAAAATGGCAAAGATGGGAATCAAACTATAATGTGCCTAATGCTAAATCTAACATTTGTTCAGTGATGACACACGTTTTAGCAAAGACTGCCAGTTGCCTACACGAACAGCCATTTCTCTCCTCATCCTTAATTATAACTCTAATTTTGTTTTAGTGCCCTTTCCCTTCAGGTGACTCAGTTATATCCTGATGGGATTGGTCTAAGCCAAAATAATGCCCCCATTCCCCATGTCTGTGACCAGTTTAGGGGTTTGGAATTTGATCTGGCTTTGGCCCGTGAGATTGGAAGGAACTATAGTAAAACCTTGGATTGTGAGTAACTTGTTCTGTGAGTGCTCCGCAAGATGTGCAAACATTTCTAATATGTTTTAACTTGATAAACGAGAAATGCCTTGCAATACGAGTAGTACGTGATGCCAACTGTCACATGATCACAACTGAGCCAATGGTTCTTCTCTCTCTCTCTCTCTCTCTCTCTCTCTCTTTCTCTCTCTGTCTCGCTGCGGGATTGTGGGTGATCGTCTCCCATGCTTGGGTGCTCTGTCTCATGCTGCAGGGTTTGGCAGCAATGAGTGATTTTTCAGAATATTGGAAGGTGCTCACAACGGGCACTAGTGTATTTTTTGTCACTTCAAAGCACCTATGGACAGTTCTTTGCTTTTCCATACAAGAGTAAGCTCAGGAATGCTTTGCTTCATTCTAGGTCAGGCTGCCTGCAGATATAGACCCTTTCCTCTGCTGCCTTATTGCCCGTTACATTAAATACAGTACATGACAAGAGTTTATTAATGCTGTACTGTAGTCAACATCTGTGTGAGCATATACAATGGTCCCCATGCAGAAGAAGGTTGAAAAGAAAGGCAGTAAGAAGAAGGACATGATTATGGCAGAAGTTAAGAAAGAAATCATTGAGAAGTACGAATGAGGTATGTGAGTGGCCGAAATTGCAAGATTTTATAAGAAGTCTATGTTTGTACCTCCTCTGCAGAGGAGGAGGAGAAAAAGGTGAAGGAATCCCCCACTTCAAATGAGATTAGGGAGATGTGTCAAATGTGGGAACAGTGCAAAATTTTGTAAAACAGCACCCCCCGAATAAGGCTGTAGCAGTGAGAGTAATTAATCTGTTTAATGACAATGCAATGTCACATTTCCATGAAATCCTCAAAAGAAGGAAAAGCAAGTGTCATTGGATAGGTTCCTTGTTAAAGTTGCACGAAAAGAAAACAATTCCACTGAGCCAACAGATAGCAGTGATTCTGTTAGTGATCATGAAAGTCGTCCTACACAATAAGTTTCCTCTTTCTTGTCTTCCTCACACTGGCTGTAAAGGTTTTTAAAGGTAAGTTCTGGTTAATTTGTTTATTTTTTTATATTTTGTATTTTCTTTACTATTTTGTATTATATTACAGTATTGTAATTTTTAAAAAAATTTTTTTAATGTTTATTTATTTTTAAGAGACACAGAGCACAAGCAGGGGAGGGGCAGAGAGAGAGGGAGACAGAGAATATGAAGCAGGCTCCAGGCTCTGAGCTGTCAGCACAGAGCCTGAAGTGGGGCCTGAACTCAATGAGACTTCTTCGAGCCATGAGATCATGACCTGAGCTGAAGTCAGCGGCTTAACCAACTGAACCACCCAGGCACCCCATGTAATTGTTTTAAATGAATATTTTGGGTTGTGGAATGAATCATCTGAGTTTCCATTATTTCTTTTGGGGAAATTCTCTTTGATATACAAGCGCTTTGAATTACAAGCATGTTTCTGGAATGAATTATGTTTGCAAACTGTACTGTGATGGTAGGGATGGGGGAAGGTTCTGGAAAAGGATTTTTGTTGCCTTTTTAACAAAGAAATACAAGAGAGAAAGACCTTTCTCTATTAAGCATTGATATATGGGGATGTGATATGTAGAGCTGCTAAATCCATCTTGCCTCCAAAAGAGCTAAAAGTCTTAGGTGTTTAATATATTGTTGGGCTTCCAGTAAGTGGTAGCAATCAATCAAATTCTCGGTTTTAGTGAGCCAGTTACTTGAGAGCTTGAGTTGCCAGCTACCTGGAGTGTCAGTCACTCTGTAATACTGACCTTGTCAAAACTAACTCCACTAGTTTTGAAAACCTCTATTCTAAATGGATGTATAAAATGAAATGCTACTGTAGTTTTTACCATTATTTTATGGAAATGGGATATCTTTGCTTATTCACTAATCCACGAACCATTTACTGGTGCCAGGAACATGGCAAGTACTTAAAAAGAGATAACACACATAGAAGAACAAAGAGAGACACCCAGGCAGCCTACTCAGGAAGAGGAAGGGTCAGGGAAGTCTCTACCCCAGAGTTGACGAGAAGTAACACTTGAAGTGAACCGTAACAGATCAACAGGAGTTACCCAGGTAGAAAAAGAAGAAAAAGGGCAATCCTTGCAAAGGAGGTAGCATATGAGATGCATGAGGTCTGAGAGAATATGGCACATTCAAGGAAGGACAAGTAACTGAGTGTGTAAGGTGCAGGCTGGAAGAATTGGGAAAGAAGTTTAGAGAGGTAAACACGGCCTAGTCACAGAGGGCCTTGGGGTCAAGCTATGGGGTCAGTCCTCCATCAGGAAGCAGTTGGGAGTTCCTGAAGGGAATTAAGTATGTGGGGAACATGATGGTACTTGAATTTTTAGGAAGATTACTTTGGTAGCTGAGAAGAGAATATTTTGGAGATGGTAAAAGACATGGGTAGAGATGATGAGAGAAGAAATCAAGCAGGGCTTTTAGATTCAAAAGATATTTAGGCAGTGGTTTAGGTGGAACTTGGTGACTTGATATGAGAGAAGAGCAGGGGAGCAGGAGGTTTGCAAAGAAATGCAGGGCTCGCGAGGGGAATGGCGAGCTGGGCTGAGAAGCGAGACCATGAGTTAATGGTTCCTATACATATGGTTGAGTGATTTACTTAGTGTGGTGTTAGAAGCAAAGAACGCTGAACTGATCCACATTTGGGTAAGTATTGCAGAAGGAAAAAAAGAGCAAGAAGAGTGAGAAGCTGAAGATGTTATTTAAGAGGTTACGGTGCTGAACCAAAGCAAGATGGCAATGGAAGCAAAACCAGAAAAAAGCACGTGACACGTGGAGTGAGTGGGATAAGACTTCAGTCACAATCCTGATGGATAAGCAGGCCTTATTGGAGCAATGAGGATAATGGCAGTTTGTGGTAAGAAAGTTGAATGGTATGGTTTAAGATCTTACAGGTGGAGTAGCTGCAGGTACTAATAAGGAAAAGGGGTGAGTTGTCATATCTGTGTGGAGATGAGGGGCATTGGAGACGAAGAAGCCAAAGCACTGGGTGTTGGAAGGGCCATCCGCATGAACTCTGAAGACAGCAGGATTATGGCAGATTTGGGGTAGAGAGAAAAATCATAGGCCATGCTCCAAAATCTCTGATACTAATCAGAGAGTGATGAGAGGAACAGCAAGTGATGGAGGATAGAAAATTTGAGAGGCACAAGTTTCAGAGGAAGAATTTTGACAGGAGATTGGCAGAATATTGAATAGGCAGGTGGTAATTGTTATTTAGCACCTACTGTGCGCCAGGTTCTGTTCTAAGTACTTTACAGATACTAAGCTCATTTAATTCTCACCTCTGAAGTAAGTACTATTATTAGCCCCCATTTTACAAGTGAGGAAACTGAGGCTCTGTGACATTTAATATCTTGCTCAAGGTGCATAGTCATGGCTTCCATCCAGGTGGTTTGGCTCCATAGTCCACACTCTTAACAATGTCATTGTACTGCTGATTCTGTTGAACAAACCCAGCCAACCCCTATTGTTAGGTGGAAAGTTCAGGAACAAACAACCTCTACTTAAGGGTGTAGGAAAGAGGTAGTGTTTGTGGTAGGGAGCCATTCAAAAAAGGCAGAACATGACTGGTCCTTGATAGCATCAACTTCTTTATGTTTTCCAGAGTCTATTTTATTTTGCATTTAAACATAATAGTATGCCTTTGAACTATGGGCTAATACTAAACTCCCTCAGACATTTTTAGAAGTGGCAGTAGACTTTTTTTTTTTTTAATTTTTTTTCAACATTTTTTATTTATTTTTGGGACAGAGAGAGACAGAGCATGAACGGGGGAGGGGCAGAGAGAGAGGGAGACACAGAATCGGAAACAGGCTCCAGGCTCTGAGCCATCAGCCCAGAGCCCGACGCGGGGCTCGAACTCACAGACCGCGAGATCGTGACCTGGCTGAAGTCGGATGCTTAACCGACTGCGCCACCCAGGCGCCCCGGCAGTAGACTTTTAAAATAAATAGCTACATTAATATTAACTGTAAGGGCTCAGTTACATAAAGGAATTAATTTTGCATCTTGCAGAGAACTGAGATACATTCTGAGAATGGCAATGAAGACAAGAAAACATGTAATCTTGAAAGATACGTGGTTCCAGTTTTTTCCCTGGTGTTACTAAGCTTTATAGCAAACCAGTTTATTTGAGGTTCATGCTACTTTTTGGAAGAAATTCTCCCATTTTTCTTTTTTTAATTTTTGTTACCTACCAGGCACTAACATAAAAACGAAGAGCCCAAGAATGTTAGAAGGCATTATAATCCAAAGGAGAAGCCTATTTTGCTTGGCTCGTATGAAGTTCTATTTATTTTTTTAGAATTAAGGCCCAAAGAATCTCGAATAAAGTGCTAATCCTACAAAGCACTGACAAAGCAGCTTCCTTGTTTTACAGAGCTCCTACTCTTCATGACAATTCTGGCTCTAAGAAGTGTAGACATGAGGAAAATACGGATTTATACAAAAGGAAATTTATGATGTAATTATAGAGAGAGATGGAGAGAGAGACGGAGAAAGAGAGTCCCAAATGGGTTCTGCACCATCAGCACAGAGCTGGATGTGGGGCTTGATCCCACAAACCATGAGCTCATGACCTGAGCTGAAATGAAGAGTTGGATGCCCAACCAGCAGAGACACCCAGACCCCCCTAAATTCTTTTCCTTTTTTTCTTTAAACATTTTTTTTGGTTAATGTGTATTTATTTTTGAGAGAGGGACAGAGCCCGAGCAGGAGAGGGCAGAGAGAGGGAGACACAGAGTCCGAAGCAGGCTCCAGGCTCTGAGCTGTCAGCATAGAGCCTGACATGGGGCTCCAACTCACAAACCATGATATCATGAGTTGAAGTTGGATGCTTAACTGACTGGTCCACTCAGGCGACCCCCTAAATTCTTTTCTCGAATTAGTTTTTCTAGCCATATATTTCTAGGACTTTGTTGTTGTATTTTTTCAAATTTACTACCATGAGTGAATAATTACATAATCATTCTATATTTTAATCTCTTTTGCATCTAAAGTAATGCCCCCTTGTTGTGATTTTGTTTGTCCTTTCTGGGTTTTTCTCATGATCTAGCCTTGCTAAAGTTTTGTTGTGGTGGTGGTGGTGGTTTTTCATTTTTATTATTCATTCAAAGATTAATACCTGGGTTTTTAATTTATTTATTGTATATTTACTTTTTATTTCATTAATTTCTGCTCTTGCCTTTATTACTTCTACTTTTTGTGTGTGTGTTTTGCTGATTTCTTCCTAACTTCTTATGCTGAGTGCTTATTAGCTCATTTATTTTCCATCTTTTTTCTTTTCTCATATAATGAATTAGGGCTATAAATACTTCTCTTAGTGCTGTAATGCCAACATTCTGCATGTTAATTTTATGTTTTTTTTATTATGTTCCCTTTTTACTCATGAGTTACTTGGATTTTTTGTGTATTTTAAAATTTCCAAATTTTTATGGTTTCTACTTATTTTGGTATTGGTTTCTAATCTAATTATATTATGATAAAAAATAATAAATGATACTGGGGTTTTTTTTTTGAAATTTGTTGAGATTTACTTTATAGCTTAGTATGTGGTTAGTCTCCTAGACATTTCTTGTATGCTTGAAAAAAATGTGTATTCTCTAATTGGCAAGTGTAGATACATATATGTGTGTGTTCTCTAATAGGCAAATGTGTATACACACACAGAGACACACATGCACACACACACACACACACGCACACAGAAGTTCAAACTTGCTGATATATTGTCTAGATCTTCTGTGTTCCAACTGATTTGATTTGTTTTGTTTTCCTTTTTGGCTCTTTGAACTATTATTTGCTAAGAGACTATATTACAATATCATAGCATAATAGATTTTTCAATTTCTTGTTATAATTATTTCAGTTTTTCTCTCCATACTTTGAAGTTGTGTTTTTAAATGCACATTTCCAAACTTGTGAATTTAGCCTTTTGTCATTCTGCAGAAATTTTACTTTTATATCTGTTGATGCTTTTTTTCATTAAGAGAGGAAATATTTGCAAAATACCTGTCCGATAAAAGATTGTTATCCAAAATATACAATGAACTATTAAAACTCAACAATAATAAACCAAACAACCCAATTAAAATATGACCAAAAGACCTTAAAAAACACCACACCAAAGAAGATAAACAAATGGCAATGAGCATATGAAAAGATGCTCAATATCATATGTCATTAGGGAAATGCAAATTAAAACAATGAGATACCAGAACACTGACCACACTAAATGCTGGTGCGGATGTCTGCAACAGGAACTCTGTGTCGTTGCTGGTGGGAATGCAAAATGGTACAGTCACTTTGGAAGACAGTTTGGCAGTTACTTACAAACTAAGCATATGATTCAACAATTGTGTTTCTTGATATTTACCCAAATGGGTTGAAAACTTATGTTCACGTAATATCCTGCACATAGATATTTATGGCAGTTTTATTCATAGTTGCCGAAACTTGGAAGCAACAAAGATATCCTTCGATAGGTGAATAGATAGGTACACTATGGTCCATCAGACAGTGAAATAGTATTCAGTGCTAAAAAGAAATGAGCTATCAAGCCATGAAAACACATGAAGGAACCTTAAATGCATATTACTAACTGAAAGAAGCCAATCTGAAAGGGCTACATACTGTTATGATTCCAAGTATATGACATTTGGCAAAGGCAAAACTATGGAGACAGTAAAAAGATCAGTGGTTGCCAGGGCTGAGTGGTGGGGGTGGGTAGGGATGAATAGGTGAAGCACAGAAGATTTTTAGTATTCTATATAATACTATAATGGTAGATACATGTCATTATACATTTGTGCAAACCCATAAAATGCATACCAAGAGTGAACCTTACTGTAAACTATGAATTTTGATTTTGGTGATAATGAACCACTGTAGGTTTGTTGATTTTTAAAAATGTACCACTCTCGTACAGGATATTGATAGTGGGAAGGCTGTGTATGTGTAGGGGTAAAGGATATATAGAAACTCTGTATTTTTTTTGCTCAATTTTACTGTGAACCTAAAACTGCCCTAAAAAATAAAGTCTGAAAAATTAACTAACTGTCAGTTTGGCTGTCCTTTAATGATAATGAGTCTTCTCTTTTCTGGCTTCTTTTGTCTTTGGTATTCTATAATTTCACCATGTTATGTTATGTTCACCATGTATCCATTCCTTCTTACTTTGTATGGAATTCACTGGATTTCTTATATCAGAGAATTTGTTCTTTCATTCTTTCCAGAAATTTGTAAGCCACTATCTGTCTAAATAATTTTCTTTTTCCTTTTTCCTTTCTTCTTTAACTCCAAGTGGAAGCTTTGAGACTCTTACTCTTCCCCAAAATAAGAATCACTTGTTAGAGTCACTTCATCTTTATCAAAAGCCATAGTATAAATATATTCTGTAGAGGAGTTTCTGGACTTGCCCTTATAATCCACCTGGACCATGACCTTCCTGAATTATCCTCTGTTGTGAAAAGACAATTGCTTAGAGTTTTAAAAAATACAATAACACAATATAATATTTTACATTGACGGATTCATTGGTGGTACTCGGGGCAACTTGATATTTTAGCAATATGGCCAAGTTCTCAATTATCTGTAATATCACTGAAACTTGAGATGATCCAGTTTTGTTGGTCATGGACAATGCTGGAATGTTCCATGATGGAAAAGGGGTGAGTAGTGTCACCGGTCAATGCTATCTACAGATAGTTACTGGAAATTTTGGCCATCACAAATTGATAACTAGTTTCTAGAACTGCCAGTGTATAGCATGAGTATAAAACTAATATTTAAAAGTGATTTACAATTCAGATTTATCATTTGATTTTAAAAATCCTCCTTTTCACTCATTAATAAAGAGACAAGATGACTAATCTGCTAGTCATAGGCCACTGTGAAGTCATAAAAAATAGAGAAATGGATAAGCTGATTCATAGCTAGTGAAGGTCCCCTTCTGGAAATATTTGAAAGATTATCAGAATAAATGTTCAAATACCTCTCATTTGGTTTATTTCTTAACATTTGGAAAGAACATATCCTGAATGAGAACCTGCAGGTAAGTACCTAGTAATAGCATTCAGTATGGCTGAATCTATTTTTGCCAGATCACCTGGTAAAGTGAGTGAAACCTGTTATTGCCAAAGATCTCAGTTTTACCAAGAACTTGCAATAGCAGGAAGCATGGGCAAGCTGTGAACCCTCTGTATGCTAAAATAACAGTGGCACAGTGTAATCAGTAATTTTTGCCTTGGTAACCTTGAGCAAGAAAAACTAATCAGCAGTTTTAAGCAGGCTGGGCAGGATGGGAGGAGAGTGAAGATTTTTTTTTTTTAATTTTTTTTTTCAACGTTTATTTATTTTTGGGATAGAGAGAGACAGAGCATGAACGGGGGAGGGGCAGAGAGAGAGGGAGACACAGAATCCCAAGCAGGCTCCAGGCTCTGAGCCATCAGCCCAGAGCCTGACGCGGGGCTCGAACTCACGGACCGCGAGATCGTGACCTGGCTGAAGTCGGACGCTTAACCGACTGCGCCACCCAGGCGCCCCAAGATTTTTTTTTTTTAAGATGGGACAGCTTGAAGGTAAAATAGTCCTATCCCAGAATATATGCAGAATACCATGCCAGTTGATATGTATTCCTACCTACTCTGTGAAACTTGGTTCCAGTTCTCACAGCACTTACATTGGTCATGAACAGGAACAAGAGTAATTGCAAGGGCAGCTTTGAAAAATAACAAATAATAAAACTCTTAAGTTTAATACATTTACTGAGAGCTTGTATGTTGCAGGCACTGACTGTGCTATGCATTAGGACACAAAGAAGAAAAAGACATGGCTCCACCCTCATATAATCATGTAAACTAATGCAGTCATATAAATCAGTCTGAGACATGCTATTCTAGATTTCCCGTCACAGTATGAGTTGACTGTACATTGGTGTGTGAGCCAGATTTACCACACCCTGATTTAAAAAAAAAAAAATGAAGCTGACATTGCTTTTGACACAGAAAGCTCCTTTGTAAGGTGCTGGCAGTTGAGAAAAGGTGTGCCTCACACCTGATTCAGTTCTGAGACAGGGTGAGGAAGCTGGAAATGCTTTTCCAGGGAGACTGTACTGATGAGGCAGCCATCAGTCATCAATCCAGAAGAAACAAAGAGTCTTTGATTTAGTGTCAGCTACAAGACCATACTTGTTTATGCTTCTTCAACTTCGTCTACCCAGGCTACCAGATGGAGTTCATTGCCACTCATTCTTCACCAACAGCAAGCAGAAGCAGGAACTGCTGAGAGAGAAATGCTTGTGCAGAAGCAGAGGAGAAGAGAAGTTAGAAGAAAGTTCTATGGTTTTTGTTGTTGTTTTTTAAACTAAGAGATGACAAACCATATGCTCCATGTAGTTCCAAAAAAGCTTCAGAAACAGAGCTTCTAAGGTGGGAGTAAAGAACTGACCAGTTAATATTCCAATTAAACCAAATTATAAGCACAAACTTCCTTTTTCATAAAATCTTTTTTTCTCATTTCCTGGTTTAAAAATGTTTTTTTTCAGGTTGCTGTCCACATTAATGAAGAATACGTTGAAACCTTTCACGAAGATCTCATTTTTACACTGGACACATTGGCTTCACCAAATTTACCCAAGATAGGTGATGACCTAAAGGTATGTTCATTTTCTCTATCTGATATTTTCTGCCAAAGCTGTTGTTCTATTTTTCATTACTTATTCTTTCTTTTTGGTATCTACAAAGATGATATGGCAGGTATGTAGGATATTTTGGCAGGAAATACTAATGTGGTTTATTTGAGGTCAGTGCATGGAAATACCTGGATATGACATACAAGGCAGAGCTGGGGGTATAGTTCATGAAAAATACTGACTATAATAGCTCCTCCTCTTATCCGTGGGGATATGATCCGTGGGGATCCGTGGGTATGTTCCAAACCCCCTGTGGATGGCTGAAACTGCGACTAGTACTGAACACTTACATGTACTATGTTTTTTCCTACATACACATACCTATGATAAAGTTTAACTTATAAATTAGGCACAGTAAGAGATTAACAACAACAATAATAAAATAGAACAATTGTAACACTATATTGTAATAAAAGTTAGGGGAATGTGGTCTCTCTCAAAAATCTTACTGTACTGTACTCACCCTTCTTGTGATGATGTGAGATGATAAAATAGCTATGTGATGAGATACAATGAGGTGAATGATACAGACATTGTGAAGTAGCATGAGGTACTACTGACCTACTGAAGACAAGTTGGAAAGAGGATCACCTACTGCTGGATGCTGGGGTTGACCACAGGCAACTGAAACCATGGAAAGCGAAACCAGAGATGAAGGGGGAACTTCTGTACACTGAGATTAATGGAGAAAATGATGAGCCTACAATTCGACTTGGTCTCTCTTCTCTTTCTTTTTTTCTTTTTTCTTTTTAATTTTATTTTTCAAATTTACATCCAAATTAGTTAGCATATAGTGCAACAATGATTTCAGGAGTAGATTCCTTAATGCCTGTTACCCATTTAGCCCATCCCCCCTCCAGCAACCCTCTGTTCTCCATATTTAAGAGTCTCTTATGTTTTGTCCCTCTCTCTGTTTTTGTATTATTTTTGCTTCCCTTCCCCTATGTTCATCTGTTCTGTGTCTTAAAGTCCTCATGAGTGAAGTCATATGATATTTGTCTTTCTCTGACTGACTAATTTCACTTAGCATAACACCCTCCAGTTCCATCCACGTAGTAGCAAATGGCAAGATTTCATTCTTTTTGATTGCCGAGTAATACTCCATTGTATATATATACCACATCTTCTTTATCCATTCATCCATCGATGGACATTTGGGCTCTTTAATACTTGGGCTATTGTTGATAGTGCTGCTATAAACATGGGGGTGCATGTGTCCCTTTGAAACAGCACACCTGTATCCCTTGGATAAATGTCTATTAGTGCAATTGCTGGGTTGTAGGGTAGTTCTATTTTTAGTTTTTTGAGGAACCTCCATACTGTTTTCCAGAGTGGCTGCACCAGCTTGCATTCCCACCAACAATGCAAAAGAGATCCTCTTTCTCCACATCCTCGCCAACATCTGTTGTTGCCCAAGTTGTTAATGTTAGCCACTCTAACAGGTGTAAGGTGGTATCTCATTGTGGTTTTGATTTGTATTTCCCTGATGATGAATGATGTTGAGCCTTTTTTCATGTGTCGGTTGGCCATCTGGATGTCTTCTTTAGAGAAGTGTCTACTCATGTCTTTTGACCATTTCTTCACTGGATTATTTGTTTTTTGGGTGCTGAGTTTGATAAATTCTTTATAGATTTTGGATACTAATCATTTATCTGATATGTTGTTTACAAATATCTTCTCCCATTCCGTTGGTTGCCTTTTAATTTTGCTGATTGTTTCCTTCACTGTGCAGAAGGTTTTTATTTTGATGAGGTCCCAGTAGTTCATTTTTGCTTTTGTTTCCCTTCCCTGCAGAGGTGTTTTGAATAAGAAGTTGCTGCGGCCAAGATCAAAGCGGTTTTTGCTTGTTTTCTCCTTGAGGATTTTGACAGCTTCCTGTCTTACATTTAGGTCTTTCATCCAATTTGAGTTCATTTTTGTGTATGGTGTAAGAAAGTGATACAGGTTCATTCTTCGCATGTCCCTGTCCAGTTTTCCCAGCACACTTGCTGAAGAGACTGTCTTTATTCCATTGGACATATTTTCCTGCTTTGTCAAAGTTTAGCTGGCCATACATTTGTGGGTCAATTTCTGGGTTCTCTATTCTGTTCCATTGATCTGAGTGTCTGTTTTTGTGCCATCTCTTCTCTTTCTTGATGAGAGACCCAAGCAAAGGCAAATGTTATTGTTGCATAAGTCAAGAACATTTTTGCACAAGTGGAAGGCTAGAGAAATAGCCTTTCAGAAAAAATGATCTTGGGGCGCCTGGGTGGCTCAGTTGGTTGAGTGTCCAACTTCAGCTCAGGTCATGATCTCGCAGTTCATGAGTTTGAGCCCCACGTCGGGCTCTGTGCGGACAGCTCAGAGCCTGGAACCTGCTTCAGATTCTGTGTCTCCCTCTCTATCTGCTCCTCTTCTGCTTGCACTCTGTCTCTTTCTCAAAAATAAAGAAACATTAAAAAAATTTAAAAATATTTAAAAAAAAGAAAAATGATCTTATCCTAGGGAGGGGAGGAGATCTAACACTCTAATGAAGGTAGGAAGAGCACAAAAAGATAGTCATTGTCATGGAAAATCGTCACCAATGGAACACTTGAATTAGAGAGGGGCAGTTTTGGAAAGCTCATCCCACCTTTTAGAGATTTAGTTTCAGGAAACTAAAATAAATGTGCAAAGTAAGGACTCCCTGCATATTCAAAGGGTTTACCTTATATCTACCCATGTGCTTCTTGGCCCAATTTTAATTTTTGTATGTTTATAAAATTTGTTTTAAGGATAATTCAAAATTGAAGATTTTCCCCCCATTTGCTGGGAATGGTTTTCTCACTAATTCATTTTAAGGTGGTCTTACTGGATTTGCTTATTCTTTACCTTCATCTTGGTGAACTGTATTTATTACATGATTCCATGCATTAAATTAAATGCTGTTCAACCTTAGTGAGTATCTGCAAAATTTTGGTTTCCCATGAAAATGAGATGTGGATTTAGAGTCTGACAACATCATCATAAAAAGAAAAATTCTGAAATATTCTGCTTTCCACTTGCTAACTGAGGCTGTAGATCTTTAGTTTTCTAACAAATTATGCAGGTACATTCATTTAGGATGGTGTGAATATCTTGATAAAAAGAAACAATAGGCCCAGTCCAAAACCTTTGGGATGCAGCAAAAGAGGTCTTAAGAGGGAAGTAGATAGCAATATAGACCTACCTCAAGAAGCAAGAAAAGTCTCAAATGTACAGCCTAACCTTACACCTAAAGACACTAGAGAAGAAATAGCAAATAAAGCCTAAGGCCAGCAGAAGAAGGGAAATAATAAAGATTAGAGCAGAAATAAATGATATAGAACAAAAAAACCCAGTAGAACACATCAGTGAAACTGGGAGCTGATTCTTTGAAATAATTAATAAACTTGAAAAGCCCTAGGCAGCCTTATCAAAAAGAAAAGAGGGGCGCCTGGGTGGCTCAGTCGGTTAAGCAGCTGACTTTGGTTCAGGTCATAAATTTACAGTTTGTGAGTTCGAGCCGTGCATCAGGCTGTGTGCTGACAGCTCAGAACCTGGAGCTTGCTTCGGGTTCTGTGTCTTCCTCTCTCTGCCCCTCCCACACTTGTGCTCTGTCTCTCTTTCTCTCTCCAAAATATATAAACATTGAAAAAATTAAAAAAAAAAAAGAAAGGACACAAATAAAATCACAAATGAAAGAGGAGAGATCACAACCAACACCACAGAGATACAAACAATTATAAGAGAATATTATAAAAAATTATATGCCAGCAAATGGGGCAATCTGGGAGAAATGGATACATTCCCAGAAACATATAAACTACCAAAACTGAAACAGGAAGAAATAGAAAATATGAACAGACTCATAACCAGCAAAGAAATTGAACCAGTAATCAAAAATCTCCCAACAAACAAAATTCCTGGGCCAGAGAGCTTCCCAGGGGAATTCTACCAAACATTTAAAGAAAAGTTAATACCCATACCAGGGAACCTGGGTGGCTCAGTCAGTTAAGTGTCTCATTCGGATCTCAGCTCAGGTCTTGATCTCAGGGTCATGAGTTCAAGCCCCACACTGGGCTCTGTGTTGGGCATGAAGCCTACAAGGAAGGAAGGGAGGGAAGATGGAAGGAAGGAAGAGAGAGAGAGAGAAAGAGAGAGTTAATGTGTATTTTTTGAACTATTCCAAAAAAATTGAAATGGAAGGAAAACCTCCAAACTCATTCTATGAGGCCAGCATTACCTTGATTCCAAAACCAGACAAAGACCTTACTAAAAAGGACAATTACAGGCCAATATCCCTGATGAACTTGGATGCAAAAATTCTCAACAAGATACTAGCAAATCTAATTCAACAGTACATTAAAATAATCATTCACCATTATCAAGTGGGATTTATTCCTGGGCTGCAGGGCTGATTTAATATTTGCAAATCAATCAACGTGATACACCACATTAATAAAAGAAAAAATAAGAACCATATGATCCTGTCCATAGATGCAAAAAAGCATTTGACAAAATACAGCATCCATTCTTGATTAAAAATCTCAACAAATTAGGGATAGATGGAACATACCTTAACATCATAATGGCCATATACGAAAGACCCACAGTTAATATCATTCTCAGTGGGAAAAAACTGAGAGCTTTTCCTCTACAGTCACGAATAAGACAGGGATGTCCATTGTCACCATTGTGATTTAACATAGTACTGGAAGTCCTAGCCTCAGCAATCAGATAACAAAAAGAAATAGAAGGCATCCAAATCAGCAAGGAAGAAATTAAACTTTCCCTATTTGCAGACAACATGATACTCTATGTAGAAAACCTGAAAGACTTCACCAAAAAATTGCTAAAACTGATACACAAATTCAACAACATTGCAGGACACAAAATCAATGTGCAACAGAAATCTGTTGCATTTCTATACACCAATAATGAAGCAACAGAAAGAGAAATCAAGGAATTGATCCCATTTAGAATTGCACCAAAAACTAAGATATCAAGGAAGAAACTTAACCAAAGAACAAAAAGATCTGTACTCTGAGAACTATAGAATACTTATAAAAGAAACTGAAGATAACACAAAGAAATGGAAAACATTCCATGCTCATGGATTGGAAGAACAAATATTGTTAAAATGTCTATACATCCCAAAGCAATCTACACATTTAATGCAATCCCTATCAAAATAACACCAGAGCTAGAACAAACAATCTTAAAATTTGTATGGAACCACAAAAGACCCTGAATAACCAAAGTAATCTTGAAAAAGAACGACAAAGCTGGAGGCATCACAATTTCAGACTTTAAGTTATATTACAAAGTTGTAATTATCAAGACAGTATGGTACTGGTACAAAAACAGACACGTAAGTCAATGGAACAGAATAGAAAACCTAGAAATAGACCCACAACTATATGGTCAGGGAATCTTCAACAAAGCAGGAAAGAATATCCAATGGAAAGAAAGACATTCTTTTCAACAATTGGTGTTGGGAAAACTGGAGAGCAACATGCAAAAGAATGAAAGTGGACCACTCTCTTATGCCATACACAAAAATAAATTCAAAATGGATGAAAGACCTAACAATGAGACAGGAAACCATCAAAATCCTAGAGAAGACCACACAGCAACCTCTTTGACCTTGGCTGCAGCAACTTCTTACTAGATACGTATGTCTCTGGAGGCAGGGGAAACAAGCAGAAATGAACTATTGGGATTTAATCAAGATAAAAAGTTTCTGCACAGTGAAGGAAACAATCAACAAAACTAAAAGCAGCCTACAGAATGGTAAATATTTGTAAATGACATATCTGGTAAAGGGTTAATATCCAAAATCTATAAAGAACTTACCAAACTCAACACCCAAAAACCAAATAATCCATTTACGAAATGGGTAGAACTTGAACAGACACTTTTCCAAAGAAGACATCCAAATGGCTAACAGATGCATGAAAAGATGCTCAACATCACTCACCATCATGGAAATACAAATCAAAACTAGGATGACCTACCACCTTACACCTGTCAAAGTGGCTGCATTTAACACAGGAAACAACAGATATCGGTGAGGATGCAGAGAAAGGAGAGCTCTCTTACACTGTTGGTGGGAATGCAAACTGGTGCAGCCACTCTAGAAAACAGGATGGAGGTTTCTCAAAAAGTTAAAAGTAGAACTACCCTACACCAGCAATTGCATTACTAGGTATTTATCTGAAGGATATAAAATTACGGATTCAAAGGGGCACATGCACTTCAATATTTATAGCAGCATTATCAATGATAGCCAAATTATGGAAGAAGCCCAAATGTCCATTAATTGATGAATGGAAAAAGAAGATTTCATTGTATATATACATATATACAATGAAATATTACTCAGCCATCAAAAGAATGAAATCTTGCCATTTGCAATGACACAGATGGAGCTAGAGTGTATTATGCTAAGCAAAATAAGTCAGTTAGAGAAAGACAAATACCATGTGATTTTACTCATGTGCGGAATTTAAGAAACAAAACAGATGAACATAGGGGAAAAGGAAAAAAAGAGGGTAAGGCAAAACATAAGAGACTCTTAACTATAGAGAATAAACTTAGGGTTGCTGGAGGGGAGGTGGGCAGGGGATGGGCTAAATGGGCAATGGGTATTAAGGAGGGCACTTGTTGCGATGAGCACTGGGTGTTATATGCAAGTGATGAACCATTAAATTCTAGTCCTGTAACCAATATTACACTATATTTAACTAAGTAGAATTTAAATTAAAACTTTGAAACAAAAAATAAAATGGACAGAACAAAAACAAAACCCCACAAGCACAAATCCTACATGGTAGCACAGATACTCATGACCACAGAGAAGAGAAACACTGAGACTATGGGGTGTCAGGCCCAGTGTCAGTCCCTGGCAGAGTGGGGGATGCAAAGCCTCCCTTGAAGTTAACACTTAAGGGACTCAAACTCATTTTGAGTCAGTGTGTGTTTTACATCTGTCCCCACAAATTTGTCCTCTGATGAAAAAACACATCATTCCAAGGCAGTTGGGTTGGGACCAAAGCAGTAGGGACACACATAGAAGTCAACCAGCAGAGCATGGAGACTGGAAGGAGTACAGGAACCCAGAGTGAGCCTCACAGACATTCCTCCCTTCCCAGGGCCAAGATTCTTTCTTTTTCTGTCAAAATGTTGGTGTAGAAAGAAAGAAGGAAAGGGAAAGGATGGGAAGGGAAGGGATGGGAAGGAGAGGGAAAGAAAGGGAAGGAAACAATTGGCCCAAAATGGAGTCACTTTTGCTAAGCTCAATCAAGACTTAATTCCTAATCTAATTGCAGTTTCAATCTTTCCCAGGAGTGGAATTTTAAACCAGTCTGTCTGGAAGGTCCTGATCATTACTGGTGAGGTAATCTTGATAAGACCCCTGCCTTCCCCTACAGGAAGGTAACTTACCTGAAATAATCCATTCTTTTAACTTCCTTATCCTGCCCTCTTTCTGCTTATAAAATCCTCCATTTTGTATAGCCCCACAGAGCTCCTTTCTTCTTACTAGATGGGTTGCTGCCTACTTTATGAATCACTAAATAAAGCCAACTGGATCTTCAAATTTAGTCAGTTGAAATTTTTTTAACAATTCAACTAATATTGTCACTAAATCTCATTTTTACTATAGGTTTTACATAAGTGGAATTTCTTGTAAAAATTGTTTAATTTTGAGAGAGAAAAGAGAGAGAGCCCATGAGCAGGGGAGGGGCAGAGACAGAGAGAGAGAGAGAGAGAATCCCAAGCAGACTCTGCACTGTCAGTGCAGAGACCAACGTGGGGCACGATCCTACAAACCCGTGAGATCATGACCTGAGCCAAGATCAAGAATCAGACATGCAACCAACTGAACTACCCAGGTACTCCATAAAATTGGAATTTTTTAAAGCAAATATATGTATTTATGCCTCATAAATGTTAAGTGTTCCTAGAGGTCTAAAGAAACATGAGGTGTATTCAACCTAGAGTGCTAAGATTCCTCCAAAAAGGGATTATCTAATTTTGACCAATGAAGCTGTTCTGTGTAACTTCCATGTCAGAACAACCACATTCCATATGACCATCTTTTAATTTTTTTATATATCTTTTCAATTTTCTTCCGTTGGTAGATCTACCAAGTGACTCGCTGACATATCACTTAGAAGGTCTGGCCTATTACAACAAGTGGGACAAAGGTAACCCTGCAAAATAGGTGTTTTTGCTTAAAAAAAAAAAAAAAACATTTATATCTCTAAACTTGATTTCAGTCATTTAGTATGTTTTCACTTGGATTTGAACAAATAAGGTTTTTGTTCACTGTATTGGTTAAGTTATATTAGGTTGTTCAGTGCTGTATAGCTTTTACTTTTTGACATAACAAAGAAAATTCTGTGCTTAAAATAAGCTGTGGCTCTCCATACATGATAATTAGTTTTTGCAAAAGTATTCATATTTTAAACATTCTTGGGGCTAGAAAATCCAGTCCTATTTTATAGTATTTTGATGCACATATTCTGTGAATTAACTGGCCTTTGCCAAGAGCTGCCTTTCAATCTTCTTTTTCCTAATGTACCTAAATAGTATAATACTTCATTATATCACCATATTTCTGTTTTTCCTTATTCATATATATTTTCTTTACTTATGTATTTCTATTTTAATCTAATTTAATTTAATTTTTTATTTATTTATTTTTTTTTGAGAGAGAGACACACACAGAGGGGTGGGGGAGGGCCAGAGGAAGGGGCAGAAGGAGACAATTTCATGCCCAGCACAGAGCCCGATGTGGGGCTTCATGCAGGGCTTGATCCGACTATGGTGAGATCATGACCTGAGCCAAAATCAAGAGTTGGAGACTTAATGACTGAGCCACCCAAGTGCCTCATGTATTTTTAAAGAATATCTCTTCACCTCCTAAAACTCCTTTCTCCTTTTTTCCTCTCTAGAAATTGCTGGATCCTTTCCTTCTCCTTAGAATGACTTTCCTGGTTCTTCTTCCTTTTAACCTCATGGAATGCCTTTGACTCATCTCTTTATCGAAATCCCAAGAATAACTAGAATATGTTTTAATAAATGCCTTTTAAGTAGACTATAAAATCATTGTCCCTTCATAAAAATATATGTAGAAATCAGAGTGGACGTAAATCTCTATTGTCAAGTGAATTTCTAATGCAAAGGTACACATTCCTGTTAAAGGTGCCTGTATCTGAAATCTTTTAAACAATGACTCCATTGGCGCTTTGTCTATACTTGCCAGCTATCTGGATTATGGCCACAGCCAGTTTATATACTTCACTTTCACCATCACCTGTTGTATGTATTTGAGCTATTTGAGCTGAGGTGACTAAAAGGAATGGATTAACCAGCTTTTTATTCCTGATGATAAAAGAGAAGTGTTTGCATTCTCAAAATAAATTGAGACATTTATATCTGCCATCTTTCACTCAAAAAATATTTAGTATCTTCCATTCCCTAGAACATCAGTTGTGGGCAGGAATAGAACAGCAAGCACATTAGCCAAGGTCCTTGATCTCTGAAATGTAGCCTTTTAAATAAACTTAATATCCCAATATCCTTCCTTTGATTTTACATCAATCTTCTGTACTCTCTTGGCAAGTTGCCGTTTTTTATGCAGTTACGTGCCTAGTTTCAAAAATTAAAGGAATGAAATAAATTTTCTTAGAATTTCATAAAGCCCCTTGAGATAGCCAGAGCAGAGTTGCCAGATAAAATAAGGAATGCCTTGATGTGGTTTATATGTACAATGGAATACTACTTGGCAATGAGAAAGAATGAAATTTGGCCATTTGCAGCAATGTGGATGAAACTGGAGGGTATTATGCTAAGCGAAATAAGTCAGGCAGAGAAAGACAGATACCATATGTTTTCACTCATATGTGGATCCTGAGAAACTTAACAGAAGACCATGGGGGAGGGGAAGGGGAAAAAAAAAGTTACAGAGAGGGAGGGAGGCAAACTATAAGAGACTCTTAAATACTGAGAACAAACTGAAGGTTGATGGAGGGTGGGGCAGAGGGCAAAGTAGGTGATCGGCATTGAGGAGGGCACCTGTTGGGATGAGCACTGAGTGTTGTATGGAAACCAGTTTGATAATAAATTATATTTAATAAATAAAATAAACAGTATCTCAAATATAAAATTAAATTAAATTAAATTAAATTAAATTAAAATAAAAAAGTAAGGAATGCCTTGTTAAACTTGAATTTCAGATAAACATAAATAGACATTGTATGTCCCATGCAATATTAGGGATGGCCTGAATTTGACATACCTAAGTATGACCTAAATTAGAGAAACGGACATTTGGAAAGCAAAGAGAATGATATTCACCACCAGGGGATTCACTTCAATGGCAACAATTTGTCCACTGTATCCCCCACATCCTCTACCCCCACATCCATCCCCATGCACTACACAATATTCCCATAGAATCAGATTAAGATACTTCAAATTAACTAGTCATCTTGATCAATCTTTAGCATATGTGCTTATTAATATGATGTCTTGTACACAAATAGGCATCGCAGCATGGTACCCTCTCTCCTACCCACACTTAAAAATATTTCTAATTATTCAAGCCATGGATTACTTCCAAAAGATTCTGCACCAAGAACAGCTGGAAGGGAATTTAGTAATAAGGTGTGGTTCAACTTAAGTGATTGGATCACCATGTTTATATCTGGGGCTCATAAGTAGTTAAGGATATTTTGAATCAGCAGATCAATGGCTTTTATTTTAATTCTAGGACTTTTATCTTTTGCCCACATTATAGGAGATATGAAAGGCAGAATACATGACTGTTATCCTTCAAAATGAACAGTCTTACTAAACTGACACTCCTTGTACACTTGTTGAATTGACAGGATTTGGAGCATCTACAGGTCAGTATGAGACCCTTTGATATAGGCTAAATTGGGTGGTCCAAACACTAAATCTAGGAGATAGGAGAGAGGTGTGTGACATGAGTTAGGGAGAAACTTGATATAAATCGTATGTTGGCCTTTCAAATATTGCCTCAGTGTCAGAATCTTAAGTGAATCATATGCCAGAGGGTTTATTAATGAAATGCAAGTCTCTTTGGTTGCTCACTCTAAATGAACTATAAATAGTCCAATTTTCTTAAAATTAAGGAGTTTTATAAGAGTATAAGAAATATATTCAAAATATGGAATAGCATATACATCTTAAAGCTCTAAATTACATATGAATTGTTTGATATGACTACGTTATGTTTTCTTTAAGGATGATTAACATTTTTAATGAAAAACTATACAATTAAAAAAATTTTTTTTACTATTTATTTATCTTCGAGAGAGAGAGACAGAGCACGAGCAGGAGAGGGGCAGGGAGAGAGGGAGACACAGAATCTGAAGCAGGCTCCAGGCCCTGAGCTGTTAGCACAGAGCCTGATGCAGGGCTCGAACTCACAAACCCTGAGATCGTGACCTGAGCAGAAGTCAGACGCTTAACCAACTGAGCCACCTAGGTACCCCTAGACAATTTTTATTTTAATCAGTTTACCATTTCATTATTATTTAACTTCTTTTCATTTTCTGATAGCTAACTTTTAGAAATTCGTATACCTTAGCAGCCTAAGACCAGAGGATTGCAATAAATAGATTAATTTATTTACCATCCAAAATCAACAATAAGAACAATTAAAGCTAAAGGTGGTATAATAGATGTTCCTACTACTGTATAAATAATCTTTCCTGTAGTCTTTGATTTTGGAAAATGTTCCTTCTTAAATGCATTCTTTATTTTGGTTCATTGGTGTTTTATGCCTAGAAGTGACAGTGAGGCTATACATTATTTTTGGCATTCCGTCAGCCCCAAGTAAAGCCATTTGTTATTACTTCACACTCTACGTGGGTTTTATCAAAAGTCTTAGCCTGTTTTAGGTGTTTGGATATATCAGATCAGTAGCTATTAGAGCCTATCAGTGCCACCACACTTTGATAAACAAGGTGAGAAGGCCAGGCATTGCAGTTGGAAGGTTTATGCAAGAGTTTGGGGAAGACAGGCAGGGACCAAAACCAGACAGATCACCATCAGTGTTTTGAGTGGGAGTGTTTGAAATGGGCTGGGATTGCAACCTGAAGAATCACTCAGGCAAGGCTTAATTGAGAGCCATGACCCAGTAGACTGGGGTTACAGTAGGGCAAAGCTATTAGCAGGTTGAAACCCATTGGCTTCGCCTTCCCCAGGGAAGCCTGAGGTCATGATCAGGCATACTGAGAATTTCTTAAGGAACAGCCAGGTAAGCTGAGGTCTAGCTCTGAGATAGTACTAAGTATCAGTTCCTGTAAATTATTTTGGTAAGCTGTATTTAACTTGCCTTTTCTCTGTCTGGACAGGTACAAGTCTTCCATAGAAAGCTTTGCTACTATGTCAGTATTTCTGACTATTGGGGCAAATCAGCAGCTGTATTTTCAAACTCCCAAGACCTGAGCCATGTTTGTGTGGGATAGCAGTGCTCTTCTGGGAGACCTTGGCAGGGGCTCTCTTAGAAGCCAGGTCCTCTGATTTCCTTTTAGCCGCCTTCATGGGACTTTTATTCTCGTCCCTCCCACCCCTACATTCTGGGCCAAGGGCCAGGCTTATAAAACCAGGCTTAGGATCAGGATTTAGACAAACGTTGCTTATAAAAATGTCTCTGAATTGCAATAATTAGTCTCCTGTGCAACTGTATTCGGCTTTAAAATGCTATGTGTGATTAGCAATTGCTGTTACTAGAACTAAATCTACGGAGGTTAGGTTGGGGATGATATAAATATTCTCAACCAAGGGAGTAAAATAATCTAGGAACGTTTCTTTTACTGTCTCCTTTTAAAGCTTTTGAAACTATTGGACTCTGAGCTCAGGTTCCTAAGTGATACTGGGGAAGGCTATATACTAGTGTGATTTGATTCTGCTGTAGAGTCAGGCTGTCTGATGTCAGCTAAATGATTCTCCACCCAGGGCATTTAGAAAAAATGAGGCTATTTTGGGTTATCACAATGACAGGGGAGCAATTCTGACATTGAATGGATAGGAGCCAGTGATGTTAAACTTCCTACAGTACACATGATAGTCCTGTACAACCAAAAATTACCCTGCACAGAATTCCCATAGCACACTCATGATTGACAAATACTTGTGATCTCTTGTTGATTCCTAGTTGCATTGCCACTGGTAACTGTACCAAATTATTTGTTTTTCTCAAAACCACTCAGTTACCTCCCTCATTTCATATTGTTTCCTCACTCTTCATTCAACAAAAACTTACACGCAAATTCCCTGTTTTCCCCTTACTATTTTCTCTCTGTGCCCACCCTGTTCTCCTTCCTGCCCTCTCAGCAACAGGAGTCTTTTGTCTCCTTTCCAAGGATAAAGACAGCTTCACCTATCCCACCCTGCCCCACCCCATCCCCAACTCTTGTCTCTTTCATTTTTAATGCCTTGCCAGTCCTTTCTTCCCCTTAGAAAACTACTTGAGTTTTTCTATCCTAAATATCAAATAAAAGCAAAAACAAAACTCTTAAACCTGGTACTTACCCCTTCACATTAACATTCCACTTCATTTCTTCCATGTAGGGCCCAGGGTCTATGAACCATTTTTCACTCACTGGTTCTATTTCTTCACCATCTACTGGCTCCTCAAACCCTCATAAAATGATTTCCACTCCCCCAGTTCTGCTCTCCTGAAGGTTACCTCAGTGGCCTGTTGCCAGACCACTTGCTCTTCAGATTCCTTGGATTTCTTTGCAAGATGGGATCCTTGATAAACCACATATTAAAGATCATTCCTCCTCACTTTTCTTCAGTTTGCCTCTTGATTGTTCCCAAGAAGACTAGGGCCCGCCACACCATATGACGTTCTTCATTTTCCTGTACTCCTTTTTAGTATTTTCCTATTTTCCTTATTTGTATATGTCCAAGACTCTGTCCCATTTGGGGGGCTCCTTTTCGTCTTCGCTTTCCCATACACTGAATGTAGGTGTTGGCCACCCTCCACTTACTGTCCTTAACCTTCTTCTCAACCATGTGAACAATCTGCAAATCTACTAACACACCTAGCCATAACCCCACTCCTCAATTTCAGGCCAGACAAAAGTTACCTGACAGATAATTCCACCTGGCTGGTCCCCTGACACTCTCTAAATTTAAAATAATAACAAAATCTAACACATTCTGGTATATTTCTTTGATAGCACTTTAAGCTTGGTGGTCATTTTTATAGGTCTTCAGTACCAACCTAGGAACTCCTTGAAGACAAGGACAGTTTCTTACTTAATTTTTGCTCCAGTATCTGGTGCTTTAAAAATGTTAATTGAGGGGTACCTGGGTGGCTCAGTCAGTTAAACATCTGACTCTTGATTTCAGCTCAGGACTTGATCTCACGGTCATGATTCATGGTTGGTCATGAGCTCGATCCCAGCGTTGGGCTCCATGCTAAGCTTGGAGGCTGCTTCAGATTTTCTCTCTCTCTCCTCCTCTGCCCCTCTCTCCACCCCCTCCCTCAAAAAACCTATTTATTAGATAGTAAAGAAATTGATGAGTGACTGAGGACTTGAGGTTCCTTAGAAAAGAGATGTGTCTTTCAAATCTGTAGTCCAGTGCTGGCCTAGTGCTTGGCACATAGTAGGTACCAAGCAAATATCTTGAGTGAATCTATCTTATCTTCTTCCAAAATCAGCACCTTCTATTTTCTTTCCTATCGATGTCAATGATATCCGCATTTTCCTACTCAACCAAGTTGCAGACGTCAATATTCTCTGATTCTTCCACAGTCACTAAATCCAATGAATTACCATGTCCGGTAAGGCTCCCTCAAAGATTTTAAATACTCCCTTTTACAGGCATACCTTGTTTTACTGTGCCACACCTTATTGCACGTTGCAGATACTGTGTTTTTTTACAAATCGAAAGTTTGTGGTAACCCTGCATGGAGCAAGTCTATTGGTGCCATTTTTCCAACAGTATTTGCTCACTTTGTGTTTCTGTGTCATATTTTGGTAACTCTTTCAATATTTCAAACGTTTTCACTATAATTATGTTTGTTAGGGAGATCTGTGATCTGTGACCTTTCATGTTGCTATTGTAATTGTTTTGGGGCACCACGTGCCCACATAAGACAACAAGCTTAATCAATAAATGTTGTGTGTATTCTGACTGCTCCATCAACCAGCCATTACCCTATCTTTCTTCCTCTCCCTGGGCCTCTCTCTTCCCTGGGACATCGCAGTGGTGAAATTGGGCCAATTAATAAGCCAACGATGGCCTCTAAGTGTTCACGTGAAAGGAAGAGTGACGCTTCTCTTACTTTAAGTCAAAAGCTAGATATGATTGAGCTTAGCGAGGAAGGTGTGTCAAAAGCCAAGACAGACTGAAAGTGAGGCCTCCTGTGCCAAACAGCTAGCCAAGATGTGAATGCAGAGGAAGAGTTCTTGAAGGAAATTAAAAGTGCTACTCCAGTGAACACACGGATGATAAGAAAGTGAAACAGTCCTCATGCTGGTATGGAGAAAGTGTGAGTGGTCTGGATAGGAGATCAAAGCAGCCACAACTTTCCCTTAAGCCAAAGCCTAATCCAGAGTAAGGTCCTGACTCTCTTCAGTTCTATGAAGGCTGAATGAGATGAGGAAGCTACAGAAGAAATGTTGCAAGTTAGCAGAGATGGGTTCCTGAGGCTTAAAGAAAGAAGCCGTCTCCATAACATCAAAGCACAGGGTGAAGCAAGTGCTGATGTAGAAGCTGCAGCAACTTATCCAGGAGATCCAGCTAAGATAATTCACGAAGGCAGCTACACTTAACAACAGATTTTTCAATGTAGACTAAATAGCCTTATACTGGAAGAAGATGTCATCTAGGACTTCCATAGCTAGAAAGGAGAAGTTGGTGCCTGGCTTCAAAGCTTCAAAGGACAGGATGACTCTCTTGTTAGGGGCTAATGCAGCTGGTGAGTTTAAGTTGAAAACAGTGCTCACTTACCATTCTGAAATGCTAGGTCCCCTAAGAATTACACTAAATCTGCTCTATAATGGAACAAGAAAGCCTGGATGACAGCACAGCTGTTTAAAATGTGGCTTACTGAATATTTTAAGACCACTGTTGAGAGCTACCATTCGGAAAAAAAATCCTTTCAAAATATGACTGCTCATTGACAATGCACCTGATCACCTAAGAGCTCTGATGAAGATGTACAATGCGATTAATGTTGTTTCCATGCCTGCTAACACAACATCCACTCCGCAGCCCATGGATCAAGGAGCATTAGACTTTCAAGTCTTATTATTTAAGAAATACATTTCATAAGGCTGTAGCTGTCATAGGTAGTGATTCCTCTGATGGACCTAAGCAAAATAAACTAAAACCTTCTGGAAAAGAGTCACCATTCTAGATGCCATTAAGCACATTTGTGATTCATGGGAAGAAGTCAAAATATCAATATTAACAGGAGTTTGGAAGAAGTTGATTCCAGTTCTCATGGATATGACTTTAAAGAGTTCAAGACTGCAGTGGAGGAAGTAACTGCAGATGTGGTGGGGACAGAGAGAGAATTGCAATTAGAAGCGGAACCTGAAGATGTGACTGAATTGCTGTGATCTCATAGTGAAACTTTCACAGATGCGTTCCTTCTTATAGATGAACAAATAAAATGGGTTTTTTTTTTGACATGGAATCTACTCCTGGTGAAGATGCTGTGAAGACTGTTGAAATGACAGCAAAGGATTTAGACTATTATATAAACTTAGTTAATAAAGCAGCAGCATGATTTGAGAGGACTGACTCCAATTTTGAAAACTCTACTGTGGGTAAAATGCTGTCAAACATCAGCCCAAGCTACAGAGAAATTGTTTGTGAAAGGAAGAGTCAATGCAAACTTCATTGTTGTCTTAATTTAAGAAAGGGCTGCAGGGGCGCCTGGGTGGCGCAGTCGGTTAAGCGTCCGACTTCAGCCAGGTCACGATCTCGCGCTCCGTGAGTTCGAGCCCCGCGTCGGGCTCTGGGCTGATGGCTCAGAGCCTGGAGCCTGTTTCCGATTCTGTGTCTCCCTCTCTCTCTGCCCCTCCCCCGTTCATGCTCTGTCTCTCTCTGTCCCAAAAATAAATAAACGTTGAAAAAAAAAATTTAAAAAAAAAAAGAAAGGGCTGCAGCCACCCTGACCTTCAACAGCCACCACCTTCATCAGTCAGCGGCCATCAACATCAAGGCGAGACTACCAGCAAAAAGATTATGACTCATTGAAAGCTCAGATGATGGTTAGCATTTTTTTTAGCAATGAAGTATTTTTAAATTAAAGTATGTACATTGTTTTTTTTAGACATAATGCTATTGCACACTTAATAGACTACAGTATAGTAGAGAGAATGAGAGGAAGGGCATTCCAAGTTCAGGGAACAGAGAGAGAGAATTTGCAAGTAGGAAATAGGAATCGACGAGTCCAAGGACCAAGTGGTAAAGCTTGGACTTTACCATCCCCAGAGTGTAGGCTGTCTTGTCCCAACTCCATGTTTTGGATCGCATGATTTCTTTCTATCATCCCGCTCTTCTTCCCATTCATCTTTCACCACCAAATACTCATATCTACCCTTATAAATCCTAGCTCAAATAATTCTTCCCCTATGAACTGTCCTTAATTCTACCAGGCAGAAAGAATCTCCTTTATTTTTTCAACCCCTTCTGCTTTCCTTTGGCCTGGGTGTCTCTCAATCTTGTATTAATGTTGTTGTATCCATTTTCTGGCACCATCAGTTCCTTGAAGTATAGGGAGTATGTTTTGTTCTCCCTCTGTGCTGGGCACCACGCACACAGTAAATGCTCACTAAATATTTGTGAGCCTTGGATCACTCTTTTAAAAGAGTTTTAGTATCAATTTGTAAGCTAGTATTTCATGGTAAACAAAATCTTTTTTTTTCTTTCCAGAATATCCTTTCAATAAGAAAATATCTTTAGTGAAAGCGATCATTAAAACGACTTCTTTTTTGAGAGTTTTTTTTTTGGGGGGGGCATTTAAAATACTTTCAGTTATTAAGTTATATCATTTGGGGTCCATTTTATAATTGGTATTAGAATGAATTTTTGAGAATAGAAAGTAAAAGCTACTGGAGGAAAAGTAAGAGAAATTTCTAATTTAATTTATGAGAATTTTAAGGATTATATTAAGATGTATTAGTTTCTAAAGGTTTACTTTTTTATGTTTAAATGTTTATTTATTTTGAAAGAGAGAGAGTGAGAGAGGGCAAGCAGGAGAAGGGCAGAGAGAGGGAGAGAATCCCACGTAGGCTGTCTGCTTTCAGCACACAAACTGTGAGAGATCATGACCTGAGCTGAAATCAAGAGTCAGATGCTTAACCAACTGAGCCACCCAGGCACCCCTAAAGGTTTACTTTTTAAGTTAGTTTTATGTAGGTGGAAAGATTCAGTCAGCTGTTTTTTCACATACATTGTAAATGTCACTTATGAATAGTTATGTAATTAAATAAAAGTATTTCAGGACTAGTTACATTTTTCAGGTTTCTGAATTTTTTTTGTTTTAAAAAAACAAAACTTTTGCCCCAAAGAAATTAATTTGCATCATAACAGAGGTATTTAGTCAGAAAAAGCAAACCTTATATATTCTATTGCTTTTCAGTTTATTTCAGTGAATATTCAGTATTTGAATAAAGCAATAAAGTACATTTCTTAAGAGTATAATAGTTCCTTAAATATTCAGCATTAAGTTTATTCTTTCTTTCTGTCTTTCTGTCTTTCTTTTTTTGTTTTTTTAATTTTTTTTTTTTACATTTATTTATTTTTGAGAAACAGAGTGAGACAAAGCGTGAGCGGGGGAGGGGCAGAGAGAGAGGGAGACACAGAATCTGAAGCAGGCTCCAGGGTCTGAGCTGTCAGCACAGAGCCTGATGCGGGCCTCGAACCCACAAACTGTGAGATCATGACCTGAGCTGAAGTCAGATGTTCAACCGACTGAGCCACCCAGGCGCCCCAAGTCAAGTTTATTCTTGTGTGTCAGGCACAGTTATAGATTTATGCCCACATATGGCTTTCCCCAGGACATGGTTATTTTGGACCACCTAAATCCACCCACACTTTAAGTATTTAAGCAGATGTGATATATTCATTGATCTCTAAAGATGCTGATAGAAATTATCCTTACCCTGTCACCCTATCCCCTTTGTTATTTGTAGGATGTCCTGAGATTAGAGCTATTTGCACTAGGGACTAAAATACTAATTACCTTGTGTAATTCCAATTTAGTACTCATTAAAAATCTTCCCTAATCAACTGGACTAACTAGCACCAACAGCATGGGTCATTGAATTTAAACATTACTTCAGTTGTGCCTGCTTCGGCAGCACATATACTAAACATTACTCCAGAATACAATATTTTAAAATAATATGGCATTATCAATATTTGGATAATGGAATCTATACTTGAAGAACCAAATCCTAGGAAATGTGTAGACCTAGGAAAGCAATTTCTGATTCTGTTAACCAGAGAAGCATATGGCTACCACATGGCTTACCTTCTGGTCAGTAATACAGCCAGCCAGCCACACACACACACACACACACACACACACATGCACACACACACAGGGTGTTGCAACTTTTCTGAGAACAAAGAGCATGTTTCGTCATTCTGCCTAATAAACTCATGTTTCCTATCGGTACCAGGGAACGCCACACAAAGCATGTCTTTGAATATCTTTGAATGCCTTCATGCTTAGATTGGTTCCTAAAGGGTTGGGGTTTTCTTGGTATAACATCATTTCCTCAGTGTGTACAATCACAAGGAAATCATGAAAGCTATAATACATTAAATTTAAGATTTTTATTTTCTGGATATGTAGAATTGGAGCAAAATCATATCCTTTTCTTGGGGCCATCTGGTAACCTCACTAAAAAGGAAAAAGTAAACATGTTTCTAGTTGCTTTGAACAAACCCATATGCTGCCAGTCGTTACTAAAACTGGCCAATGAGAGAGTTGAATTTCACTAGTGTATTCTGAGATATACTCTGATCATCCTGTAGTTTCTATAGCTAGATTCTGGGCAGATATATTTTCTTTCTTGTATTTTCATTTCATACTTTCCAAAGACGATCTATAATCAATTGATATGTTCTATTTTTCTCTATAATTCACCAATAATAATTTAGCCAAAACAAACAGGAAATTCTCCTGGAAGTCTGATCCCTAATGAATTCTGAAACTAAGCTCAGCATATTAAAGGAAGTAATTAAGAAGGCACCCCATTGTGTTTAGATATGCTGGGTCAGCCAAAACAGGATTTTTCTATTTTTATGAGCTTTTGTCAAATTTAAAGTATGTTACATTTTAAAACAAAAATTTAAAAGAATTTCTCAGTAGCCTTACTACTCTGTAAATATTTTTTAAAATTATTCTTCATGTAATGTAAAGATGACTTTTTGAAACAAATGGCCTAGATGTGCCAATAAAAGTACCTATTCAAGTTGCCAAAAAAAAAAATACCACAAGTATTTTCTAGTTAATTGTGTGCACACATTCCATATAACATAGCGGCCACGTACTAACCATTAATTGTGAAGGACTATAGAGGTCATCCGATTCATCACCTTACTTCAGAAAGGGCTGATCCTGTATTACCCCTGGAACATGGTTGGTTAATGTGCTTTTATTGTTTTTTTTTAAGGTTTTTTTTTTTTTTTTTTTAGGTTTATTTATTTTTGAGAGAGACAGAGCATGAGCGGGGGAGGGGCAGACAGGGAAACACAGAATCCAAAGCAGGCTGTAGACCCTGAGATGTCAGCACAGAGCCCAAGGTGGGGCTTGAACTCAGAACCGCGAGATCATGACCTGTACTGAAGTTGGACCCTTAACCGACAGAGCCACCCAGGCGCTCCGGCTAATGTGCTTTCTTATCTCTTGCTCTTACACTTTGTTTTTTTTACATCGCAGTCCTAGTCCTAACCCGCCTTTTCATGGTGCTCATGGTTTGCCAAGCACTGCTACACTTTTCACACTGGTGCCTCTAACCCTTCTAGCGGCTCCCTTGGCTAGCGATCGCCAGACTTTTTCTTTTGTTCTCTTGCTTCTTACTGAACTCAACTCTGACTTTAGATAGACTCTCCTCTCTTTCTTCTCATATTCTTGTGTTCGTACTTCCTTCGCACTCTTTTTCTTTTTCTACCCTTGTCCCCTATTTGTGTCACTGCATTATCTCCTGCTATTTTTTCCCCCTTCTCCTCCTATCACCTTTTTCTAGCACTTTCACCTATCCTAAAAATCCTTAGCTGGCAGTCTTTGCTGGGTCCTGAGCTCTCAAGGTAAGCAGAGGGAGTGCCTAGAACTCCCAAGCCTGCACCACCGACTTGTTCCCATCCCTGTTGGGGGCAGAAGTCTAATGGGCTCGCAGGCAGCAATTGTAATCATCAGTGCGCAGTGCCAGTTTGGTCTGGAGATAATCACTCAGTCAGTTATATTGCCATTCAGATTAGCAGTCTTGTGAGAAATAAAAGCCCGCCCTCTCTGATGAGTGTTTCACGTACATTCTTCCCAGTAAAGATCTTTAAGAGCAGTGTTTAAGAAATGTGAGCTCGCATCAGTCACCTGGAAGGCTTGTTAAAACAGATTGCTGAGGGGCGCCTGGGTGGCGCAGTCGGTTAAGCGTCCGACTTCAGCTAGGTCACGATCTCGCGGTCCGTGAGTTCGAGCCCCGCGTCAGGCTCTGGGCTGATGGCTCAGAGGCTGGAGCCTGTTTCCGATTCTGTGTCTCCCTCTCTCTCTGCCCCTCCCCCGTTCATGCTCTGTCTCTCTCTGTCCCAAAAATAAATAAACATTGAAAAAAAAAATTTAAAAAAAAACAAAAAAAACCAGATTGCTGGGGCGCCTGGGTGGCTCAGGTGAAGTCGTCCGACTTCGGCTCAGGTCATGATCTCGCGGTCCGTGAGTTCGAGCCCCGCGTCGGGCTCTGTGCTGACAGCTCAGAGCCTGGAGCCTGTTTCAGATTCTGTGTCTCCCTCTCTCAATCTGACCCTCCCCCCTTCATGCTCTGTCTCTCTCTGTCTCAAAAGTAAATAAACGTTTAAAAAAAAGATTAAAAAAAAACCAGATTGCTAAACGCACCCCTTTCTGCAGTGGAAATTGGACATCGGCCTTCTGGCTGACTGTGCCGACACTGCCTGTCTGCAGGTCACTGGTGGAGTAGCACTACTGCTCAGTTCTTTTCAATTTTCTGATCACGAACTTAAATGATTCTGGCTCACTTCAAGGCCAATTACCTGTATTCTTCTTCCTTTGGAAATGATTTTCAGACAATCCCCGGGGAGTGACTTTCGGTCATGACGTTACATTCTTACGGCTAAGGAACGCAAATCTCTTCAGCTTTTTACAAAATGTATGCTGTAAATCTGTTATCACTGTTAGTTACCCTCTTCCATTTCTCCTACCGGTTGTCTGCGCCATCCTCCGGTTGCAGATAGGCAAAACAAACTTAATAATCTATACGGTGTTTCACTTGAAAAGAGACTTGTCTAATTTAGACTTTGGTATGTGGATTAACTTCTGGTTTCCATGTATTTTATTTATTTATTAATACACATGTATATAGGTGTGTATTTGGCACCTGTGAATAGATGGCACCAACACGTACCATGCAAAGTGAACTAGGATACAAAAAATTTAACCCATGCATCTAGCAGTCAAGTTGCTTTGCAACTCTTTAGGGATATAAAACAAAACAACAATATGACAACAAAACAAACAAAATCCCAGTGAAATAGAACTTTTAGAACTGGAGTGGACCAAATAAACATCAAGCCTTGAGTCGCAAAACAAAATTGAAACAGTAATTCAAGGAAAAATGGTTGAGTCAGTCATGCTTAACTGAAAAAAGGGTGACCCTGATAATGATTGTTCCTTTGAATATCAGTACCCATACAAATATATTTTCTGTCTAGGCCATCACTTGATACATGCCACCTTTTGTAATCATTGGTTGTGTGTGTCCTGTCTTCAACTACCGTTGATGGCCCTCCAAGACCGAGACGATGTCTCATGCATTTTCATATTACCAACACTTAATATAGCATAAGTATGCGTTTCCAACTTACTGTTGATTAAATAAGGGCAAGTGGACACAGGACATAAGCTGGTTGGCAAATAGAATGGTCATTGAATCAGTTTTGTAAAGCTTACTAGGTAATTTCACATCAGCCATATTAAAGATCCTTCTAGGAGGCACCGTCTAAGCCCAAGCACAATGTCCTGTGTGTAGAAGGACCTCACTACATCAGCTCATTCAATGGGTATTCATTATTTATTAAAAGTCTGACTGACCTACTCAGGGTCTTTTAGCACTTGTTAATTTACTTTTTCCTCCTGACAACCTAATGATACTGGGCAGGAGGTACAGTACACAATTAAAAAATAATTTACCTAAGGTCACAGTGGTTGAGCCAAGATTCAACCAGGGAGTCTCCCAAGTCTGTGCTTTAGATGACTACACTGTATTATCTTACCTCTCAAAGCATGCCCATCACAGTCTTCATCTCTGCAACAAGGTGACACTCTCCCTTGCATTATTTCTTTTCACAGAGTTGGACATTGTTGCTTCCAAGGTATAATGGGATGTGTGGTACGCGTGGGTTTGAGGTTTCACTTTGATCTAGTGCTAATACACTTAAAGTGATTCAACTTTTAAAAATAGGAGTCAATCTTGGCCAACATTTCATCCTTCTTTGAGCTCCTAAAGGACTTCATATTATTCTCTTGTCAGACCAGGATTATTATGGAAGACTGGTATACATCCTGCAGGGCAGAAATGTTTGTTCAGTAAATCAGGAAATAGATAAAAGAAGTCTGGGGAGAATTCTGGATCCTCCTGAAATTCATGAGCAGACTTTTCTTTTTGAATGTAATCACAGTAATTATAAAAGTATGGTTAATAACCGTTCTTACATAATTTTCCATTTTTTCATTAAGCCCACATTCCACCTGGTTATGTGTACAAGGAAAAATGGGTCAAATTTATATTAACAGTCATTGACTTACAAGGGAAATAGTAACCTAGGGCATGTTCTCTTATTTGAAATTAATCTTTGCTTGAAATTACACATCTAGACATTTCTTTTAAAAATGGCTTTTGAGTAATAGTGAATATACTTAATACTATGTAGAATTGGTAGCTGAAATTGCACAGTGAAAAAACAAATCAAAGGCTAGTTGTTTCAATTCCTCAAGGTAAAGTTTAAGAGGAAATGAAAATTCTCCCTGATACCAGTCTTCTGATTAACATAATATATGCTACAAAATGAACAGTATATGAAGAAAATGCAAAATTGTTTTAAATCATTGATGGTGAATCTATCTTCTGTCTGTCTTATTGCTATAGCACATATTGAATGTGTAAATTCTCATATCAGTGCCTATGCAATCAGGATATTCTACTTCCGTAATAATTTTATTTCTTATCCATCCTTGCATAATTACAATTATGTTCATTTTTCCATGTTATTATCCAAGAAATCAACAAAAACAATGCTTAAAATATCAGGAAAATATTTTGTTACTAGATGACAGTATCTATACTATATCCAAGCAATTCAGCTGCCTTTCCCTGTTCATTTAATTTCCCCATTTCTGCTTCTCCTTTCACAGATACACACTTTGGTCACAATACTCTGTTTCACATTGTCCTAGACAGTGTTACAGTGTTGATCTCTGAATTACTTCCATGCATGTATACATAAATATTACATATATATATATATATATATATATATATATATATATATATCTTCTGTCCAGTGCTCATTAGGCTTAGAGCATGGGAAAAATAGAGATATGTACTAGTAGTACATACTATTAATATACATGTTTGTTTGTATACATATCTATATTTTTCCTATATATATGTATATAACAATCCATTAGAACATACTATTAATATATGTGTTGTTTGTATACATATCTATATTTTTCCCATGCTCTAAGCCCAATGAGCACTGGACAGAAGATACAATTCTTATATCTGTCTTGTCATTAGTAAATCTTCCCTGGAAACACTCATGAACTGTCTGTTGAGATATTCTGACTTCAGCATATACTTTGTGGTATATGGCCTGGTCCGTGCTCAAAGGCTAATATTGCTTGAAGGCAAAAAATTTTAGGGGGAAAATATGTCTTGCTGGCATCCTCATGACTAACACAATATATGCTGTGGGTAGACTTCCTGCTTTCTACCACCGATTTTGCCTCCTGGCAAACAGTTTTGAATTTTAAGGCTGATAGCAGTATGCCAGTGCCAGTGCTGTAGCAGAGAAACTAGAAAGGTGTTTCTGTACTTTAAAACACAGGTTTCACCGTGGCATAAGGCATCTTCAAACTAATTGTCAATGGAACAGTGGGGAAAACCAGCTGAGGATTGGTGGAAGCCCATTGCTGATACGAAGGGTATCATTGTCATTGCTGACACTTGGGAGGACAGACCAGTAACTGTAAGGATGGCAGCTGGATGAAACTATGGCTAGACTTTAATCAGAGTGTTAGGAAGAGGGATTGCTCCTATACAGCGCTGGGCATGCTTGTCCATAAGGACCATACTGTACCTATCCTGTAAAATGCTCTTCAGTTAAAGCCACTATTGTTGAGGACATGCTTTTTACCTTTCATCTGTCAAAGAATGATAGAGACAAATCCAAAGAATACACGGGCCAGTTTGAAGGAGCTTCCACAAGACAAACTTGAAATAATATGACCGTCAAAATAAATAACATATTAACGGATTATGATCGATGGAGTAAAATAAGAATACAGTGAAGTCCAAAATAATGTCAATGAATAGGGGAGAATGGAAAGCTTTTCCTTATGATAGAAATCTAACTTCTTACTGTAGAAAAAATGATGCAAATTGAAAAAAATTACCATTTGCAGGATTTTGGATTCCTGGACCCCATTTCAATGGGGCAGGATAGGGATGCAGTTTTCCCTTAACACCAACAGTTCTCTGGACACCAACTCCAAATGGATGTCCTACAGTTCAACCTATTCTGACACCATCTACCTCGAGATAGCAACAGCTTGCTGGTCATGGGCTCAGTTCTACAGGACTTTTCTTCTCTACCCCCACGTCAGATGCCAGTCTAAAGCACAGGTTGTTGTTACCTGTACTTCTGGCTGCCTGGTTATAAATCAGAGGTTCCCATTATTCCCTCCTTGGGTTTGATGAATTTGCTAGAGCGGCTCACAGAACTCAGGAAACCCCATTTATTCACCAGATTGTCTATCTGTTATAAAAAGATACAACTCAAGAACAGCCAGGTAGAAGAGAGGCATGGGACAAGGGATGTGGGAAGGGGCACAGAGCTTCTCTGCTACATCTCCCTACATGGCAGTCTCCCTACATCTCTATGTGTTCACTAACTTAGAAGCTCTACGAACCTTGTCCTTACGGGGGCTTCACGGCATAAGCATGGTTGATTAAATCACTGGCTTTGGGTGACTGATTTAATCTCCAGCCCCTCCCTCCTCAGCGGAGGTCAGGGGGGGTAGGACTGATAATTCCAACCCTCTAATTACATGGTTTGTTTCTCTGGTGACAACCCCTGTCCTTAGGTGGTCTAGGGGCATTGCAAAAGTCACCTCATTAAAATAACACAAGATACCTGTGTTGCCCTCCTGGCTTACGAAATTCCCAAGGTTTTAGGAGTTTTGTGTCAGAAATGGGAGGAAGACCACATGTATTTCTTATTAGAAATCACAACCATCTTAGTAATAACTGATTCAGGCAAGAATCATCCGTGGATGCTAAAACGGGTAGAAAGGTAGATATTACCAGGATATGTAAGTAGTCTCAACTGAGCAATGTTATCACTTGCATCAGTTCTAAGCATCTAAGCATCAGGCTAAGACCACCAGGAACGCACCTGTAGTCGAGCAAGCTGGGATTATTAATTGTTGCGGTAAGGAACAACGCACACCATGAGAAACCATGGGGCGGTTCAGTGAAAGGAAGTTAGAAAGGACTTACAGGATTTGGGGGTGGTTAGGTAACACTGGAGAGCGGTAAAGAAAATGGTTCTGAATTGGAAGCTGTCAGGAAGTATGGGTAATTCTATCATTGGGTATCTCAGGAAATCATATACAGAAGGAAGGAAGACTAGACTGAAGCTAGAGCCATAATTGGCAAAGCAGCCACAGGCATACATACTACCCAAGATAGAGGGAGGTTTGGCCATTAGTGCAATGATGACAGTGTTCATTGTTTTGTCTGTGTGCAGACATGATAATGGAGGGGTCTTGTCACAAGGTCCCAGAGTGGCCTTGACTAATATTGATATTCTGGGAAACAGTTTCTGTTCAACACAAGAGCACCGAGGCCCAGCTCTGAGTGCCAGTGCATCTCCTAGCAACACCAAGGCCTAGATGGTGGCATTCTCAGACAGCAGAAGTCAGGGACTGCTTTTCTTTTTCTCACTAGTAACCCATTAACCAGAACCAACCAAATCAACATCACGTGCCTACTGATATGAAAAGGAAAACAACATCACTCTTGGGGCATTCCTGCCAAAAATACATACCTGAACCTAATCAGGGGGAATATCAAACACAAATTGATAGGCTACAAAAGAGCAGGCCTGCATTCCCCAAAAATGTCAATATCATGAAAGAGATTGAGAAATCGCTCTAGATTAGAGATGAGCCAAACATACCAGACTGCAATCTATCAATTGGAATTTTCTTTTGCTATAGCAGACATTACTGGGATAATTGGCAAATCCTAAATAAATCTGGAGTTTAGATGATTGTAGCAGCATTAATTTTCTGATTTTGATAATGATACTGTGATATTTAGGACTCTTTTAGGAAGCACATTGAAGAATTTAGGGGTAAAGGGGCATCATATCTACAAATTATTCTCAAATAGTTCAGAAAAAAATGTGTGTGTGTATGTGTGTGTGTGTGTGTGTGTGTGTGTGTGTGTGCAGAGAGAGAGAAAGGATAAAGTAAAATTTGGAAAATCTGGGAGAAGAATACATGGGAATTCTTTATATAACTTTTGCAACTATTTGTAATTATATCAGAAGTTAAAGAAAAAATGCCTTCCCCTTCCCGTTTACCAGTGCTTTTCTTTTTTGAGTAAACGTTATCTTGGTTGATGGGGGATTCAGCCTTGGTGTTTTGGTCACCGCATTCTTGAGTGAAATATCTATTATATGCATATTTACATCTAAATCTCCTTTCTTAATTTTTTATGGCTATTATAAGACTGACAGGGGGTTTCCTTGGGGGGTAGCTAATTCCTTTAGCAGTCCTTATATTTGGTAAAATGTATTATAATTCATCTTTTCTTAATTCCGCAGATATGAATTGCTAGGAACATATGCATTCAACTTTATTTTGAAAAATTCTCTTGGCGGTGGAAGCACCACCTCATTGAGAAGTGATCCACGGGTAAGCATCTAAACATTGCATGTTTTCTCTTTTGTGTCTTTCTTCCATGTGCTGTTGACATTAGCCTGTATCAACAACATTCTGTAAAACATAGCATATACACTAATACTACAGGGCTTTCAGTTCAGAATGAGGAAGAAAATAGGAGTGAAGTCTTTTTGGATAACTTAGTGAAAAAGTTATCTTCATTATGAGTGTTGCTTAGAAAACTATCTCAAGATTTAAGAAAAGAGTTCATTTAGACTTAATCTTGAAACTAAAGAGTATTTGGTCTTCCATAGATTAAGGAGAGCCATTATTTGAGGTAAAGAAAAGTATTATTTTATTATCATTGTCGAGAACAAGCTGCAGCCACCCACATACCATGGAACTGTGTTGAAATATGCCTGGGTCATCCTAAGAAGGAGCTAAAGTCAGTTAACTTAAGCTCAGTCCAATGTATCACTTAGCCTTAAAATTTTCCTATTACTTTGTAATGTTGCTATGTTTAGATCTTCTTAATAATTTACAACTAGTGGTGTCTCTGTAATTTTGAGTAAAAGCGTTGTTATAATATCTCATTTAGTGGGAGTTTCTCATAGGTTCTCACAGGTGTATATATATATTATACATATATACATTATTATATATATATATATATATATATGTATGAGTTGCCTTACTGAGGACTCCACTGTATCAACCTCACTCAGCATCATTACTTTTGTCAATAACCTGAGATTTGGCACAACTGTTTATTGATTGATTTTTTTTTTTAAATGTTTATTTTATTTTTGGGACAGAGAGAGACAGAGCATGAATGGGGGAGGGGCAGAGAGAGAGGGAGACACAGAATCGGAAGCAGGCTCCAGGCTCCGAGCTGTCAGCCCAGAGCCCGACGCGGGGCTCGAACTCACGGACCGCGAGATCGTGACCTGGCTGAAGTCGGACGCTTAACCGACTGCGCCACCCAGGCGCCCCTGATTGATTTTTAATTAGAGCACAGGAGTAGGGGGAGAGTGGCAGAGGATTGAGAAAGAGAGAGAGAGAGGGAGAGAATCTCAAGCAGGCTCCATGCACAGTGCAGAGCCCAACTCGGGGCTTGATCCCACAACCCTGGGAACATGACCTGAGCCAAAATCATGCATCTGACTGAGCCACCCAGGCACCTCTTTCTTTTCAATTTTTTTGTTTTTTGGTTTTTGTTTTTGTTTTGAGAGGGAGAGATCAGCTTCGGTAAAAGTGGTTCTCAAGATGTGAAGGCCACTTGCCTGAAAATCACCTGCGGTGCTTGTTAGAATGAAGATTCCTGCCTCCACCTCAAACCTATTCATTTGGAGGCTCTTGATGGGAGGCTCTGAAGCTATAAATAGGGACTTTGAAGTTCATTCAGAAAGATGACTCTTTGCCTAAGGTAATACAGTCTTAAACACAGAACTAATTTTGAAATATTAACCAATGGATTTAAGGTTCTTAATTAATTAATAAGTACAACTTCATAAATAAAATGGTAAATATAATTATTAGATAAAATTTAAGTGGGAGTTTTATTGAATGCCCACTGTGAACTCAGAACATTTATGAATACTTCAGTTTTAATCAAGGATGATGGATTTCTAGACAATGTTGCCAAAATGAGTTTTTTTAAGTCACATTTGTGGTCAGTAATCTTGGCAATAAACTTTTTTTACAATATCAATAATTATTCTTTCTTATTTATTCTTCCTGAATTTGGCATTCTGAAAAAAGAACAATTGATAGATATTCTACATTGAAGGTTTAAATATGTAGAGAAAAATCTTCAAGATTTCTTCCATTTAATCTATACAGCAAAATACTTGGTTAAATTATACTCACTTTTTAAAAAAAGACGAAAGGCAGAAATTGTTATTTGAAAACCAAATGGTACAGCCATAAAGGACATTCAGTAGTTCCCCCTCATCTTCAGGGGATAGTTCTAAGTCCCCAAGTTTGCAGATAGTTCTGTGAAAACACAGATACTATCAAACCCTATATATACTATGTTTTTTTCCCATACATGTATACCTATGATAATGTTTCATTTATAAATTAGGCACAGTAAGAGATTAACAATAATAACTAATGATAGAACAATAACAATGTACTATAATAAAACTTATGTGAATGTGATCTTTCCCTCTCAAAATACCTTATTGTACGGCCCTCACCCTTCTTCTTGTGATGATGTGAGATGATAAAATGCCTGCATGCCTACATGATGAGATGCAGTGAGTTGGAAGATACAGACATTGTGACGTAGTGTTAGGCTACTATTAACCATCTGAGGACATGTCAGAAGGAGGATCATCTGCTTCCAGACTGTGGTTGACTATGAATAACTGAAACCAAATGAAGCAAAGCTCGGATAAGGGGGTGGGTACGGGATAAAAAAAAATCTGGTCCCTTTCATCAAAAGTAAAGACAAAGGCTGGGAGATCCATAATTTAAGGAAACAAAAAAGAGTTTAGACTGTCATATTTGGCTTGGCAGTGAGGTGTACAGGATGATTACCTCTAGTTATTGCTCAATTGAATTCCAGAAAGTTCAGGAGGTGAAAAGACGATGAGGGTCACCAGCAGGGAAGGTAATGGATACTGTCACCCCTTCTGTAGATGAACAGACAGGACATGAAGAGTTGAACCAATTTACTATAGGTTCAAGCGTCCAATGCTTGATTTCATCTCAGGTCATGATCTTGCAGCTCAGTAGGTTCAAGCTCTGCATAGAACCTACTTGGAAATCTCTCTCCCTCTCTCTCTCTGCCCCTCCCCTGCTCTCTCTCTGTCTCTCAAAATAAATAAACTTTAAAAAAAAAAGTTATTGAATTTATTTTATTTTTTTAATTAATTGTGTGATTCAAATTCAGTTCCACTCACACGCTTTTTTTTTCCTAAGTAATCTCTACACCCAGTGTGGGGCTTGAACGCACGACCCCAAGATCAAGAGTCACATACTCTGACTGAGCCAGCCAGGCGCACCCCCCACTCATGTGCTGTCCATGTAAAGAATGGGTGTGAATAAAATGCAAGTAATCCGACTTAATGGGATGTCCTAGCAGGAGGCAACCAGGATAAAAAATCAGTGAACTTAATTCAAACATAAAGGTCTGTACCTATAGAGAACACTGGCGGCCTGGTGCTTAAAGAGAGAGCTGTCCACTTGGACTTCTTCCAGTTAAGAAATTTGAGACAATGTAAAATCAAAGTTCCCTTTTTTTTTAGTGTTGCTTAAAGTATTTAGTTATGAATCAGCTTTAGCTGAATCACACTGAATTTTGCTTTAGTGTGGAGTGGGTTAAGAGTATGTGTAATTACAAATATACCAGAATGGTACACTTACCTCCCTTCAAATTGAGTTTAGAAATGAAAGAGATGTTATTCTTTTCAAAAACATAGCAATAATATATATTGCTACAAAATATTGATGAAACAGTGTGTTTATATCATTTAAAGTTTCTGTACCATTGAACATGTGTAATCAAAGGAACCACTGATTGCCAGGACCAACTGCTTCTAAACTTTTGCCCCATTTTTCCTGTTCTTCTTGTGTAATTACTGCTTCACTAGAGTATGAGTGATTTCTTTCTCTCTCTTTTTTTTTTAATTCAATGAGGCACTGCATTGTTTAAACACTTAAATAGTGAATCCTATTAAGATTTTCTAAGTACCAGACAATAATTCATCTTCTGTTTCCGGTAATTGCTCACTGTGAAAATTCACCAAGAACCACAGTTAAGACTCTCTGAAGGGCCTGAGTAATTTGATTTTCATAGGCCCCAGGCCCATTCACACTTGGAGGGTTTAGAGAACATGTCATTCTAATCCAGCTCACGACACTTCACAGATGAGGCCTTCTAGGCCCCAGGAGTCTCCGAGATCTCACACACCATCAGAGAGGAGTATCTGAAGCTAGCCTGATACTAAGAAAGTTCTGCATTCAATTACCTGTCATTATATCCTTAGAATGTCTATGCATTTACAAAGGATTTTTGTATATAGGATGGCATTGATCCCCAATCAATTATTATTATTGTTATAATTGCCAATGCTGTCCTGCTTGGGGAACAGCAATACCTCATTTCTTCCTCTATCATGGGTACGATTACAGTGGTGGCATTTCAAATATGTGGCCTTTCAAATATGTAGCACAAGGCTATTGCTACATGTGCTTTTCTTAACAAACCTGGGTTACCAAATACACATATTTACTATTGCCTTACAATGATAAGTTAGAATAAAAAGGAAATAAGATGAATTTATTAAGAAGTAACGTGACTTGCCATTTATTATTTGTATTTTAAAACGCAATATGCTTTACATGTCGTGGGGCATCTCGAAATTCTTAGTCATTCCTCGGTATGTCCTTTTATCATTTCAAACATGGACGTTTGGGGGGTTTGTATGTTTTGAGAGGCATCTTAAAACAAAAGACTGGTCTTTACCTTTGTTTTTACGGATTATAAAGGACTTCACTGGTGGTGAGCAGCTGGAGGAGCAGAGCTCTGCCGGAAGCTTCCAAATCTCCCAAGTGTGATTCGTTCCCTCTCTGCCCGCTGCCTACTGACCGTGCCTCTGTGGGCGCACTCAACGCCCCAGCTCTAAACGTGCCTGCTTTCTGCTCCCCACTGTGGCTCTGGGCCGAGTCCTTAGCAGGGGTCTACGAGTAAAAGCATGTCCTTTGTCTATACCGCATTCTTGGGTGACTGTGGTTTCAAAGCAGAAGGGAAAAGCACCTCTGTCCTTGTTTCTCTGAAGAATAACACATATGATATTACCGATGATGCACTGTGTTATGAATCTCCATGCAGTGATACAGTACGTTCAGTACATTTGATTGTGTTTAATCCTCTAAACATTCTTTTGAAATATTCCCGTTTCAGAAAGATGAAATCGAGGCTCAGAGGTGGCAAGTGACTTGTCTGAGTTCATTTAGCTGTGAATGACACCACATGACCTTAAACTCGGGATTTTTGCCTCCTTCCTCTATGTCCCAGCTGCCTCAACCTGTTGTTAATTTATGTGAAGCCTGGATTTACTTTGGTCGTGATTCTTCATAATATTAAATGCACATTCTTTGGTTTTGCTCAATGTTATTTTATGGTTAGCACAACAAACAAACAAACAAACAAAACCCCTAAATCCTGTCTGGCTGGAACTGCAACCTTTCATCTTTGTAAGGACAATAGGCAGGATTGAGGCCCTCATAATAAAGTGCTAGCCAGCCAGGAAGGAAGCTGGGGAAGTCTTCCTCCCAGGAGGTAATTGATTCCTAACACCCTAGGTAGCACTGAGTTTGAAGGCTCCATGAAAAGGTGTCTGCTGTTTTCTTCTGCTTCCAGGGGGATGTGCACAGAGCCTTTATTCTCCCCACTCCCTTAGAGTTAGCCAGTGAGGGCCTCTGTGTCCACTGGGCCAGACCTGAGCATATGTAAATGAACTGAAGGCAGAGTAAAACAAATGTTATTATCTATGTGCCCCCAAATGTAATAACCTTAAAAATGTAAGAACAACAACAAACTAATTCTAAAGGAGGACAATAATTTTAAAACATGAAGTTTAGGGGCACCTGGGTGGCTTAGTCAGTCAAGCCTCCAACTTTGGCTCGGGTCATGACCTTGTGGTCCCTGAGTTCCAGCCCCTTGTCGGGCTCTGTGCTGACAGCTCAGAGCCTGGAGCCTGCTTTGGATTCTGTGACTCCCTCTCTCTTTGCTCCTCCCCTGCTCATGCTCTGTCTGTCTCTCTCTCAAAAATAAACATTAAAAAATAAAATAAAAAATAAAATAAATCTTAAAAAAATAAAACACGAAGTTTAGAAAACCAAATTTATCAGGCTTAGGGGCCAGGGGAAAGAAGGTGTAAGAAGTAGGAAGTCTGGGATGACCTAGGTTTTGCTTCTGACTCTGTGCCCTTGGGCAAGACATCAAACACCCATGTCTAAGGAGGGTATGGGACTTCGTGGCCACTCAAGTGCTGGGGCCTTCCTCGTGAGGGAATACTAGTAACCAGAACCTTAATCAGATCTTTCTTATTATTGCAGTAAAATAGCTGATGCTAAAAATTAGACCCCATGGCACTAGAGAAGCAGGGAAATGAATTCAAATTCAAAAGAAAAGGTGTGAGATCTAAGTTTAGGGTTAGGTATTTCATTGAGCTGAGCACAGCACCTGACATATAGCAGGCATTTAATAAGTGAATGGATGACAGGTGGATGGACGGATGGAAGGTCAGTCCTTCCCTGGCGGTGATGGACCTGGGGACAGAGAAACCTGTAGTCGAGTCCTGATCCACAGGAACACAGTGAAGGAGGCAAAAGTATAGGCCTTAATTTCTTCCTGTGTAAAATAAAACCGAGATGGCACTTCACAAGGTAATGAGGATTAAGTGAGAAAATGCTTAGTTCAGGTCCTAGTACGTAGGAAGCACACAATTTTGTGATCAGATCCTCGAAGGACTTCTCTGAGGAACAAAAAGGCTCCAGGGGCAAGAAGTGTGCAGGTCGGAAATCTGTTAGCCTTCCAGGCTTCTGCTGGACTCTGTACCTTGTCTCTGAGAGTGGGACCTCTTTCTCCTGGGATCCACGATGAGCTCAAGGACTCTAAGATGAGGCCCAGAAGTTAAGTGGGCTCTGTGAGCCCCAATTTCAGCCTCCTTTGCACAGAAAACCAGCAGAGTCTTGGTCTGTGCAGCTGGGAGAAATGGACCCAGGCCTGAGCACTGTGGGTGGGGCTGCTGTCAATGTCCTTTCTGCAGGAGGATGGGGAAGCAGTGTCTGAGGTGAGGCTCAGTTGACCTTCCAGTGAAGTCTATGTGTTGACCAGGAAAGCCTCAGCTCTTTCAGAATTCCTAGGCCAGACCTGGCAACACATTTGCGTGCATTTAAGGTATCTCATGGAGACTTGTTGAATGTAGCTGACTTTCATAAAATCTGGAAAACAAGAGGTCTTTCCAGCAACCCATGGGGATGTTCCTCGCTCTAAATGAACAGTTTCTGGTTTAGGAAGGAGAACTTTCTAATGTTAGATTTCTCTCGGGCCTTTCCTTCTAACAGCAGTTTTTCCCCCATAGTTCAGCTAAAATTGATGCAGGCAGAAGAGTATTAGTGGGAGTGTACCTATCAGCATACAACCATGTATTTATTGGTTATGTGCCTCTAGGAAGCAATCAAAAACTGACTGCTCAGCCACAAAAATATATACAACTCAGAGAAGGGTGAGGGTTGCCTTTTGTAAGGTGAGGTCACCATAGGGAGGTCATATCCATTGGGCCAACAAGAGCTCATTTTAGGACGCTGTGTTTTTTCGGTTGAGAAGCAGCCTAATCTTCCCTAACCATTCCCAGTTTAAGAGGTCTGAGAAGACTTCAGAAGTAAGACAAAGGAAAATGTTCTACAGTCTCCTCGGGGTTACCCAAGGCCGAATTCCCGCAGGCGGGGCAGGGGAAACACAAATCAGTGTGGCACTCTCTTTCACAAAACCTCCAGAGGGGATGAAGCCATTGAAGGTCTAGGGGTGATTTCTCCTTAAAACATTTTTGCTCTTAAAGAATATTCTGTGGAGCCGTCAAACAGTTTTCCATACTTCTGTCTCTGCAGATTCTCCAGGTGGAGACGGTCGTAGGCCTTAATAAGCCGTATTAGTGACCACCAAAGACGGAAATCGCTAATTACGAAGTCCCCTTTGATCTCCCCCAGCCGTTTGGTTCCCGACACTGGAGGTTCAGGCATCTATGCTTTCTTAGAACTGGATGCGACTAGGGAGCCTTAGAGTCCGACCTCGGGCCTGCAGTTTAACTTATGCGCCGAGGTCTGGATCAGATTTTTAAAAATTTCCAGACTGCCCAGATTTTAAAACCAGCCACAGAGCTGGTGTGCGGCTGGAAGCTAACAAACGCCCAAGTGTCTGATTAATTTCAGTAACTCAGTACCTCCGCGCTTTAAATTTTGGGGGCAGAGTGGGGAAATAAATTATTTAAAATTTCCAATTCACTGCCTTTCTCCCCTTCTCCATCTTCTGCTTTCAATTCGTTTGTGGGAAATGGAGTTTTCTCCTCTATGCTGGGACTGTAATGTGATTCGGGATCATTTGTGAAATGAACAGAAGTCACCACCGGCAAACGGGACCACTGGGGCAGAACGCTGACGGCAGGCCGGAGGTGAGAGCAAAGGCTGGGCCTCCGAGGATAATTAGAAGCCAGCCTCCTCCCCGCCTGGTCTCCGTGGCCCCCCTTCATCTTCCAGGTAAGATGAATGGCCCTTCATCCATCATCCACAGCCCAGCCTCCTCCCCCAGGCAAGCGGAGAATCTGCTACCCTAAGAAACCTATTAGCCCCGAATTGGGCAGCTTTGTGGAGCCAACCGAGGCTCTCTATTGTGGCCTTTGTCTGCGGAATTTAAGCATTTACATGACGCATTAGCACGGAACTCCGCGCAGGGTCGGAACACCGCGTGCCAAACCTGGCGCGGACCGCGAGTTAGCAGCTCCCTCACCCGGCTGCTCCCGGGGACCACCCTCGCCGTTGCGCCTGGGTCACGCTGTAGGCGCTCTGGCAAGGAACGCCGTACCACATCCTTCCTTGGCCACCTCCGGGCGGCTGCGCTTTGAAAGAAATCGGCAACGTTCTGGTGGGTGAACCCGAGCTGGGTCCATCTGAGCCTGAAGCCAGAGAAATAAACTTGACTTTAATCCGGTTCTCCAGGCGGTCGTTGGGGGCTTCGCCGTTTTTCAGCTTACCGTTCGGAGCCGTGCGCTCAACGGTCACTGGTGCCTCCGAATGCAGAGGCTTCTTGGGTTCTATTCGCCAGTTTGCGGGACCTGGACGCCGACCCGCGCGCCAGCTGAGAGCAAAAATGATTCGAGCAAAAAGCATTTAAAGGGGAGAACGATCCGCGGCGCGTGGGACTACGGCTCTAGGGAATTTAGGAAGGAATACGCAAGCTTTGGAGGCACGCACTCTTCGCAGAGTGAATGCAAACATTTTAGTAAGGTAAGGTCTCTGGGTATCCAATCCTTTAGAGGGAGGTGGTTCGGCTCAGAAATCTCGAGGGAGGGGGCTTTTGCACCGAAAACGTTCCCGAAACGCCCAGAATGCACCCCAGTTCAGACAGGTGCAGGAACTTTTTGTGTGGCCACGCCTCGTTCAGTACTTCAAACGGCTGCCCAGCGGACGGAAGTGCTTAGGTCGCGAGCGCCAGAGGGAACCTGCGTCTGGAAGGGGCTCTCGAGAAAGAACCCCGGACCTGGGGGGCCCCAGACGCGTTCCAAACACCCCGCAGCCCCGCGCGCCCCTCGCCGCGAGCGGCGCTTGTAGCCGGTGCCCAATCAGCGCTCTTGCCGGGTCTGTGACGGCGTTCATCCCCGCCCCCCTGCCTGGAATAAAAGGCCTCGGAGAAGGCTCCAGGCTAGAGCTCCGCGACCTGCCCTGTGTCCAGGCGCGGCCCCCAGGTGCGTTTGGTAGCTTGTTGCTCACAGCTCCCGTCCCACTGACCCCGCGGTCAGCCGCCGTCGGGTCCTCATTCTCCTCAGTCCCCAGTGCGAGGCGGCCGAGCCAATTTCCAGGCTTTCTCCCCTTTCCTTTTTGCTCCCCCTTCCTCCGCGGCAGCTGCAGTCCCCCGCGGCACTGGGCCGCTGGCCTGCAGGTGAGCAGCAGCGCCCCTGTCCGGCGAGCTCGCCTAGCCCTGCCGGTGCCGGAGCGGCGGCGGTCGCCCCTGCCTCGGCCCACCCCACCCCCAGCACTCCCTTTTCCCTGCAGGATGAAGAACCCAATGCTGGAGGCACTGTCCCTATTGCTGGAGAAGCTGCTCCTCATCTCCAACTTCAAGCTCTTCAGTTCCGGCGCCCAGAGCGAAAACAAGGCGAGGAACAGTTTCTATGAGATCAGCCGTTTCCTGCGCGGCGACGTGCTGGAGGTGCCGCGGACCCACCTGACCCACTACGGCATCTACCTGGGCGACAACCGTGTCGCCCACATGATGCCCGACATCCTCTTGGCCCTGACCGACGACAAGCGGCTCACCCAGAAGGTGGTCTCCAACAAGCGTCTCATCCTGGGCGTCATCGGCAGGGTGGCCAGCGTCCGCGTGGACACAGTGGAGGACTTCGCCTACGGAGCCGACATCCTGGTCAATCACCTGGACAAGTCCCTCAAGAGGAAGGCGCTGCTCAACGAAGAGGTGGCGCAGAGAGCGGAGAAGCTGCTGGGCTTGACTTCCTACAGCCTCCTGTGGAACAACTGTGAGCACTTCGTGACCTACTGCAGATTCGGCACCCCGATCAGCCCCCAGGCTGACAAGGTACACGTGTGACTTGCCTGTGGGCTCAGTGGGGACGCCCTTTCCTATCCCTGACTTTTTTCCATACCCGGGGATCAGGGATTGAGTTCTAGAATGAGTAACGACCTCTTCGGTGTCCCTACGGGAGGCCAAGTAAATAAATAGAGCTGTCGCTTGCAAGATAACGTCGAAACGCGCGGTTAAGAAGTGTGGCAATGCGGTACCGCTGCCAGCGATTCCAAGAGATCTACCCAGTTACTGCTGCAGAGGTCGCCAGGGTGTCCACCCAGCTAGTCGAAATGATAGAAGAACAGGTGGGGGTGGGGGTCAACAGAAAATCTGTCGCCGTGTGCTTACAGATTTCCCCAAGAATTGCAATAGGAAAAAAGGCGTTCAGAGTTTGTAATTAAGCTGTAACCCTGTGTGCAAATTGTTGTGCCTTTAAAATTAAGCAAGCTATGCAGGTTTTTCCGTCTGTAAAATGCAGAGTGAATTCCCTTTGCTTAATATAAACTATCAAAATTCCCAGTAAGAAGACGTCCGTGGTAGATCCCTTACTCCTGCGTCTGGCTTCACAGAAGTCATTTCCTTGGTATTCTGAATTCTTTCCTTGAAGGGTTTAATCCCCTTGTGGACTTCCTCATTGTTAAGCATCCTTTAAGGATTAGTTCCGAAGGTGGGTTAGATTGTTTATGGGTTCCCCAGAGAGCAAAACAATTGGTTTTCTAGAAGATTCATTAAATGTTGTAATTTTTATGGGTGCTTTTAAAAAAACAGTATTAGCATTCAAGATGATTGAATCCGTCACAGAGCCAAAGGAGGGAAAATGGATTTTTTTCTTTCGTTTCGAAACCTTAACTTAAAGGTAGTTAACATTTTAAACTTGCAACTTCATTCGCAATTAGAAGCTTTCTCAGCCTTCACTGTAGTTGTTAAAGAGGTTATTGTTAATATTCGCTCTTAATGGAAACCTGGGCTATCATGTAATGAGCTTCATATTTTAGTCTTCATGTCTAGATATTTTTCAGACCAAGAGAATGCGTCCATGCAACCACTTTTGTTCTGCTCCACATCTTGATTAATTTTTTGACCTATATGGGAAAAACCTTTCTCTCCTCTGTGGCAGAGCATAAAAGTATCATGCTTTTTATACACCGGAATATGAAACCCTAGTAGATTATTTATTGAACCGCAAAAGTCTCAATCTAAGAATTGTTTTCTAAGTTAAATAAAAATGTAGTTAGAGCACTGTGCAATGATTTAAGAAACACAACTCCAGTCCAGGCCTGGTTGGAAATGAACTCCACGACATTTACAAACACTGGCTCCAAAAGTGTACAAAAGGAAACGTGTCAGATTTACTTAGGAACCAAGCAAGTTATTTCTCTAAAGGAAAACAGTATTTCTATCCAGTAATTAGGAGTTACCCTTTCATGGAACACATAGGGCACTGTATTGCATACTTCTACAAAAAAAACCAGTACAAGTGTTTTTTTTAAGGTAGCAAAATATTTAATCTGCATAAATAACGAGTTGGAGTAGTTTTTCATCTTTGGAAACTTTGTAAGGTTTTACAGAAGTGGAGAAGTGTTTTAATTGCCGTTGCCGCATAGCACCTCTTGTGAAACTGAGTTTTTGTCTTCACTTTGAATGGTGTAACAAACAATTTGGCCAGAGTAGATTTCCCGGGAAATAAAATTCCCATCCCAAATTTTCCAATTCTAAGAACCGGTTTTTGGACATGTCTTGCTTGAGAGAAGAAGATCATTCATACTGAAGGAGGACTAATTTCTACTTTTCAGAATGTAAGGAATTACTTGGTCTGGGGTCTGCTTGTTGAGTTCTTTAATTACATACACTAGTATAAGCCTAACACTGAGAGTTACAAATTGTCTCTTAAATTTGAGTTTATAAACACTCTGAATAGCACTTTCCCTCATGAAAAGCCCTGAAACTAATTTGAAAATAAATTGGAAGAAAATAATTTACTTTTTTGTAGTGAACTTCTTTTTAACAAGTTTAGAAATCCTAAAACTAAAGGGAGTTTTATATTACTGTTAACAATTTCAGTGTTTTGTAAACTATAAAGCCCTTTAATTACTATTACTATGCCTTACGCTTTTTCAACTCTTTTTTTTATGTTGCTGGTACTGCTTTTCATTGCCAAAAAATGAATGCAGATACTCCTTTTAATTTCCAGGGACTCAGTGCTCAAAAAGTGCCCCTACAAGTTTCTTAACACCTTCTAGGAATGCAGGACATTCCCTCCTGTTGAGCACCACCAGAGATGCCTCCTAGGCTCATGGCCAAGTGAACACGACCAGGACATTAGAAATATGATGCTCCTTGAGAAAATCTGCTTTTGCGGGAAGGAGTCACAATGATTCTCTGTTTTTCGTAATTAAAAATTATTAGGGAAAAGATAAAAAGAAGCTTAACTGTATGAAGACAGCTTACCTTTTATCCTAATGCATATTCTCCCATTATCTGTCAAGCCCTTTTTCTCATTGTCCCGAAAACTTCATTTAGTTTAATCCTCACTTTATGATTGTGTGTTTGGGACTCGATGTTTTGTTCCGTAAAAGGAGACAAATCATCTGTTTGACATGTAAGGAAAACAACATTGGAATAACTGACAGGAAGTTTTGTATTTGTCTAGCAATTGTATAAAAGTATGGATAGAGACAACCTTATGGTCAAGATAGCATGTTAAAATATGTTGGGTTTGTATACTCTGTCCATTAAGAATTTAGAAACCTAGGGGTGCCTGGGTGGCTCAGTGGGTTACATGTCCAACTTCAGCTCAGGTCATGATATCACGGTTCATGGGTTTGAGCCCCGCCTCGGGCTCTGTGCTGACAGCTCAGAGGCCGGAGCCTGCTTCAGATTCTGTGTCTCCCTCTCTGTTTGCCCCTCTCCCACTCATGCTCTGTCTCTCTCTCCTTCAAAAATAAAGAAACATTAAAAAAAAATAAAAAGAGAATTTAGAAACCTAGCTTTAAAATAAAAAGACATTGGGGTGCCTGGGTGGCTCAGTTGGTTGAGCATGTTTAGCCTCTGTCTCTTGATTTCGGCTCAGGTCATGATCACAGGGTCACGGGACCAGGTCCCAGGTCTGGCTGCGCGGTGCTCATAGACTCTGCTTAAGATTAGCTCTCTCTCTCTCTCTGCCTCCCACCCCCTTCTCTCTCTCTCTCTTACAAAAAAAAAAAAAAAAGGATTTAGAATTGCTAAATCTATCCAGGACTGTATAGTAGGAGACCCTCAAAGCATATACAATGTCATGCCTAGAAAAGGAGCTTAAGATTAGTATGAGTAGCAAAAGTCATATGTAAAAATTGAACAATTCATTGCTAAATTTTGCCCTGACAGGGATGAGGTAGAGAGAATTGTCAACACATGTAGCAGTAATAAAAATTACTGTAATGCCTTACATTTATGCAGCATATAGAAGAATACAGAGTACTTTTGCATGAAAAACCTCATTTGAGCCTCACAACAACCTCCGTATTCCCATGGAGGAGAAGAGGGTAGTGTGGACAAGTTCAATGATTTACATGAGATTTACTCGAGCTAATAAGAGGTGAGCCAGGACTGAAGCATAAGCCATCACTTCTGAATAAAATTGGTTTTCATATTTATATATGAGAAGAATGCCTTCCTCAGGGCTATGGATCATATTTATCTTTATCTCCAGCAGCCAATTTTATGTCCCATAATTGACTGGATTTAATTTATTCGGGTAATGGGACATGACAAAAAAATTAGACTTTCTATGTCTTTAGATTCTGAGACATATAAAGAAAGTTATCATTGGTATCATCAAATTTTCAAATGAGTTGTAGGAACTGAATTCACCAATAATAGGCTAAATTCTGTTATTCAAGGTTAGAGATTCTTTTGCCTATATAATTTTAGAATATGTTATTGTTATTGACAAGCAGTATAAACTTTTCACCTTTAATCCCGAATAACTTTTATGTGGTTACACTGTCTGTAGTTTTCTATAAAAATGCTGTATTTACAAAGGCACGTGCCATTGTGAGCTCAGTTGCCTGAAGCATCATTTCAGCTACTATGGGATGTGAAATCAAGAAACTGAACTATTTACATCTTAAATTCTTTCTGAAGTCATAATAGAAATTCTAGTTCTTTTGTGGGACAGAAAATATTTGAGAAAATGTTGCTTTACTGTGCTTCTTCTTAGATTTAACTACCTTTTCTAATATTGTTCAATTTTATTTTTCAGTTCTGTGAGAATGTGAAGATAATTATTCGTGATCAGAGAAGTGTTCTTGCTTCAGCAATCTTGGGATTGGCGTCTATAGTCTGTCTGGGCTTGGCATCGTATACTACCCTTCCTGCAATTTTTATTCCGTTCTTCTTATGGATGGCTGGCTGACTTCATATCCCCGTGTCATTGTGTGTATTCTGTGTGTAAATATGTTTATATTTATAGAGCACAAATCAGTATAAGCATCTTCAAGAAAAATGTGACCTGTAACACTGTGTTCTGGATAAAAATGTGATTAAGAATCACGCAGAGTGCTTACTGTGTAAGCCCAAGAACAAAGGCTTTCTCAATCTTCTCAGGCAGTTGCATTTCAAAGCACTGTGCAAATCTTGGAAACATGGCAACTTGTAATAGAGTTCAACATTACAAGAGAACCAGCCCGTAAGGTGATGGCCACAGGAGATTATTTGCGTGTTTGTTGTTTGTTTTTTTCCTCTTGTAATCCTTGCTCTTCTCTTGTTAGACCTGAATTTGAAGACTATAAGACTCCTTGATTGAAATCACTAACTTTATTATAAATGTATTCTTTTTCATTGAAAAACTTATATTAAACTAAAAGAATTTCCCTCATTCAGTTGAAAACATGTTTGATGATTGGCAAAAAAAAAATTCATAGTCTTTTTTTTAATGTATTATATGCAATTCCCAATAAGTCAAGAATATTTTCATTACTTGAAACCATGTTGGCAAAGTTAGAGTTTAATGATAAAATAACGACTGGAACTGTAGAAATTTGTGTTTTCCTGCAGAAAAAGCTCCTATAGCATCAGTTGAACAATTCGATTTGACTTTACTCACTAGGAAGCCTGGCATTCAATTTTTTCTCTTCCTTTTATGTGTCACTGGGGTTACTTTAAACCACTCTGAGAAGTAAATGGATATAGGATTGAAATAATTTGGGTATTTGGAGTGTGTATGTGTCAATCAAACATGCAGATGTCCACATATACATAGACGGATGAGAGACCAATTTTGTTCTTGATTGCTTTATTATCCACCAGTGTGGTTACTTCTGCATCTGCAGAAGTGAGTGTAAAAGTAACTTTAGTCTGTGTTCTCATGTCTGTGGTATGGTTTGCATATATGTCATTGGATGGTTTACCTTTTTAAGCACTTACTAATGTACTGTATAATTTTTAAAAGCCGTCAGATTTGTCTGCTAACAGGTTTCTTCATTTCATTACAAAGTACAGTTTATATCCTTAAAAAAAGGATACCACAAAGAAATAACTATTAGAAGTGGTTTTTGAGTGTCTTAGTAACGCCAGGCATGTAAAATTGGTTACACTGAGGCTGTGTTAATATCAGAGTTGAGATGTAGTCCTGTTAAAGCAAGCGTTCAAGTACTTTTGCAGAATTACCAAATTGTAAAAACTAAGCCACAAGCTAGACTTGCATTTCAAATATTAAAATTTCTTTATAAACTATCAAGAATCACAAAATAATGAGTCACATGGTGAGCATTAGGGGGAGAGTGGGGTCAGTCACTCAGTGATCCAATCAGAACAAATTTAATAGCAGATTTTACATTCTGTTGGAATTTAACATTCAGTTGGAGTTTAATAATAATTAAAATTTGTTTAATTTAAATGTTTTAAATAGTTAAAACATGAAATGGTAACACTACAGAATAAAGTTTCTCTGGGCATATTCCAACCACTTAAAATTATTTTAAGTATGTATACACTATAAGAACTCTATTGTATTAGTGGTTTTTCACTTACTGTTATTACCCTTGGAGCAAGTGTTTAAATAAATTGATCTTTTAAAAACACGATGTCCTTCTAAATAAATGCCTTTTTTTTTTTTGTGGATTTCAGTATTTTGGGTAGTGAAAACCACTGTCTGATGTTAAATCTGTGTTCAAAGATAATGATCCCTTATTAAATGCTAAGGGAAGTACTTAAGGTTGGAATTAACATAATTAGTCTTACTTCATATCCTTAAAGTGAGATCCAATTCCTCATTCATTTGAGTGTTCATTACATGCCAGGCACTGACCTGTTATAATTTCATGGTCTAGAATTAATATTATTTTTAAGCTACCTATATTAGAGTGTATACAGTGCTATGGTAATACAGAAGAAGGAAAAACAAAATCTTCCTGAAGGTCAGAGAAATCTGAAGTAGGCAATGCTAACATTAGGCTGAGAAACAGCAAGAGGTGATTTTACCACACTAATGTATTTTACTACTTACTGGAAGAGCGTACTGGAAGGAGGTTTTATTTATCTAATATTCCACAACACTAGAATTTGTTGAGTTTAGGACAAAGGGAAATTTCGTTTTGTTGTGCTTCGTTTGATGAGCTGCGTCTGGAGGCAAAAGAAACAAAATATCCTTGATTCTGGCTGTGGAACAAACTGAGCCCTTCCTGTGTCTCTGCTGAATGTCTCTGGGCTTCATTAGTTAAGACTCATGCTTACGATTCTGCAAGTCCTTGCACTTATAAATTTCGCTTCTAACTTGTGGAATGATACATAGTGTCTGATACAGCTTTTTGTTGCTTCTTTTGTCGCCATATTGTCACCATATTGTCACCATATGGTTGCCATATGTAGATGAAGGCCAAAGAACTAGCTTTGGCTAAGATGAAATAATGCAAGTGTCGAGTACTATGCAGGTATTAGGGATGAAGAGAAGAATGAGACATGGACCTCAAAGTTTATTGCCTCCTTGACATAGAAGCATTAAGACTATGCTAGAGCTGATTGAAGGCACAGAAAAAGACATGGTTTTACCTGATGAAGCCAAAACTATAGGGACTGTGTCCTGAGACTTGGAAAAATGGGATGTGCTCCAGGGGGACAGATCTGGGCAGGATATTGTACACATTCTGAACAGTATGGGCAAATGCAGTAACACTGTTCACAACACGCCTAGCACATAAGTGTGAGGTACTCGACTGTTGGTTGACTGAAGCATGAAACTGTATGGGGCATTCAGGCAGACGCAAGTGGTTCAGAGGCTAGAGTGGAGCAACGGTGCTGAGGGGAGGTACTGGAAAACGAGAGCAATGATCAGGTGGTTCAAGTCCTGTGTAGACCAAGAAGGTTGGACTTTATGAGCAAGCAATGGAGGTTTGAGTTCAGAGAGGTAACTCCAAAAAGTATCAAGGAAGGATGGGGCATGGGGCAAGACAGGACAAGGGGCTCTATTAGGAGACTAGTTAGGGTCCTTAATCTCTCAAACTGTAATTGTGGGGGTGGAGAACAAACATGTTAAGGAAGTGTCAACAGACTAGCCAAATTCTTATATTCGACTCATGAGTAACTATTGGTACAGTGTCAGGGAGGAGTCATAAATCCTTTCCTGCCAGAAAATCGGTTCCTGAAATATAACAATGTGGTGACTGTATGTATATTGGATATTCCAGATCTTTGGTCTGCTAGTTCTATGTCTTGGCAAGGACAAGCAAATAAGTACAGATTTGTAGTTTAATTTTTTTTTCAGAATAGAGATATATTTATTTTTCCATTTTCTATTTCATACTATTACTGTCAAAAAAAAAAAAGTTTTTTCAAGGGGCACCTGGGTGGCTCAGTTGGTTAAGCGTCCAACTCTTGGTTTCGGCTCAGGTCATGATCCCAGAGTTGTGGGGTCAAGCCCTAAGTTGGGCTCCGTGCTAAGCGTGGAGACTGCTTGGGGTTCTCTCTCTCCTGCTCTCTCTGGCTCTCTTTCTCTCTCTCAAAATTAATAAAGAATCATTAAAAAAAATGTCTTCCGGTAATGTCACAGGTATGTCGATGACAAAATCTTTTTATAGATGAGAAGCATATAAGAAAGGATGATTGCTAATATTGTGTTTTGTATGTTCTGTTTAGAGAATTTTATCTAACCTAGATCTATTAGTTCAATTAGTTTTATATTTGGTACATATGTGTATTAAATAAAATCAATTTGACATACATCCTGTCCTCTCTTGTCTTTGAATTTGATATCCATAAATATTTTTCTAAGCTTGGTAGCCTGAAAAATTTTGTCTCTCAAAGCTTCCTTTACTGAGCAAAGCTAGCTTTACATATTTGAAATTAAAACTGTGTGAATCTGCCTTCAGACTGATATGATCTATGTTATCTGCATCTTGAAGCCTACCTTGATTATGTAGAAAAGGTTCTGCATCATATTAAATAACAATTCTCCATTCCACAAAACCAAGAAGCAACAAAACAGAGCTATAAGCATGAACTCAGTCAGCAGATGTTTAATACTACCAAGGTGGCCTGCCATTTTACTCTGGCTATGGGTTGAGTGCAGATGAAGTGTGAGTAGGAGCGAATCCCAGGGCCAATCCTGAGATGTATTCACAGCTTTGCAAAGAACCACAGAGGTTACTGGGCCAAACCCTTAAACAACTCATCACATTTCAGACATGGAAAATCAGGCACAGAGGTTCAGATACTTTGCAATTACACAAATAATCAGAGACAGATCTACAATTTGACTCCGGCTCTCTTTCTCTCATATGACGTTGGCTTCCTAAGGTCTCCCATAAATTGGACAATCTTTCCACCAATGAATGTATTAATTTCTTGCAGACCTTTTGTGTATTCCAAGCAGGGCCACAAAAGAATGAACTAGTTAGAATTTTAGTCCTGCAGTCGCTCAGTCTCATGAGAAAGAATGGCAAGTAAATAGATTTCAAAACAATGATAAGCTTGTAAAAGTGTCAGAAGGGCAGAGACAAAACCCGTAGCTGCCTGCTGGGGGCCAGTAAAGAAGAGAGATGGGAAAGCAGTTTTCAGTAATACCTTAACTGAGTTGTAAAATGTACAAACATTTGAAGTGGAAGAGACTTCCCTTTTCCATGCCGTTACAGGCGCCAGGAGCAGTAAATACACAGGCAACAGGGTCGTGAGAACCCACATCACAGTTGGGATTACTGCCAGTCACTAAGAACAATGACTTGTGTTTATGTTGTTGCTTTAAGAGAAAGGCGCCATACTACTCCACCATTTCTTTGAGGAAGACAGCTCTTGACCCAGGTGATGTTAGAGACAAGAGGCAAGATCATGGAGGACTTTATAAAAGTCTGAAGTGGAAAGGAAGTGTTTCCTAAACTTTCCAAGGACCTCAGGTGAGACTTGTGAGCATGCCATTTTGTGAAACGTGAGGAATAGGGGTGGCATTAGCTTGTTTGGAAAAGAAACATGAGTTTTTTTTTTTGTTTTTTTTTTTCCAATAGGTTTATTGGATGTAAGTGGGAGTGGGTAAGTGAAAAGATAACCCGTTAAAACAAGCCACATTGCTTGAGGTTTTGTAACTATAATTGTATTTCACTTTGTCTTTCATCACATCTTTTTGCCTTAGACACGAATACTCCATTCCTGTGTTGATTTATTTTTTTTAACTGTTAATATTTTTATTTAAAAAAAAAAAAAAAAAAGAAAACCTGGTAAAAAAAAAAAAAAAGAAACATGAGTTTTATGGGTGGAGGTTTATTTAAGGGCACATGGAGAAGTGGGAACTACACGAATCGCATCTCCCCATACAGCTCCCAACTTCTCCCATGTCCCAACAACAACCCTAGTGCCATCCTCCTCTCGAGTCTAGATCCCGCCCTGGACATTTCATTCTCCTGAGCTTAAAAAACTGTTACCCATATTGCTATCCGGCTACTGTTCCTAACCTTCAGTGTATCATTGCCTCTGCTGCCTCATGGTTTTCCTGACACCTTTATTTTGTGTTTCTTCTACTTCTTCTCCACTCTGCTGGGACGCTGTCTCTCATTCACAATTTCCAAAGGATCTGGAGCACCTGGGTGGCTCAGTTGGTTGAACGTCTGACTTTGGCTCAGATCATGATCTCACAGTTCATGAGTTTGAGCCCTGCATCAGGCCTGCTGCTATCAGCATGGAGCCTGCTTCAGATCCTCTGTCTTTTTCTCTCGCTCTGTACCTTTCCCCTCAGGCACTCTCTCTCAAAAGTAAACATTAAAAAAAAATAAAATTTCCAAAGTATCAAATTAAACTGACCAGTCATGAAGCAGTATTGGTGGTCATGAACAAAGTTCTCTAGCAAGAAGACCTCATGGCCATTGGTCCTCATATCCTGTAGGTCTGGTACTTTCAGATCAGGTGACATCCTTGGGCCAATCATTTGTTGCCAAGTTGTACAACAACGTGGCCCAAGGTATGGTGATCTATTCTAAAGGAGCTACTTGTAACTGATTTTCCTTTGAAGATAGCTATCTGTTTTATTTTAAAGGAGAGGGAAACATCTCATTATCATCTCAGCTCATTCTGCAGCAATGTAGAGAATGGATTAGGTGAGGAGATGTAACTTAAAGGACATAAATTCTATCACCAAAATGTAGGAGAAAAATGATGAAGGCTAGCACTAATTCAATGGCAATGAGGATGGACAAGAGAGAATGGATTGATTTGAGGGGTGGGAAGGAGGGGGTTTCATATAGGTCCAACATAGAAAACAGAAACCATTCTGAGTATTGTCTGGCAGGATGTGCATGTGTATGTGTATGTGTATGTGTGTAATGCCCTGGTTTCTCCTTTTCCTCTCTCCCTCCAATCTCCCATGAGTATCTCACATTGGCCAACTAAGCCAGAAACCAACTGGCAGAAGAGCCTGCCAGGAAAGGCAAGAAATGCATCTGAAGCATAACAGGCTAAAACTGGGCACGGGGATAAGTGTAACTGATTGTATGTGACATACTGGCTAATTTGGAGGAATTGGTCTTGGGAAAAGCAAGACAAGCTTGGTTTGGAATATATAAGTTTGAGTAGCCTTGGGTCTCATAGGTGGCAATACAGACAATTGGAAATTGGAGTCTCATGCTCTAGACAGAGCTCAGGGATGGGGATATATTTAGGAGTCGTGACAGTGGTGGTTGAAGCCAAGGATATGAATTAGACCATCCTGAGGGAGTCTATAAAGAATTTTAAAAAGTGGAAGGATTTTTGGGAATGCAAGCTGGTGCAGCCACTCTGGAAAACAGTATGGAGGGAGGTTCCTCAAAAAACTAAAAACAGAACTACCCTACAACCCAGCAATTGCACTAGTAGGCATTTATCCACGAGATACAGGTGTGCTGTTTCGAAGGGACACATGCACCCCCATGTTTATAGCAGCACTATCAACAATAGCCAAAGTATGGAAAGAGCCCAAATGTCCATCGATGGATGAATGGATAAAGAAGATGTGGTATATATATATACAATGGAGTATTACTCGGCAATCAAAAAGAATGAACTCTTGCCATTTGCAACTACATGGATGGAATTGGAGGGTATTTTGCTAAGTGAAATTAGTCAGTCAGAGAAAGACAAAAATTATATGACTTCACTCATATGAGGACTTTAAGAGACAAAACAGATGAACATAAGGGAAGCGAAACAAAAATAATATAAAAACAGGGAGGGGGACAAAACATAAGGGACTCATAAATATGGAGAACAAACTGAGGGTTACTGGAGGGGTTGTGGGAGGGGGATGGGCTAAATAGGTAAGAGGCACTAAGGAATCTACTCCTGAAATCATTGTTGCACTATATGCTAACTAATTTGGATGTAAATTTTAAAAAATAAAAAATAAAATTAAAAAAAAAAAAGTGGAAGGATTGTAAGACTAAGCTCACCAAAAAAAAAAAAAAAAAAAAAAAAAATGGAGGGAAGAAGAAAGATCAGGAAGAGCTCCTGAAAAGGACCGAGGAATAAGGCGCACAGGTTGGAGCAAACCAAAGAGACACTGGGTGAAGAGGCCAGGAAGGAGTGAATTGTAGAAGCTAAGAGTCTGAGTAACATCGAGATATAGAAGAGAGCACGGGCCTCAATGCTGTTCCCAGCAGATTTGACAAAAAAGGAGACTGAGTGGCCTTGATGAATAAGCATCCCACTAATGCCAGGTACGGGGGTTGTTAGGAGGTTAGGGGAAAAGGCAGATTGTGGGTTGAAATGTAAGTGGAAAATGAGTGCGGGCTTACTTTTGTAGTGGTTTGGTGGGAAAAGGAAGGAAACCAATAAAGCCCGAAGACTCAGAAAGCAGTATAATATATGACATCTCTGCTTTCCCTTGAGTATTCTTTGGAAGGGAACATACTGTGAATACACTCTGAAAGGCTTTATGCCTCGTTTAAAAAGCATAAGTTAATTTTTCATAATTGTTTCCTAAGGGACAAGCGCTGTTTTTGTGATAATATCAGAACGGTGCTTTTCTTTCAGAGCAGTGATTACTATCAGAGGGTTAAGTCAAATCAGTGAACATTCCCATTTCTATTGTCTTCTTTGAAAATAACCCATATTCAGATGGAAATTCTGATAGGGTCAGGAGAAGGGGGAAGGCATAGAAACAAAAACCACACTGCGTGGGACTCTAGAGCCTTGGGCTCTCATTCAATCTGTTGAGGGGAGTCCATCACCACTTCTTCCCTTTCACAGAATGATGGAGACATCAACACACAGTGCAAGACTCAGATTCAAATGCTATTGGAATTTGGGGGGGGCCATCACAGCCTCATAAGTACTTCAGATTCTCTGCAATTAAAACAGTCATAAAAAATTACAATGGAAGGTTAAACAAAGCCAGGTGGCTAACATGTTCAACGGATGTCATGCAAAATAGTGGCTTCTTATCTGTTAGTTCTGTGCTGACCTCAGTACTTGTAGAATTTTGAGATCATTTCATCTGTTACTTGGCTGAATCACCTATTCTTTGAAGAAGAACGTGTTAGTATTCCTAAGTAAGTCTTCTTGTTTATACTGAGTCAAACAATGAGCCGAAACTCCAAAATTTATCAGATAAACGGCTCTTGTCTGCTAGGCCTGGCTCAGCCTACAGCCATCTCCTAAGGATCTGCTCAACCAGAAGAACCAGGACTTAAGCTCCGTGTTGGTCCAGACATCTGACCTGACCGGGTGCCTCACTGCTGGGTGGAAACAGAAAAGGTAGCAATTGTTACATGCTTGAGCAACATCAAAATTTACTTCCTCTTCAGGACTCCCCTAAGCCAGCTCCCCACTCCACCACTGCACCCACATGTCTCTCCACTTCACTTCTGGCAAGTCACAGACAAATAACCCCTGGGGAATTTAACCATGGCCAATTCTTTTCATTTTCCTGGATAAGAAAGGACTTCAAGTGATCATAACATTTGTGACAATGCTCTTGAATGCTACAAAGGAATTTAAGGCAGAAGACAAGACAAGGGGAAAATCTAAACATAAAGAGAATGGAGGAAATGAATTTAGAGTGCCGCAACAGTCCGAGGGACTAGCTCCTCAGGGGGGTGAGTAGCCCACTCCTTCCGTGCTTCTTTCTGCGCCTGCTCTGAGGACTGGTACTGAGAGGCCTGAGAAAATTGAAACTTAAAAGCGTAAGTTATGGGAAACTGAAACCTAACCAAGCCTAACCAGCGTGTTCCGCTTCTGTACAATTGCTTGGCGCGCCCATGTATTCCTGATCAATCATTATTGCCTGGCACATCCGTATATTCTTGATCAACCATTGTTACTTGGCACATCCGTGTACTCCTGATCAATCATTGTTGCTTGGCACATCCGTGTATTCCTGATCAATCATTGTGATACCCGTACCCCCGGTTGTGGTCTGACCTAAAGGCAGGAACCAATCGAATACTGTTAAGTGTCCAACTTTAAACACCAACCAATCGCAGCTCTGTAACTGTGGAAAATTCCTGATTTCCCCATGACTTGTTTGTACCTGTCTATAAAAGAGGTGTAAAAACCTCTCTCAGGGCCTCTTGGCGTCACCGGCAACGGGGGCGCAGAGGTCCAGGTTCGAACCTGCAATAAATGACCCTTGCTGCTTAGCTTTGACTCTGGACTCTGGTGGTTCGTTTTTGGGGGTCTCTTAGACTCTGGGCGTTTCAGTACCCCTCCTTCTGTAGCTCAGATTTCTCTGCTTTTGGTACTCATTCTCCTGACCACTCTGAAAACAAGTGCTACGGATATCTTTTCTCAAAAGAGCTTTTGAGAAAATATGCTCTTGGCGTTTATTCTCTGCACACCTCAGCAATAGGTGGAAAAACCAACAAGAAGACTTTCTTTTTTCTTTCTTCTTCTTCTTCTTTTTTTAATGTTTATTTATTTTTGAGAGACAGAGAGAGCATGAATGGGGGAGGAGCAGAGAGAGAGGGGGACACAGAAACCAAAGCAGGTTCCAGGCTCTGAGCTGTCAGCACAGAGCCTGACGCGGGGCTCGAACCCATGAACTGTGAGATCACGATTGAGCAGAAGTCGGACATTTACCCAACTGAGCCACCCAGGCTCCCCAGGAAGACTTTCTTTTAAAGCAGTGATTCTCTGAATATGGTCCTTTACTTGATTTTCCTGCCAGGCCTCAGACTGATCTCCCCAAAGTAGGTCCGTCCTTTGGTTTGTACTAGAAAGTGGGAATGGGTGGGATGGATGAACTTTAGTCTTCGTCTTCTTTTAAGGAGACAGAAATAAAAATTTAAGTCACTGTGTGAGAGGGCTACATGGCTTGAGTGGGCATGACCTGAAAAAGCTGTAATCAGGACTTCACATGAGCACTTGGAAGTTTACCCCCTTGCAGTACAATTAAGTCTAATTAAATAAGGGCGCTTGATGGCTCAGCCGGTTAAGCATCCAACTCTTGATTTCGGCTCAGGTCATCTCATGGTTCCTGAGATGAAGCCCCACGCCAGGCTCTGCACTGACAGTGAGGAGACTGCTTGGGATTCTCTGTCTCCTTCTATCATTGCCTCTCCCTTACTTGAGTGCTCTCTCTCTCTCAAAACAAAAAAAAGTATAATTGAATACAATTTGTAAATTTGCTGGTTTCCTTTTTATCTTTTATCTATCATCTTTATATTTCCTTTTTATCTTTTATATTTCCTTTTTATCTTTTGTCTTTTATTATTTTATTTTATTTTATTTTATTTTATTTTATTTTATTTTACTTAGGCAAAGATGAGCCCATTTTCATTCTTGGAACTTCATCTCTATTTTTCCCTGTGAAAAAGGCAGCTAGGTGTTCATCTTTCCACCATGTCCAGACTCAGGTGCTACATACGGCCGTCAGCGACTTTGCCTGTTCGTCGGGACTTTTTCAGCTCAAGGTGAACTGATGCAACATGCAGAATGGACACTCACCAAGACACCAGAACGTGAAAGTTTTTTTTTTTTTTTTTAAACTCCTCTGTTGTTTATTTAGCGCTGATTTCATAATGTGCAGGAATCAGACAGCCCTGATATTTCAAAATATGTCACACTGTGTAGAACAGCTATATAAACACAGCTCAAACTTCATTTGCTTCTAGAAAGTACCATGGAACTACTTTAAATGAGAACAGATTAGAATACTTTTCACATCAAGGCATACATCGGAAATGATATTTTTAGCCACCTTGAGGCTGGGGAGGACCTGGCTTACTATTCTTGTCCAACAAGCCAGGCAGGCAGAAATATTCCCTCTCTCAAACAGCTAAGGCCAACTGCACTGCCTCTCATGGTTGCCCATGTCACTGAGAATGTTGGTTCTGTCACAGCTTTTTTTTTTTCTTTTTAATCAATTTTCACTGCTTTCCTTTTGCTCTCAGAAAACCCAAGGCTAGAAGTCCCAACAGGGGGTTAAGTGACTGAGAACCTGGCTTAGGAGAACATGAAAGTTTTAAGATTTATTTAAGTAGTATGCTGAAACTGTGGAACGTTAACCACTTCTGTGCCAAGCTGATTTATAGTCAACTGCCTCCAAGTGGCGGTTGACTTGTGGTTACAGTGACTAATAGTGAACGTCATTCACAACATGTGCTCCTAAGTCAGTATGTTAGGATGTGCTCCTAGGTACAAACTTGTCCTGGTATGAGGGAGACGTGGTGGGGTCAGGGAGGTCTCTCTTAGGTACCCAGAATCTGTGGGGCTCACTTCCCAACCACTCCGCATTTGTACTTACAGGCTTAGGATACTAACTCCTTTTTGGCAGGGCAAGGCAGCAAACTCATTCCCACGGCAGAGAATTCAGATTCTGCTGCATGAGTCTCATCCCGCTCACTTGTACTGAGTGTCTACTGTAGAATAGTCACTGAACTTGGTAAAGGGGCTACAGGGTGAAAGATGAGTTTTCACTCTCAACGTGAAGGCATGCTATGACCGTAGGGTTAGAACTATCTGAGTTGAGGGGCACCTGGGTGGCTCAGTCAGTTGAGCGTCTGACTTCAGCTCAGGTCATGATCTCACACTCTGTGAGTTCCAGCCCCACGTCAGGCTCTGTGCTGACAGCTCAGAGCCTGGAGCCCACTTCAGATTCTGTGTCTCCCCCCTCTCTGCCCCTCCCCTGCTCATGCTCTGTCTCTCTGTGTCTCAAAAATAAATAAAAACATTAAAAAAAAAAGAACTGAGTTGAAAGTGGCTTTCGAAAATATCTAACATTCAGGTTGCCTGGGTGACTCAGTCTGTTAAGCTCCTGATTTCGGCTCAGGTTGTGATCTCACAGTTTGGGAGTTCGAGCCCTGCATCTGGCCCTGTGCTGACAGCTCTGAGCCTGGAGTCTTCGGATTCTGCGTATCCCTCTCCCTCTGCCCCTCCCCCAATTGTGCTCTGTCTGTCTCTGTCTCTCAAAAACAAATAAACGTTAAAAAAAATTAAGAAAAAAATAAAATACCTAACATTTTCTCATTTATTATTTTATAAAGTGCTATCACACACATTTGCTTATTTAATAATTATTACTTTGTATGGGTACCTGGGAGACTCAGTCAGTTAAGTATCTGACTTCGGCTCAGGTCATGATCTTATGGTTCTCATAGGTTCAAGCCCAGCATCAGGCTCCACACTGATAGACAGGAGCCTACTTGGGATTCTCTCCCTCTCCCTCTCTCTGTGCCCTTTCCATGCTCTCTCTCTCTCTTTCTCTCTCTCAAAATAAATAAACTTTAAAATATTAAAAAAGTTATTACCCTGTGAGAAAGAAACTGGGCATATAAATATTAAACGATTTAGTTTTTAACCACGAAGTTGTTATTCTTGTTTTATAGTCAAGGAAATTGACACTAAGCAGGTCCAATGTTCATGATCCTGAAGTCAACAATGTAGTATCAGGACTCAAGCCTCGGTATTTTTACTCCAAGTTCTATATCATATCACATTGCCTGAATTGTGGACAACCAAATAAATGAGATGATCAATTTCTTTCCAAGATCATACTGCTACATCTAACCAGTGTCTTGTCATGAGAAGGGGACACATTCACATGCCTACTCCTTACCTGTGCTTTTGGGTTGTAGAGTTTGAAGTTCAATAGGATGTAACAGTTCTTAAGATCTTCAACGCAAGAAAGGTAAGGTCCCTGTCCCTGGAATAGCAAAGTTCAGCCTACACAGCTGATGTGTGGTTTTAGTTCTGTTAAGGTACGTAAAGTGTGCCCAGTTACACCAGATACTGTTCATACTTGGCTGTCCTATGATTTGGACAACATAGAATTTATAAGCGGACAATACAATGAACACTCTGTATTCCATAGTGAGCTGTTTATAAGGCAGCTTCCCTGGGGCGTGTGGGTGGCTCAGTCAGATAAGCATCTGACTTCAGCTCAGGTCATGATCTCATGGTTCGAGGGTTCAGGCTCTGTGCTGACAACTCAGAGCCTGGAGCCTGCTTGGGGTTCTATGCTGCCTTCTCTCTCTGTCCCTCCCCCGCTTGCACTCGATCTCTCTCTGCCTCTCAAAAATAAACATTATAAGGCAGCTTCCTTTTGTGAAGCAATGCCAAGACAGACATTAAGATAAAACAAAAGACTGTAATAATAATAACAGGGGTGTCCCTCTCCCATCCATTTGTTGGTAAGCACACAGATGCGCACACCGTTCCCTAAACTGCACATCTTATTATTTGGGACGTATTATTTGGGTAATGCAACTCACATTCCAGATTATAGCCCTGGAACTCCACTGGTGAACCCTGAAAAGCTGAGAAATGGTGGTGGCAAATGAACTATGCTGGCTTTCCATCAACGGGAATAGTGAAAGTCCTTCTCCAATAAAACTTCCAGGTTTATCGTGAGTGGTAGAATCACAATGACAGACCTGGGTTCCAGACTGAAGGACGTTAGCTGCAGGTGTGATGTATGCAATGTTGTTGACTCAGCAGAAATCTGTCTTGGCCGTCTTCCAAGAATGGACAGGATTGAATATCCTCCTACAGTTTTAAACATTTTTCCTCTAGCCTCTGTTCTTGTGAACCATGGCCTAGAATCCCTGCTGATGGCACCATTGAGAAGGCAAGACAGGGGTGACAGGTCTGAAAGGTGAGGCCTTACAGAGGAAATTAGCCTAGGAGATGGGCATGTGTCAGGAGGCAAAAGTGGGAGACAGGTGGGGCAATGGCTCAGGATGGCACCAGTTGGAAAGCCGCACGATTGGCCTACTTGCATAAGTACAGGCCTCCCAAGCTTCGTGTGGCCCCGCTGGGCACCCGTTAAGTCCCAGACCAAATGTTCACAGCAATGTGAGAGAAGAAAGAAAGAAACAACACCTGCAGGGGGGCTGAACTGGTGGATGCAGGCCCAGCAGCTGCCTTTGTGATTCTAAAATGGGGGCTATGGCCTAGCTCAAGAGGCTGAGAAGACCCAGGACACCACATGATGCAGGTTTGAAATCAGTGCATTTGCCTAGTTGATAGCTGGTCTATTCAGCTCCTAAATTAAACTATATGCTCTTTTAAAGTATTTCTAAGTGTCTGGTATAGTGTTTAATAAATTGTAAAAAAATGAGTACAATTTCACTGTCTCCCAGGGTGTTTTTTTCCCCTATGGATGGTCAGCCAAAGCAAGAACGTTCTCTCATTTTTAGATCCTCAGCGGATTTCCATTCAAGCATTCTTTTATTCTTTTTCTTTTTACTTTCTTCCTTTCAACACGTATACATTGAGTACTTGAGTGCAAGGTGCTTTTATGTGCTATGGATGTGGACAACAAGGCCCAGGTCTTTCTTTACTACCAGAAGGCCAAGGATAGCTCTGTGTTGCCTCTCATAATCTCATGTCTGACAGCGTTAATGGTGATATTTGGGCTGTGGTTTATGGGCATAAACATGGCACTCATCAGTAAGCGTTGTAAATTTCTTGCTTAATCCTTTGCTTATCTCTACAGACCATCTCGTGTCATAGTTTAAATTTTTGTTTAATATTTATTTGAGAGAGAGAGAGAGAGAGAGAGATCACATGAGCACGGGAGGGGCAGAGAGAGGGAGACACAGAATCCGAAGCAGGCTCTAGGCTCTGAGCTGTCAGCACAGAGCCTGACGCGGGGCTCGAACCCACAAACTGTGAGATCGTGACCTGAGCTGAAGTTGGACACTCAACTGACCGAGCCACCCAGGCGCCTCTTGTGTCCTAGTTTAAAATCTTCGTTCTTAAGACTTGGTTCTGGGTTGAAGGTAGAAACGATCTTTCTTTTCTCCATCTTGCTAAATTTCTTCTGTTGTCCAGATAGCTAACTAACGTATTAAAAAAAAAGAAAAAAGTTTTGGCAAAGCACCAGCCTGAGGCAGTCCCAGAGTGTGGGCCTGTTGTCCACCTAGCTGCTGTAGCAGGCACACCTGTTGGTGTGCGTGGCCTTGCAGGTTGGCTACGTGACACATTCCCATAAATACTCTTATTATTGGTGAAACAACCTGTTTTGTCTCACAAGTCTTCCTGTCCGTCCACCATCTAATTTATGGGAGATTGTCAAAATAATTGTATTTCTAGATTTAATAGGAACAAAATGTACTTATATTGGAAATGCTGGTTTTGTTTCATCCTTTGATTTTTCTGTTGTTTCACGAACAGTATCACATTAATTTGTGGTTCCCCACCATCATTTCACTTTCCCCCTATGGTTCTGTTCCATCTTTATCAGGGAGCCTCTGTGGCAAATGGAAAGGTCTGGCTTTGAGTCTTGCTCCTGACCGGCTGAGAGTCTTTGGCGAACTATCTCATTCTTAGTTTTCTCAAGTATAAACGGCAGATGAAATGACTTACCTCTCAAGATAATTGTGAAGGTTAAAGGATGTTGAGCCTTTCAGTCAGCTTGGCACAGAGATGTGCTTCATAAATGGTAACACAGAGGCTATAGTTAGTATTGCCTCTTGCACACTCTGAGCAGTATTTCTAGGATTACAGTTCCTTCTGGGACCTACACACCAATTCTTTCTGTTAATGTTTACCGAAGGGATTCCCTTTCCTCAGTTCCTGCACAGCAACTTGGCTCTCAGAAGCCGAACAGCTGTTTGGCTCCCCAGGGCCCAGCCAGTGGGAATCTGGGGTGCTGCATGAGGTTCCTATGCTGGCAGAGCGTAAGGCCCCAAGGTCCACAGATGGTTGTTTAGTTGGTCTGCCCTTTCCAATGACCTTTTGGAAATCCCAGCAGTGGCCAGGCTGGCCTGGCTTCCAGCAACTGGATGTGCTGGCTCTTTTAGAGCAAAGACTTCGTGAAGAGAAAGGGCTACTGCCAGTGAAAAGCTTTTTATGTAGAATCTGGGTAATACAAAAAGTTTGGAAGCAGCCAGGGAAGGGAGGAGGGAGGGAAAATGAAAGTGGAGCCTTAACACAGAGGCCATGAATGTGAACCACAGCTTGTATCATAAACGAACACCTCTTATTCTAAAATCAGAACCTAGGAAAGCAAAAATAACTGTCGAGTTGTAATTAGCAATCAGATTAATAACTCTGGGATTTTACAGCGTTCAAGATGCCACCTGAGAGAAAGATTCAATTATGGTCAGTCTCTGGGGTGTGTGTATGTGTGTTCAGGGTTTGTTCTAAATTCTTGGGAATAATAATCCATATATGATAATATGACAATACTTAGCCACCTAAATTTTTTTTATTAACAGTCGTACCCCATTTTCCAGCATTCTTAATAAATGCCAGTTCTGTTTTTAAGGTATACATTTCGTTAGACCTGATTGCCTCCATTAAATGGACTGCTTCTTTTTTTTAAACCTCAATATCATCCATTTCTATTTTTTCCTTTGTTCTGATTTCCTGTAGTTCCTGGTTCCCTAATGCATACTCCACTGGTCACTTGCATCAGGATCACTAAGGAAACCTGTTAAAATTTCAGACTCCTGGGAGCACCTGGGTGGCTCAGTTGGTTAAACAGCTGACTTTGGCTCGGGGCATGCTCTCGCAAGTCCGGGAGTTTGAGCCCCACGTCAGGCTATGCGCTGACAGCTCAGAGCCTAGGGCCTGCTTCGGGTTCTGTGTCTCCCTATCTCTGCCCTCCCTCTCTTTCTCTCTCTCTCTTTCGCTCTCTCAAAAATAAACATTAAAAAAATTGCAGATTCTTGTACAACATTCCACATACAGTGGAGCAGGGATTACTAGTTGGTGATCACAACAGCATTGTTTCTATCCCTTTTAGTAACATGATCCTTACTCAGTTGGGGCTAGCAAAACACCTATTTAAATACTACATTTCTTGGCTACCTTTTCCATGTGACAACGTTCTGACCAATCTACTGAAGACAGATATGTTCGTGCAGGAATACCAGCAAGGCACCTTGAAAGGAAAGGAGTGCCCTTTTTCTTTCCCCATTTCTCTTGCTGCCAGCCTGGAAGTGAACATAATGGTTAGAGTGCCAATAGCCCTTCTGGGTCATGAGGTGACTCTGTGGATGGAAGCCAGGCACGTAAAGTGGTAAGGCAAGAAGAAAGAACTCTGAGTCCCTGTGGTGACACCATGTCAGATATGTACAGTGTTCCTCCAGAGAAAGTAAGCTGTTAATTTATTCAGGAAGTTGGAGTTATTTTAGAATATTCTGTTCTATGCAGCTGACCTCATTGCAATTGCTAAATTTGCTGGTTCAAAAATCTCGATAGGGATCTTGAAAATACACATTTTTAACAACTCCCTAAGACAATTCTTAAACACAAATTTGGGAACTACTGCCATGATAGTTTTACAATTATATCTTAGACCAGCCAGAGACTGGTTATACCTTTATACCTTTGCTTTGATTGTTCGGGGTTTGGTACTCTGACAAACAAACATGGAGATGGTCCATCAAAGTCTACAGAATGAATAATTTTCTTCCTTTAGCGACCAGAGGAAACATTTCTTCACTGTAGAAAGTCTTTAGAAACACTTAGAAGGTAAACCTTGTTCCAGGGCTTTGCAAGTCCGAAGCATACTTCTCTACTGCAACACAGTGAGCAGCAGCTTTGCAGGGACAAGTTTCTCAGCATGGTGGCTATTCTGTCTCTGGAGTCCCTTCCAGGTTTGCTAGGAGGATAGCATGAGGTCACTGGTCCCACTTAGTCCTTCAATTTTGCTAGCCTTAGGGGCAGTAAATCCAGTTCTAAATACAAAGCAGTTAAGTGCTTACCATATGGCTTTAATGATCTGTATCTTTATATGGACATACACATCATTTTATGAATAAAGTAAACTTCCAAGTTCTTAGCATTATATGTCCTTGATATTATGGTAATTAATAACTGTGATAATCACCCTAGTGAAAATGCTGGTTATTTGAATGAAAAGTTACATCTTTTGTTTAGAATGTGGTGCTCAGAAGTCAACGATGATGCATGTTAATGACTTATGGGATTCTTACTAAGAATTTTGATAAAAATTCACCTCATGCTTCAAGACAACATTTATCCAATGTTTCTAAAAGGGTATAAAAAAATCCACCTCTCCGTTTTTATATCCATATTTCTATAACACTGAGTCTATCAGCTTACCCAAGTTATTGTCTTTTCTTTTGGCTCTGTGAGTACTGGAATATGCTACTAAGAGCTAGTTCCAGAGATTCCATAATTATTATCATTGGGCAATGTTTGAAGACAAAGTGGCTGCTAAATTCTTATCTATACATATCAGCAACACCAAAGTTAACTAAAAAAAAACCCCAAACAACTAAACTTGATAAGCTTTGGTTTTCTTCCCTGTAAAATAGAGATGAAAATACTGTTTTTTTCATCAAATTGCAGTGAAGAATAAGTAAGATAATACATGTAAAGCTCTGAGCACAGTACCAAAACAAAGTAAGTGCTCAATAAAAGTTTGTTGTAATTGGTAAATTTTCCTTCTATCAAATGATTCAGCCTCATTGTGTGTTTCTGACTAGATGGTAAAATATCTGTGAAACTTTATTAAAGACATTTTCTTAAACTTATTCTCTGAAGTTTTTAATAAAAGGGAAAAGCAAAATCACTTTCCTCAAATGTAACCATTTTCCAGAACCTGGTTCTAACATTTCCAAAATTAATAATAGAATGGCAGCCTATGTTCCTGGGAGGACACGGGAAAAACTTTGGGAAGAGATAGTGTTATATCATTTCATTCATTCAAATTCTACTGGGAGGAATAGAACCTTCTACTCTGACGCTGTGATGCAGAAATATGGCAGCACCAACCAGGGCACCTAATGGGAGGATTGTATCAGTCAGGGAGGTACTGGCTGTGGTGTAGAGTAGACAGCAACAGAATTGGTCCTGGAGTTATCCCTGCTTCCTCCTTTACTCTGTAAGCACTGGGAGTTTATAACCAGAAGCATCTCTGGCCTCTGCTAGATGTCAACTCCATGTATTCATCAGCAAGGGTACAATACAGGGACCCGGCCTCAGTTCACATTACTAATGAAGAATGCCAATGTGACTAAGACCTTACAAGGAACACTGTAGCACTGAACTACACTGAACTAGCTGTAGTGGATGAAATTACATTAATGTGACTATTCCAGAATGAAAGAAGAAAGATGAAATGTCCCCTGAGTGAAGGAGCTCATAGAGAGCTGAACAAAATGGATGAGAAAAAAAAATCCATACCTACACACATTATGATAAAATTTAAGGTCAAAGAAACAAATTATGAATGCTTCCTCAAAGAGAGAGAATCGTATACCTTCAAAAGAACGAGATTAATCGGCATCAGACTTCTTCACGATAACACTGGATTCAAGAAGAAAATGAAGTACTATTTCAAGGTGTTGAGTAAGAGAACTGAGAAAGTAAACTTTTATATACAGCAAAACTATTATTTAAATATGATGGAGCAAGAATGATAGTGTCAGGCATTCAAGTCTCAGACTGTTTTCAAAGGCCAACTTTGAAAAGACTATTGGAGGAAATATTCTAAGAAAAAAAAATTAACCTAACCAGTCATTATGAGATATATGGGCATTATGATTGAATAAATAACTTAATAAATAATTTATAAGAAAAGAAGTTGTGTGTCTGTGCACATGTATACGTGCACGCACGTGTGACAATCCAGAGTGTAAATTCCGTGTAACAGCAACAAGTCATGTGTGTGATTTGGTTGGGAGAGCAGGTAAAAAAAAAGAGGGAGCTGAGAGAGTTTTAGAGTCCTTGTCTTAATCAGAGAAAAAAAAATACAAATGTTGTTAAGTATAGGTCTTAGTAAGTCAGGCATATAGAATGTATAACTTTCATATCAACAGAAAAATAATCTATAATAGAAGTTGGAAAAGGGAAGGAGTAAAAGAACCCCATCCTTTTCTTCTCCATTGTGTTAAATCCCTACCTCCCTTATTCTTAATTTCATCATGTACAAATTGACAGCCTCATTAGGAGTTAACGATTGGTCATATACTAAATTTGGTTATTCCCTCATTTTAGATAAAATCAGGCTAAATTACACTCTGGAAAACAGTATGGAGGTTCCTCAAAAAATTAAAAATAGAACTACCTTACAACTCATCAATTGTACTACTAGGTATTTATCCAAAGGATACAGGAGTGCTGATTTGAAGGGGGCACATGCACCCTAATGTTTATAGCAGCACTATCGACAATAGCCAAAGTATGGAAAGAGCCCAAACATCCATCAACTGATGAATGGATAAAGAAGATATGGTATATATACAGACAATGGAATATTACTCGGTGATCAAAAATAATGAAATCTTGCCATTTGAAACAATGTGGATGCATTTGAATTTTTCTTAAATTAAGATGAAAGCTTTTTCCTCTCTTTTGATTAATGAGGTAGATTTCTATTGTAAAGAGGAATCCAGCATTAAATCCTTACTAAATGCAACACAAGGCTCTAGCTGACCTCCTGTTGACCTTAGGTGACAGCATATACAACATAGTAAGAACTATCCCCATTCATGGTGATTCTAGTTCTCAGAGTAAGCAGAATCTAGATTTGTTTTTGCACTTTACATTTATCAGGAGGGTGTGTTCAGACGAGATAAATGGTACATAATGAAGAAACAGACGGCTTACTAAAACTACACGCGACACACGTTTCTTTGGCTTATTACTAAGTTCTCTTTTTTCTGTGGCAGATGAAGGCTAATTTTACCGAGCGATTGATCTATGTAACTGCCTAGGTTACAGAATATACACAAAAGAGGGGCCAGTTTATGCCTTGATCTCTTCTCGGACAGATAGCTTCGATGAGCTCATTCTTGGTCTGAGGGGACTCCTCAAGTCACCGTGTGCTTCCTTGGCCTCAGCTCTGCTGGTCTCAGCCTAGTTGGAGATTCCTGGGGGCTGCTTCTATTATCAACTAGTGATGTGTTTGTTGCATGAGAATCCACCTGCTCTTGGACATGCTCCCCTTCACTTACGGGTACAGGCTGTGATACAGGTGACTGCCAGTCTTAAGATTTGCAGTGTCTTCGGAGCAGCCAGCACAGAGTTCTCATTCTCCTCATCCACATAATCTCAGATATTTGAGCATTGGCAGTACGCTTTGGCTTACCTGTGTCTGGATGCTTGCTTGCCCTTGTCTAGCATCAAGCCTGGGAATGGACAGTCATGGGCTTGTAGATGATCAGGCCATCCTCGATCAGCTTTGGGATCTGCTGACTAGAGTTGGTATTGGCTATTGCACTGGTCTTATAGGCGTCCAATCAGATCTTCTTCTCACCATAACAGAGGATGCCGGAGGCCAGCCTCTTCTGAACCCCGTACATACTGATGGCTGCTACCACAGCACAGAGAAAAAAGTAAATTATCTGATTTTTTAAAAAAATTACATTATCTTTTTTTCTTTTCACAAAAGAATTATATTACATGTTCATGATAGCAGAATAAAATATGATTTTTAATACTTTTGTTAATATTACATGAGAACATTTTACTTTTTTTTAATTTAGATTTTTTAATTTTTACTTATTTTTGAGAGAGAGAGACAGAACGTGAGCAAGGGAGGGGGCAGAGAGAGAGGGAGACACAGAATCCAAAGCAGGCTCCAGGCTCTGAGCTGTCAGCATAGAGCTCGATGTGGGGCTCGAACTCACAGACCTCAAGATCATGCATGACCTGAGCTGAAGTTGGCCGCTTAACCGACTGAGCCACCCAGGTGGCCCATAGGACACCTCTGAACTTCTAATAAACTACTAAGCGATGACAATTTTGAAGAAGGGATATAGTATGTGGTGTTTCTCAAATTAATTTGATCATATAATTATTTTTCCATGGAGCATTGTCTAGCTCAAGCATTGTACTGAACTCACCTAGCCCACTTTGGTCCCCAAAAATACTGCCTGTGGGAGTTCATCTGCGAGGTAGAAGGGCAGGTCCCCTGCCCAGGCCTGATGTCATTACCCAAGATGACAGGGAGGTACAAAGCAATGATGAAAGCCAGCGCCCACGACTAAGGCCTCAGGCCACACCAAGAGAAGCCCTGGGTGTCCTTGGAGGGACTCTGAAAGTCTCTTTGCTGTAAGAGGGTCCCCTTCACAAACCTGTCTGAAAGGACATGGGAGAGTCAGGGGAGTATCTGCAATCGAGCTGCTAGACGAATATCTCTGCTCCACCAGGTCAATAAAATGCTTCCGGATCTCAAAACAAAACCAGACCAAACAAAAAACAAAAAACAAAAAAACTTTTTTTTGTCTGTGAATTCAAAGGTAATGTTTTTGAAATAGAGGTAGCTCCGCTTAACAAACAAGAAGGCATGCAAGGTGTAACCTGGAGAGAGGAAAGGGACAGATCTGGGGTAGATGTTACACTCCAGTGTTTGATATCGGTGGTGGTTGTTGATTCTGCTGCTCAGCAAAAAGGCAGGTGCCCACATTGTACCTCGTAGGCCCCTTTGTTGGCGGCACCGTGTGACCAGTCCCAGCTAATGAAATGTGGTGGAGAGGATATGTGTCAGTTTGAAATCTGGCATTTAATTGCCCCTGTGAGATTGTCCTTTCCTCTGCCAGGGCAGCCTGCAATGTGATATCTAGCTGCTCGCCATCAGTCTGTGTTCCTGAGTAAGGGAATGGCTGCATGGGAGTAGAACCACAGCTATTGTAGCTCAAGAGAGAAACAAACCTTTGTCATTTTGAGCTGGGATTTGTGGGATTATTTATTTATCCTGTTTATCCTGACTGATACAGTGTCTTATTTCATCTAGACTACCAACATTCAAAGCAGGCAACTTTGTTGTATGTGTAATTGATATGAAAATGAAGACTTTGAGAGGCTAAATAATTTATGGCCAAGCTTACACTGCCAGAATTTGAACTGTCTCATTCCAAAGCCCATTGTATTTCCACTGTATTGCTGTGACTAAAGTATTTTGAAATATAACTCATTAGACTTACTAAGTGCTTAGAGAGCAGTAGGTGTTAGACAAATATTTGTTGAACAATGTTGCTCACGTCCCTGAACTACTCTTTCACTGATGCCTGGTGTAGGACTCTTTTATTGTGCCAGCCAAGTATACTTCAAGAGGCTAAGGAGAAGGCTGGCTGTAAAATTTCCTTTGGGGTCTTCAGGAATTTAAGATTCATGGTAATTTCAAATCCAGGGATAAATAAACAGAACAGCTTAAATTGTCCAAAAGCTAATTTTGGAGTCCCATTTCTATCTGTTTCAAAATTCTTTATCCATAACTTCTCTAAATCCTGATATTGTGAAAGTCATTTCACTCATATTTTGAAAATCAGTACTCTAGTTTTTCCATAGAAGCAGGGAGATGGACATAATGTCTTTCTACATTTTAGTAATTTGGTAAATCACATAGGAAGTATACTTTCATTTAGTCACTTCAAGCATTCAAATTTGAGAAGAAATTAGGTGCCTCTAATTTTTAGTCCTTTATTCAGTCTTTTGTGTCACTTGACGAATAATTGTTAAGGGCACTGTGCTAAGCACTGGAGATGCAGCAAGGATAAAATAGACACAAATCTCTGCTTTCCTGGATCCTGTATTTTAGTAGGAGAGACAGATAACAGCCAGATCAAATAGAGAGAGTTAGATGGTGGAGAAAAATTAAGCAGAGATAGATACAGCTTGTGAGTGATGGGGAAGAAGGATGTAATTTACACAGTATGGCTTTGGAGGGTCTTACGGAGAAAGGGGAATTTGAATAAAGCCATACAGAGGATGGAATAGCCAGCCAGTTGGCCAGGTGTAAGAAGCACATTCCAAGGTCATGGAACAGCAAGAGTAATGGCCTTGAGACAGCAGTTTGCCTAGTATAGTCAAGAATAATCAGGAAGTCACTGTGGCTACCATAAAGTGAAGGCGAGGATTTTTGTCTGTCTTGTTCACCATGAATTCCCACCCTTGCAGTTAGCATTGCGCCTGGCACATAGTAGGCACTCCGTAAATGTATGTTGAATAAATGAACCAATCAGTGGGCAAAGGGAATAAATGGGAAGCCTAAGAGGATTTAATTTTTATCTTATGTGTACATGTGTATATATACTTTTTTTAATAAAAAAAGACTTAAGGCAAATATGACCGGATGTTAACAGTAATCAATTCTGAGTTGTGAGAAAGTACATTGCACTTAATTTTTTAAAAACTTTTTAATGTTTATTTATATTTTAGAGAGAGAGAGAGAGAGAGAGAGAGAAAGCGGGGGAGTGGCAGAGAGAGAGGGAGACAGAATCCAAAGCAGGCTCCAGGCTCCAAGCTGTCAGCACAGAGCCTGACACGGGGCTCAAACCCACAAACTGAGATCATGACCAGAGCTGAAGTCAGACACTTAACTGACTGAACCACCCAAGAGCCCCGCACTTAATTTTTTAAATGTCTATTTAAAAAAATTTTTTTTTTAACATTTTATTTATTTTTGAGACAGGGAGAGACAGAGCATGAATGGGGGAGGGTCAGAGAGAGAGGGAGACACAGACTGAAACAGGCTCCAGGCTCTGAGCTGTCAGCACAGAGCCCAATGCGGGGCTCGAACTCATGGACTGTGAGATCATGACCTGAGCCGAAGTCGGACACTTAACTGACTGAACCACCCAGGCGCCCCTAAATGTCTATTTTTAAACTTCTAAAATTATAATAACAAACAAACAACCAAAAATTCTAAAGAGGCCATGTAAAATCTCACATCCCACAAATGAAGTGGATGCTACGGGGCTTGGTATTTTTACTTGCTAATTCATGTTACGCTACCTAGCTGTGAGGCAGTTGGTGTTATGACTCTTTGACAACCGTGAAAACTGAAGCTCAGAGAGGTTAAGTGAGTTGACCAAGGCCATATACAACTGGAAAAAGAAGAGCTGAAATTGGCATAGAGATTTTTTGGCTCTAATTCCAGTGCTTTTTTTTTTTTTTCCAATACCATCCTCCATATAAGATATATATGAAACAGACTTTTCTACAAATATAAACTAAGAAATATATTTAATTTGTTGCATGTAGTAAGTAAGTAGCAAGAAAAACAAACCGGTGTAAAATTTCAATAATATGAGTTGATGCTATTAATATTTGTTCTGAAAACAAAGCATTCTGAATTTACATCTTATAGTCATTCTGCTGATCATTTCTTCTTTCTTTCTATACCTCTAATTGACATATATACTATTCACCCACTTCGTAGCCCTCTAAACACATACTACAGACTTCCTCTGTCTCTTAGTTATTCTAGTACTAAAGCCCCATGTCTGGGTTACATAAGGCTGCTGGGCCAGTTCTAATCCAGTCTGGTTAGCCTGTCCCATGTACACTGGGCAGTCCTGATGAAAATCAGAATTACACATTGTACTTGTTTCCACAGTTTACATTTACATACGTTTTCCCAACAGAATAAGATCCCTTATGTATGTAATTTCTTTCTTTCTTTCTTTCTTTCTTTCTTTCTTTCTTTCTTTCTTTCTTTCAAGGGCTTAGTAAATCAGTGGTGCTATAAGATGCAGGTTGAGAGGGAAATGTATCCCACTTATGAAGAATGAGGATAGGAATGGAATAAGTAAAAGTTGGCAAAACATAAAAGGCCAGTGATTTCAAGGATGCCCTGGAGATTGTAGATCTCTACATATAAGTAGATCGATGCAAATTAAAGCAAATGTTTTATTGGAAAGATCTGATGCTTTAATTTAAAACACAGACTGCATTGTGGATTGTAATGGTATTCTACTTCCCCCTTAAGAGTGCCCTGCATTTGAGAAAATGCAAAACGCTCTCCTAGGCAAACACAAGGAGTCCCCCCTCTGCTTCTTCTGCTAAGACAATAACTGAGACAGGCAGAGCTGGAGTCACCTTGGGAGGGTACCACACATCGAGTGTGAAGAAAGAAATGTAATACCCAAGAAACAGCTTTGCCTCACACATCCTTTATGGCCAGGTGCATTAATGTCCCAGAACCAAAGCTGACCCTGTTGTCCTCAGCCAAAATGATTTTCTTCATCGAATATATTTATGATGGCTTTTAAAAAAACGCTGTAGGGGGCGCCTGGGTGGCGCAGTCGGTTGAGCGTCCGACTTCAGCCAGGTCACGATCTCGCGGTCCGTGAGTTCGAGCCCCGCGTCAGGCTCTGGGCTGATGGCTCAGAGCCTGGAGCCTGTTTCCGATTCTGTGTCTCCCTCTCTCTCTGCCCCTCCCCCGTTCATGCTCTGTCTCTCTCTGTCCCACAAATAAATAAACGTTGAAAAAAAAAATTAAAAAAAAAAAAACGCTGTAGAAGTTAAGAGTACAATTTAAAAGTTTCTGTGAGAGCCAGGTTTTAAGCCTGAAAGTCAGAAGAGAGAAGCTGGAGATCCAGTATTTCCACTAACTGACTCTGTGATTTTGGGGCAAGTCGTTCTGGCTCGCCCAGCCGGACAAACATGCAAGGGTGTCTGTCAGCTCTAGTTCCACTGTAATTTGTTACCTAGGAAAGTTGCTCCCATGAGATAAGCTTCTCCAGTGAGATAACACAGGAAAGAGTTCATCGCTCTCTCTCCCTAACCAAGTGTTTAAAAAAAATTTTTTTTTTTTCATTTTATTTTAGAGAGACAAAGAGGGAGCATGAGCCAAGGGGAGGGGCAGAGGGAGAGAGAATCCTAAGCAGCCTCTACACTCAGCATCGCGGAGCTCAGTGAAGGGCTCGATCCCATGGCCCTGGTGGGATCAGGACCTGAGCTGACATCGAGTCTGATGCTCAACCAACTGGGCCACCCAGGTGCCCCCAAGTGTTTAAGTTTTTAATCAAAAAGTTATTTTTTACATATGTTAGTTTTTCAGATGAGTGAAGTCTGTATTTTTCAAAGGGGGAAAAAGATAATTTTCTGGGATTGTCTAACACTATAATATTGTAGTTGATTAAAAAAATAATAACTAGATGACTGGATCTTGATGTTAACTAATAACTAAATCCAATCAGCAAAGTTTGGCTTTACTACTGCTTCCGTCAGCACCTATATTAAGTGAGGTCTTAGTTACAGGTTTGGTCCCTCTATAGACCATTACATTATGCCCCAAAATATCTATTTCTAATTTGTTGCCTTGAAAAGATAGGTTGTTAATCACAGGAGGTACACTGAATGCATATAAAGATGGCTCGGGATGGACCATCACCACCACTGGGAAAAGCATCTATTCCACCTTATAACCATCTTGATGCTGACATTTACATCCCATAGTCATCAAAAGTTCAAATTAATCTGTCAAGCAGAAAGCATCAAACAAGGGTCAGTGAATTGGAATAAACCCATTTACTTTGAGATTAAAAAAATAAAAGCCCCCATACTTCTGAAAGTGTTTTGAGATATCATTTTGAATGAAGAGTCATCAGATGAAAAGATAGTGCTTAGTTCCCAAGCTGTGTCCTGTAGAAAGATCGTTAATTCTATAAATATGCAAACCGTTGCCATGTTTTTGGTGGATCCAGGCCAACACTGCCAAATATGGAGGGAGGAATCTCTAATACTACACGATGCTCTTTTGTATGAAACCATTGACCTTTCATTTCTCTTATTAGGACTAAATTGGACTTTAAACATTTATACAGAGTTCTCATTGCTTTTCTTCCTTTTTGGGGGTTTGTATTTTACAGAAGGTATATGAAGATATTTATTCCAAAAAACTACAGTTCATATGAGAAAAACCACATTTACATGATATCCAGACTATTTTAACCAACTTTAGTTTTTATATCTCTTCCAATTTTTATTGATAATTTTTTCTTCCCGTGACCCACAGTCATGTAGAGGTCCCTTTCTATTTTCTCCCTTACCAACAAGTATCCAACCTTAGGCTTCTTGTCAGTAAAAAATATGTCTATATCACTTATTTTCATTCTTCCTATTAATTTGGATCTCCTTTTCCCATAAACTTGCAAATAAACTTATAACAGACCCTAATTTGGAATTTATTCCTGAAAAAGAATTCTAGTTCTAAAGGTATTTAATCTCTTTTCTACAAGCCTTTGGAAATAAAGTTAAAGGTCATTCCTTTACTTGTACATACAGAGAATATAGTTTTCATAGCATTTGAAAAATACATCTTCAAAAATACATCTTTAGAAGAAACATGACCAAAAAGGACATACAATGTAAGTGTTGCAAGCATCTTTAAATAGCACTGTCTTCATCTAAGCAAGGCTCTATGGCCTGACTAGTTCCTATTCAGAAGCCTTTGCTTGTTTTTCTTTATATGGGGGAGTGTTGGGTGGAAGGAAACAAAGAAAGCTAGAAATGTAAAATAATCCTCCAGGCTACTTACTTCCAGGAACCATCTTTTGTATCTCATAAGATAACATCTCCACCTAGTGAGGTTTTAAGGATCTTACAGCAACTCCTAGAAATTGTTTAGTTGTGTGAACTTTTCAGACTAATATGTCTTAACACAATTTCATCTAGTTTAACCTTAAACACGTGTATTTAGAGTTACTGAGAAATGAGATAGCATCAACATGAAAATAAATAATGTGGGTAATCTCTTTCTGGAGAAATGCATGAGCAGTTACAAATAGTAATCAATACGATAGAACAATTATCACCTTAGCAGTTCTTGAGGTAAAGAATTGCCATGTTAAAAAAAGAAAAGGCAGCCAAATAGTTACATTCTATGTCTAGATTTTCTAGTTACTTAATTTATCATTATTATTTGTATAGGCATATAGCCTATATACATGAGATTGGCGGTATTTATTAACAGAAGGGCAGTCTAGGAAGGTATTTGTTAAGCTTCCGCTTAACATTTTCTGGGCATTATGCCACTTGTTTCTGGACACATGTTGAGACAGTATAGCCTAATGGTTGTATCTGCAGGGTTCAAAGCCAAAATAAACTTACTTGCTGAATGACCTTGAACAAACTACTTAAGCTCTCTTTCTGGGTTTCTCCACCTGAAACATGCAACTACACGGGTCTAGTACCTTTGCCAAAGTTACTGCTAGAATGAACTAATATACGAAACTAGATTACAGTTGCCTCTGGCACACAAGTGCTCAATATTTGTCAACATTATTTTTAATTAATCCTCCCAATCCCCATTTTAAATTGGGGCTCAGAGAAGTTGTATCACACCCACAAAATGATAACAGGGATTTTAGCCCAGAGCTATCCAAGTCCTTGCTAATTCCTACCGTTGGGGGAGGGGTAGTACATACGCGCGGCTTGTTAAAATTTAGTACATTTATTCGTGGAGACAACAAACTGAAATCACTAGTGTGGAAAAAAGCACCTCGAAGTTGGGTATTAGGGCACCAGTGTTATTGCATAATCCAATGGATTATTCTGGGCGTCAAGTTCTTCATCTGTTAAAGCAGAACCATGTGATCTAGTTTCTTTCCAGTCTTACTATTCTTGAGTCTATTAGTCTACAGAATTGGTGCCTAAAGCCGTTTTTCTTTGCCATTTAAACTCAAGCTCTATCTTCAAAGGAAGCAAAATTCAAGGCGTGTATGCAGAATAACGCACAACTGTATTTAAGAAAGTTGGTTTTACATAATGATAGTAGTACCTGGTTCTTCAGCTCTGACAATGTCATCTCTCCCCAAACTGAATCAGGCCTGAATCAGGCCTACTAGGTCTCTCGATTCAGCCCATTCTCCTAGGCATTTAAACCACTTAATTTCTACATGTTCGTCCTATCTGAAAATCCTCAGCAAGATTAGCCTTATACCGCCCCATCCCCCATCCCCACACTGAAAGACGTCTAAACTAGGAGTTTAAGACTTGAAAACTCCGTCAAATGAGAAGAACCTTTAAAATGTATCTACATTTCCCCCTAAGTAAAAGGAGTATGTTAAAATCATAGTGTTTGTTTCCCCACACCCTAACAAAACATGCAGGATTTTCTTTTGGCAACATTACATGTATGCCCGCCCCCTAAAGCTCGTTCTCCTTTCCCAATTGGCTAAAGTGCCTGTCACTCCAAGCACTTTTACGCCCCTCCGAGAGCCTCATTCGGGTAAAAACCTTCGTCCCGCCCACTCTCCACTCCCTGACTCCTCCCTGAAGCTGGTCACTGATTGGTTGGGGCTCCACTCCGCGTGGGGCTGCCTAGGCCACTGCCCCAGCGCCTGCTGGGAGACAAACCAAGGCGCGAGGACGGCTCGAGCTCTTCCCGGTGGCCTCCCCCGCTACGGCGACCCCCCTCCCCCGCTCCGACCGATTGGTCCCCGAAACGGTGGCGGCGGTTTGTGGTCGTTGGTCCCAGGGATTTAGGACCAACATTTGAAGACCCGAAGGGGTGAGGAGGGGATGGGGACAGCGGGGTCACAACCAAACCGCTAGTAACGGCTGGAGACCCCGCCTTCCGGCCACAAAAGGCCCAGTCCGATACACTGTTACGCCAGATACGCAGTGGGATCTCACGCCCCTCTGGAGGCAGTGTCTGCGGGATTCGCCCCCCTCACTCCCCTGCCCCGTCGAGCATAGGGAGGAGGGCTAGAGTCATAGACGCGGTTCCCCAGCCCCAGAGGGCATCTTTCGACCAGATAGCTCTTGCTGTCACAGTTTGCGCCCCGTGGTCCCAGCCGTCCAGTCCCCCAGCTCCAGTTGTCGTCGGGGGCCGCTTGGCGGCTCCTTCCGCCCCTCGGGGGCCCTGCCCTCTCTCTGCTTTATTTCCGCTCTTCCCCGACATCTTCCGGCCGCTTCCCACCTGCTGCCCTCCATGTTCTCCTAGCACTGCCTCCGTCGACCGCCACACGTCAAGGGCGTCTGGCCGTTGTGGCGCCCGCGCGTCCCCTGTAGAGCCTTTGGGACGACGTCCGGGGCGTCCCGACTGCTGGGTGAGATTTGGCAATCATGTCGTCGTTTTCATTGAGTTCTAACTGGGATGAGCCTCGAACTTTCCTCTGCCTTTGACTATTTCTGTTTATTCCCCAAGTGCTCTCTTGTGTGTAGGGTCTTGAACAGTGGAAGGCTGTGGGTGTTTGGGAAAGATAACTGACCCCCTTCACTCCCGCGACACGCCGCGGCAGGCAGCCATGGACGGTAGTACACGCAGTAGTACCATTTGTGTTTCCTAAAGTCAGATAGTTTTAATTACAAACCTTTTAAATATTTTCTTTGGGGGGGGGGTCCTAGAAAGACCACTGAACCTGATGTCAGGAGACCTGGGATTTAATAATCCTTGCATTGATGTTAATTGTGAGATCCTTGGGAAGCCAGGACCAATTATTTGGGCACCAGTTGCCTTATATGTGAATTTAGTTAATCTTGAAGTTTCTTTAAGCTCTCTCTTTACATTCTTGACAAATAATCTATAGTCTTTATAATAGGTGACGATTCTAATATAGGCCAGTATTGTAGAGGGACTATCAGGAGGAGCTTTTTAAGACTTGGCTTCTCTTTAGAAATCTGTTCGCTTTGTGTTTGATAATGGCGTTAGAACCAGGCAGCAGGATGTGTTCAGTGTATAAATAACATATTCACGTGTTGGTAGTATTTTCCTTATTTAAATAACAGGAAGATATTTTCATTTCAAGAATCACTACAATGTATATTTGAGCAGTTGGACAGACTTCCATACAGAGCCTTTCAGAATTAAAGCTCCTTAATCATCTGTAATGATATTCTTTCCAGGTTGCACATATAAAACATTCGTTTTTAAAAATTTGCACCTGTGTGCCATAATGGACATAAAGATGACTATTAGTGCTGCAATTGCTAAATATTAGCAGTGCTTTAGTTTCTGTTTAAGGCACTGCTTTAATTGCTAATTTTCATTTAAGAAGGTAGAATATTGGATTTGAACATTATTGCCAAAGATTATGATACATATCAACGTCTGAAATATAAGCATGTGTATTATTGGATCTGTTATGAGTTAAGAAATATTAATAACAATATGCCCAATTTATGGACTGATATTAAGCCTCCTATTTTTAATGGTGTCATTTTTGTTGTTAAAAAACAGACATGTCGGTTTAAGGAGGGTTTGTGAATACAAATCAAATACTTGATGTAAAATCTGTCCAGATTTGTATATTAATGCTGGGTCGTGTCTTATTTTACTACCTGATTGTTGCTAAAACGAAATCAGTGAGAGAAGAAAATGTGATATCTATGTTCAAATTATAATAGATTTTGGATGAAAGCTTATAGGAGCTTTCCTTTTCCTTTTCCTTTATGTAAGGAATATCACTGTATTATTGTGTGGTAGCATACAAGAATTTTGGTTCTATTGTAGGTATCTTTATACTAAATTCAAAGAATTTTGTGTTCAATGCAATATTTAAAAAATTGTTAATTAAATAATTAAAAAGTACTCTCTACAGTATTACTAAAAGTTGTGAAACACCCAGTACCAACACTTTTATTCATTATATATTTAACTTCTAGGAATAATGTGTCCTCATTATTTAATAAAAATAACTTAAAATGGAATTGAGCCAATCCATCTATACCCTTTCATTCTGAAATGATGTTAGACTTCTATATCCATACACTTTTGAGTAATCCTCATTTTATGTGGAACATAAAAATAGTGCAGTCTGTCACTAAAATGAGTTACCACTTAAAAAACCTCCATTGACTTGGCAACCATGGTCTCAGCATTCCATACTCAATAACAATTGAACAAATCAGGAATTTAATACTACGTAACTTAAGGAATGCCATAACTAATATGCTTTCTGTACAAGTGTTTTAATACTTTAAAATTAATTTTTTTCACTATTGCAGTTTTTATTTTAATTTTTTTTTAAATTTTTTTAACGTTTATTTATTTTTGAGACAGAGAGACAGAGCATGAACAGGGGAGGAGCAGAGAGAGAGGGAGACACAGAATCCGAAACAGGCTCCAGGCTCTGAGCTGTCAGCACAGAGCCCGACGCGGGGCTCAAACTCACGGACCATGAGATCATGACCTGAGCTGAAGTCGGACGCTTAACCGACCAAGCCACCCAGGCGCCCCACTATTGCAGTTTTTAAAAATAAAATTTATAAAATGTTCATTTTCATTTCATAAATTTTTACAGTAATTCATAAGATGAAGGGTCAGTTTAAGTAGTTTGAACACAGCTGACACAAATTTCTTTAGATAAGTGATTAATTTTCATGTATATTTCCCTAAAATTGTGCTAGTAATTTTTTAATAGTATATTTTCTATTTTGAAAGGCAGTACAAATTTGAAAATTTCTATTTTTGTTAACTTATTATGGTTCTTAAAATTAGTGAAGATATAGTTAGCATTTAAAGCTAAAGGCTTGATTCAAATTGTTACTCGAATATCTATCCTGTGATTGGCTATGCCGTCTTGGCCTTCTACTTTATAGCTTAGAAAATTTTTTCTTTTTAATTTTTCTTCTAATTTTACTTTTGAAATTGAGCTGGAACAGAATCTTTGAAAGTCCAAAGTTTAGGAAAAAAGATTTATCTGTGAAAACTAGAGTTTATTTATGGTACAACAGCTTTTAATCTGCCCTTCCCCACTATTTTTTGTATAAACTGTTTGTGACATTCTCTTGCTTAGGACCCTCCTTCCCTTACTCAGATTCCTTGGGTCAGCAGTACTAATTGAGCCTAGAAGCTTCAGTTGGTATGACAGCTTTGTCATAATGTATACTTCCTTGGAGTTTTGGTAATTCTCAGATTGATTCTGGAATAGTTTAGAACAAATATTAGGCTGTTGTATGCCTGTTTTAGATTTGATTTTTAATTATCTGAGGTTCTTGATTTCTGGCCTTTTTAGAAATGTATTTTGTTAGATTAAATATGGTATTAAAGTTAGATATTTTTGATTTTTGAATTAGAGATGTGTGTATGTTACCTTTGTTTTGAAAGCTTTAAGATAAAACATATTCCTTTCTAAAGAGAGAGTGAGGTTGGTGACTCTTACACTTTCCTAATTTTAAGTTTTTAAAATATTTTGATTGAGATTTCTTTAAATGTACTAAGTCTAGCATATGTTTCTAGTCATTGTATGTTAAAAAGAGTCTTTAACGTGGGGACTGCCATTTGTTTCAACGTGACACCCTAGATAATATAATATCTTTAAAAATACAACTTTAGAGACATGAATTGACCCAAAATACATGTCTGTAAGTAATTGCAGGGGTGGTTTGCATTGCACAAATCGGCCATTTAGAGTAAGCGATGAGTTACAGAAAAACAAAACTATGCATTGATTAAATTCTACATTTTGGGTAAAATGGAAACAGAAGGTATATTTACCAATTGTTTTATATGTAAGGCAGCATATTAAACTAGTCTTATTTTTTTCCTCATCCTTGCAGCATGCTTAAAAAAATATAAATCTCATACTTTCCTATTCTCCACATTGTATCAACTTGATGTCTTTCTTTAGTGTAATGGGACAGTATGATGTCCTGTGGGATATTTAGACCATTAAGGTCCCTCTGGACTAAATTCTGGAAAAGAGCCAGAGTCAGAGTTTATTGATGTCCGAAGGTTTGAGCCATAGGTCTTTTCAGTTACTAGTTTTGTGACCTTAAGCAAGTCTATTTTAGTTGCTCTTGATTTTCTATGTATAACATTGGAGGTGGTCTACGGTCCACTTGTAATTCTAATATTTTCTTAGTAGAAAATCTTCCATGATGGTATAGTCAAAGCCTAGTAGAATAAAAACAATCCTAAAGGGAAGAAAAAGGTCGTTATATTATTTAAAATGCTTTTTGTTTGAAAAAGGGAGAGAAAATCTTAAGCAGGCTCCAAACTCCGTGTGGAGCCCAATGTGGGGCTTCATTTCATGACCCTGGAATCACGACCTGAGTGGAAATCAAGAGTTGGGCACTCAACCGACTGAGCCACCCAGGCACCCCTAAAATGATTTTAATTTTAAAGCAATGATAGAAGGACATTGCCCTTTTTTTTTTTTTAAAGACAAAAGGCTAAAGTTGGTTTGGTTAATTAATCTTTATGTCATTGATGGTTGTGATTGTTAAAGAGTACCTTAACTCTTAACAACCTGTTAATAACAAATTTATTTATTTATTGGATTTGATGTCACGTAAGTGTGTTCCTGGAGTATAGTGTAACGTACCCAGCTGACAGTACAGACTTCCTAATTCTGCCATTTAATAAATATGTGAAGCCAGAAAATTAGAAGAATCTAAAAATGATGGAAAGAGAACAGAGACAGTATCATCGTAGTTCATCATAGTAATCATAGTAATCATATATATAATCATCATAGTAATGGACATAGAAGGGGGAATTGAGGAAAAGCTGAACATCTTTTTACCTTCTCTGGAGATGGTCTTTTACAGGATAGCTTTATTATTTAAAAAACGTTTTTTCAGTATATCACATATATTCTTCGTATGTAACTACGTTTTTAACGTTTTTTATTTATTTTTGAGACAGAGAGAGACAGAGCACGAATGGGGGAGGGTCAGAGAGAGGGAGACACAGAATCCGAAACAGGCTCCAGGCTCTGAGCTGTCAGCACAGAGCCCGACGCGGGGCTCGAACTCACAGACTGCGAGATCATGACCTGAGCCGAAGTCAGCTGCTTAACCGACTGAGCCACCCAGGCGCCCCTGTAACTACGTTTTTAAAAATTAAAACCCCAGTGTTGTTGACAGTATGCTTCATTCAACCATCAGTATCATGCAGCTGTGTAGAACACTGATGGAATCTTTCTCTGTAATTTTGACCACCATACTTGTAAAGGAAAAAGAGGACAGTGAGGGAACATAGGGAACAAACTGTATCCTGTAAAGAGCAGTTAAGGCAGCATTTTCCAAATAATTTTATAGGCAGTTAATACAGGCAGCAAGGAGAATTGGGGTGTCATGTTGAAATGTTTAAGAAGCAGGAGTTAAAGTTGAAAGGTTTTAACTGAAACTTTTCATGGCCTCAAATATGCTAATGTTTGTTGTGATATTCTTAAGAGAGACGTATAGTGATTCTCAGATGTTATTTAGGTATGGAACACATTTTTGAGGCCTGTTAATAGCTCCTAGAATAGTATTCTAAGGGACATCATTTTAGAAAATGTTGGATTTAAGGAACTGGTAATGTTTAGCTTGAAGAAGAGGAGAAGAATTTTTCAAGTGCAGTTAGATAAAAGAGGCATGTTCAGTTTGGCCAGAAGGATGATATGAGGATCTATTTCTGAAAGTTACAAGGGAAGAAATTATGATCATTGTAAGAAAGAGCTTTCTTAAAGAGTTAACCAAGGTTAAGTTGTTCTAGAGAATAGGAGTTTCTTGTAAGAATTCAAGAATAAGGTAGGTGACTGCTTTGCACCCATATTGTAAAAGAGAATTGTATATCAGATAGGTGGTTGAATGAGATTATTTTTAAGGTCTTTAATAAATTTGAAATTATTTTATTAGAGATTTTCCAAAAATATTTTTTGACTGATTTTTTTCCCTCTAAGGTAATATAGTTTTAAAAAGTATCATGCTGTAGTTTTTTAAAGAAGCCATAAATATTTGAGTAGTTGTTATAATCATATTTAAAAGAATAACTATTGATCTGAAAAAAACCTGGATTCAGGTACTGATTTTGCAACTTATATGGCCCCTGGCAAATCACATCGTTTTTTTGAAGATCTCAGATTATTGAATATCAAAAATGAAGGTAATATAAAGTAGGCCTTCAGGAGCCCAATATTTAGGCAGACAGGTTTGAATATCTACCCTACCAATTTCCTAGCACTGTAACTTTATCTTAGTCTCAGTTTATTTTTGAAATAGAATAGAATAGTACCTATCTCACAGAGTTATTGTAAGTACTAAATGAAGTAATGTATATAAACTGCCTATCATCATTGAGGGTATATAAGGTGCTAAATATATGAATGCAGAAATAGACATAAAATGGAATTTCACAGATTAGGAAAGTAAAGGTAAAGGCTGTAAAGTAATTTATCCAGAGATTTCTTGACTAAGCACTAGAACTCAGGCCTTCTCTCACCCAAGTCCATTATTTTCAATTAAATCACAATGTCCCTCCCTTTCTGTCTCATTCATTGAACATTTATCACATATTAGGGAGTGTACATGGTGGTAGAGATTTGGAAATAAAAAACTAGACCCTTCTTGATATCTGGCAGAGTTTAGGGGGGGAGGTGGTAGAAGGGATTGACAGACCAGCACTCTGAGGTATGTTCTGTGATAGTAGTATAGAGGAATGCCTAATTTAGCATCGAAAGGGAGAGTCATGGGGTGGTTTTTCTGGAAAATGTTAGGAGTGGGAAAGACAAAGAGAGTTAGACAGGACTGTGGGAACAAGCTACACAAAGGCTGGTATGTGAGCACTTGGCACATTTGACAAATGACAAAAAGGTAAGTATTGTTGTTGACATAGAGTAAGAAATGAAGTTGGAGATGTAGGCTGGGCCAGATTAGGAAAGGACCTTTATGGCTTTTTAAAGAGTTTAGATTTTATATGTAAGGGACAATGGAAAACCCCCAAAAAGGCTTCCTGCTTTTAATACAAGTAGCATATGTTCTTGACAGTCACAGAAAAGTGAAACATTAAGGTGCTTTGACTCCTCATTCCTACTTACCAATGGTAACTACTGTTAAAGTTTCTTAAGTTTTTCTAAAATTTTTGTATGCCTATAAAACGTGTGAATGTATACTTGAGTATCTTCAAACAAAACATTCAGTTGGTAAACCAGTAAATATTGTTCTCTGGCATACTTTTCTTATATATTTCTTAAATATTTTTCCATATCAGCAATGCAGATCTATGATAATTTTTTAAAGATTTTTTTAAAGTTATCTATTTTGAGAGAGAGAGAAAGAGCATGAGCACGCACACACATGCAATCTGGGGACGGGTGGAGACACAGGGAGAGAGAGAGAGAATCCAAGCAGGGTCTGCATGTGCAGAGCCTGATGCAGGGCTCGATTCCACCATCCACAAGATCATGACCTGAGCTAAAACCAAGAGTCAGATGCTTAACCGACTGAGCCACCCAGGTGCCCCACTATACCATAATTTTTAAATCAGTACTCTCTATGTAAACAACTAAATATTTTTCTAGATTTTTGCTTTTATATACAATGTTTCAGTGCACATCTTGTGCATGTATTTTTGCATACTTGTGCAACTATATCTGTAGGTTAATTTTTTAGTAATTAAGTTTATATACATTTTAGATTTTGATAAATATTGCCAAATTTCCCTCTAAAAAGATAATTCCAATTTAATATGTACCTGCCAACAGTATATGAATTCCTAGTAAGGATTTTTCTGTTAGACCCATCATCCAGCAAAAAATTATTGAGTATTTACTGTGCACCAAACACTGTATGGATAATAGGGAAAGTATTCAAGGCAGATGGGATCCCTGCCCTTATGCAGCCCAGAATTAAAAAGATAGAAAGTCGGCAAGTGTTTTGTTTGGTCTGTATAGTTTTTGTTACTGTTTTTGTATTTGAAGTAATTTTCAGTTTGTTTTATTTTGTCTTTCTGACTATGCAGTACTCTGTTTTCAAGGAGCCGTGAGCCTCTTATAGAGATACTGCTCCTGAAAATGAAGGCTTGAAACATAAGACACCTAACTGGATGATGATGATAATACTGTTTTCTGGGTTATAAATCCTTTTAAGGCAGCTTCTATGCTTTCACTCTCTGTACTAAATTTTGGAAGGGATGGTAAAAGCCACATGGTCCAGTAGTACACCCTTTGCTTGAATCTCCACAGCATGTTTAGCCCATGTTTGAATACTTTCATTTGGTAGGAAGTTACCTTCCTATAGTATGGTCTATAGGTATATTGTATACTATACCTGTATAGTACACACACACACACACACACACACACCACATCTTTTTTATCCATTCTTCTATCAGTGGGCACCTAGGTTGCTTCCTTATCGTTGTTATTATAAATAATGCTGCAGTGAACATAGAGGCATGTGTATCTTTTTAAATTAGCGTTTTTGTTTTTGTTTTCTTCAGGTAAATACCCAGTACTGGAATTACTGGATCATACAGTAGTTCTATTTTTAAGTTTTTGAGGAACCTCCCTACTGTTTTCCACAGTGGCTGCACCAGTTTACACTTAACACCAGTTTTGCAGTTTTTGTGGTAAATTCAGCTCTTTGGTTCTCAGATTTTAAACATTGAGATTTCACATAAAAATCTGCCATTTCTGGCTTCTCTCTTTAAAACTGGAAAATGTGGCATAACTGGGCAAACTGGATTTGAAGATGGAAAAGTTTATTATCTTAGAGTCTTGTTTTTGGCCTTTATGCTCATTTAACATTTCTTCCCAGGGCCTTGTAGACATTCGAGTTGGTCATTTAGTGGATACAAAAACTCACCATGTTCAAAGCTGAACTCTGATCTTATCCCTAAAATCTGTTCTAGCTCTGCCTTCCTCATCTTTCTGCTTCTTATTGCTCTAGCGAGTACTTTGGTGTTATCCTTGACTTCTCTGTTTATCTTCCAATCCATATCTAGTCTATCAGAAAATTCTGTTAGGTATATCTTCAAAATGTATCTCATATCAGAGACTACTTCTTTTCCCCTTCATCACCCTCTCTGGTCCATGCCACCATCATTTCTCACCTGAGTTTTAGTTGTAGTCTTCTCTTTGGTCTCCCTGCTGCCACCTTTGCTCTTCTTTTCTTTTCTTTTCTTTTCTTTTCTTTTCTTTTCTTTTCTTTTCTTTTCTTTTCTTTTCTTTCTTTCTTTCTTTCTTTCTTTCTTTCTTTCTTTCTTTCTTTCTTTCAAGTTTTTATTTTTAAATAATCCCTACATGCAACGTGGGGCTCAAACTCATGACCCTGAAATCAGGAATCTTATGCTCTACCAACTGAGCCAGCCAGGCACCCCACTTCTTTTGCCTTTCCGCTGTAATAGCCAAATGATCCTTTTAAAAGGAAAGATGATAGTACTCCTGTGTTCAAGAATCTATGGTGGCTCTTCATTTAACCTAGAATAAAAGCCAAAGTCCTTCGTTACCTGACTTACAAGGTCTGTGTCATGTGGCAGCTTACTACCTCTCTGACTTTATCTCCTACTATTCTTATTGTCTTCCTGGCTTTGGCATACCAATCCCCTTGCTGTACCTTTTGTGTGTCATGCACACTTCTACCTTGTACCTTTGTCCTCCTTTTTCTATTTGTGTGAAGTGCTCTTCCCAAATAACTGCATAGGTAGGGTTCTTAATTCTTTGCTCAAATGTTACCTTCTTATTGAGGTTAATACTAGTTATTTATTTATTATTTATTTAAAATTTATTTATTTTATTTTGAGAGAGAGCTAGAGAGAGTACAAGTAGGGGAGGGGCAGAGTGAGAAGGAGAGAGAGAATCCCAAGCAGGTTCCATGTTGTCAGTACAGAACCTGATGCGGGGCTCGATCTCACAAACCATGAGATTATGACCTGAGCTGAAATCAGGACTGGGTCAGTTAACCAAATGTGCCACCCAGGCGCCCCATAGCTATCCTCTTTAAAATTGCACCCTGTCTTCTGTTTTCTGTTAATCCCTTCCATGTGCCCTATCCCTGCCCCCCAAGCCCCCACATTACCTTTTAACATATATTACTTACTTATTACTTTAATTATTGCTTGTTTTCTTCCACTGGCTAACAGGCTATGCCAGGGAGGGATTTCGCTCTTTTATTTACTGATGTCTCCCAGACATAAGGAATAGTACCGGCACACAGTTGGTACTCAGCAAACATTTGTTGAACAAGTGAATGAATCTGAGTTTGCAATCCCTGGTCTGTTGTTTGTGTTTTTCTTATTATTTTATTAATTTATTAGACAATATTTTATTAGAAATTAAATTTATTTATTTTTGTATATTAAATAGTAAATACATTTATAGTGCTTATATCCAAAATACTGTTTTAAGCCCTTTCTCCATAATCCTGGCAACAACACTCACTGTGAGGTAGAAATTCTTATTATCTACTTTATAGGGACAAATAAACTGAAGCCAAACTTGCCCAAAGTCAGAATTAGTAAGGGGGAGAACCAGGATTTGCCTTTAAGCCGTTGTTTAGATACTTGAATTTGCTTTTAATTATGACACCATGCTGCCCTTTTTTTATTTTGAAAGTAGCCTTAAATATGTGTGTTGCAGATCCTTTTTCCCTGTTTATAATTTTCTGTCTTGGTTTTGTTCTTTTTGCCTTCCAAGATGATAGTTAATATTTATGTAGTAAAAATAATACAGTAATATTTTCCTTTGAGGCTCTTTTGTTCATTTTTTAGAAAGGCCTTTTGATTCTAAGATTACTCATTTTTCCCCTTAGTTTTGATTTGTATTCACAACTTAAGATGATCAGATATCACCTTAACAGCATCATGGAGATTTTGTTTGCAGGGCACAAGACTAAAGCCTGTAACAACAGTTAGGAATCTAGTACTGGTTCCAGTAACACATAATTGAGAACAGGCTGTGGGGATGGACAGGAAAAGATTGATTTCAAGATCTGTTCAGAGGTAAAATATGCAGGTGTTTGTGACTGAATCAAAGGAAGACTCTGGGTTAACTCAGATTGTGAAACTCTGATTGTGATAGTTTATAGGAGACGGGAGTATGTTTGTTGTGGTTTGTTTATTGGTTGAATGGAAGAATTGATGGAGATGTAAAACAGGAAGGAACTTAAACAGGTTTAGAAGTTAAAAGGACATTGAGTTTTGGATATGTTGAATTCAGGATGCCTGTTGAATATCTCATTCTCAATACATTCATTAGGCAGGTTGATAAATGAATCTTAGCTTCATAAAGAAAACTGGGCTAGTAAGTTTAAGGAAATTAGGTAGATGGCAGGTAGAAACTATAGGGGTCCAGGAGCTACTTTCTTGCCTCGTTTTCTTCAGAATTACTCCATTGAATGCAATATAATAGCTTGGAAAGAGCTTTAAAGACTGTAAAAAGATTGTGTGTGTGTGTGGTGTGTGCGATATAAATGTGTTTGTAGCTATATTCACCGCTCAGAAAACATTTTGCAACTAGGAAGGACTGTAGAAGTCACATGACTAAGGTGTATTAATTTATAATTTTTGCATATTCCACTTGCATGAAAGTCAGTTTGGATGCTTCTTCGTTTTTTGAGGGACTTTTTAAGGTAATGTTGCGGCAAAAGGGATGTCAAAATCATTTTCTTGGCAGGAGGGGATATTTAGCATCAGGCAGACCTGGAATTGAATTCTGTCTGTGCCGCTTTCTGGCTCTGTGATCTTGGATAATTTCTTTGTTAGCCTGCGTTTTTTCATCTGTGGAAATAGTATTTTCTTTTAGCAAAGTTGAGACTCTCTTTTAGTAGTTGTACAAACTAGAGGTAATGTGTAGAAATTCCATGGCTTTATAATAGGCTACTAAATAAACTGAACTGATTCTCAGCCTGTTTATTTCTATCTGGTGTCATACTTTTGTTCTGAAATCAGTTACTGTAAAGATAAATATCTGGATTTTAAGCTGTAGTTATTCATAGATGTTAGTGATTTTAAAGGTTTCGATATATGCATAAAATTAGTATTTGTGTTAATATTCATTAAGGCTATCAAATAGGCAGTGTTATTATCCTCATTTTATTTATTTTTAAAACTTTTTTTAATGTTTATTTGAGACAGAGTGAGAGCAAGTTGTGGAGGGGCAGAGAGAGCAGAGAGAGAGAATCCCAAGCAAGCTCTGTGCTGCCAGCACAGAGTCCAACATGGGCTTCATCTCAGAGACCATGAGCTCATGACCTGAGCCGAAATCAAGAATTGGCACCTTAAATGACTGAGCCACCCGGGTGCCCTATTATTCACATTTTAAAGATGAGGAAATTAAGATACAGAAGGGCTAAGTAACTTACTGAAAATTGTAGTTGGTAAGCAAAAAAGGATTTGAATCCAGGCAGTCTGGCTTCAGAGCTGTTGTGCTATATTAAGTACTAGTGAGTATAACTACAGTGACAGTTTCACTTACTTTAGAGCAGTGATTCTTTGGTGATGTCTTCGCATTCCTATCCTCTATCCACTGTAGAGATGCAAATACTCTTCCCTAGATATGTGTCTACCATATCGCACCCCCCGCCCACACAACCTTTGAGAAAATGAACAAAATGTTTCTGAAAAAAGCAAAAACAGTGTGGGTGTGTGAAAAGTTCAGATGTGCTCCTCTCTAGTATTAATCAAAACTAACCTTTATTTGGCCTTAGGTAATTCTAACAAGACTTTTACATCATTGCCTCACTGAATCTTAACAGCAACCTTGCAATAACTTATATTGGTACTCCCATTTAAAAAAAATTTTTTTTTACTGTTTATTTATTTTTGAGAGAGAGAGAGAGAGAGAGAGAGAGAGAGAGAGACAACATGAGTGGGGGAAGGGCAGAGAGAGAGGGAGACACAGAATCCTTAGTAGGCTCCAGGCTCTGAGTTGTTGGCATAGAGCCCAATGTGGGGCTTGAACTCAGGAACTGCAAAATCATGACCTGAGCTGAAGATGGTTGCTTAACTGACTGAGCCACCCAGGCACCCCGGTACTCCCATTTTATAATAAGCAAGGAAACAATGAGCTGATCAAGTTTGCACAGCTAGAAAATGGCAGAACTAAGTGTGAAATTGAGGTGAATTTGAAATGCTGTGCTACAGTGACTTAGTTTCCATTTATAATTACCAAAGTTCTGTTGAAAGCCAAAATGGCTTTCCCAGTGCATTTCCCAAACTGTGGATTTTAATTTTTGTATTTGTTCATAGTAATACCAAAGGAGAGAGACGTACAATTAAGAAACAGAAAAAAATAATCTTTAGGATCAGTGTGAATTTTCTGATAACCTAACGACATTGTAATTAAGTTCATTTAAAAAAACTAAAAACACATTTTTATGTACAGTGGTCAGCAGAGATCTCAGGTTCTTTCTAGTTCCTGCCTACCCACCGGTGTAATTCTTAAGCTGCTGCTAGTTGGAAAACACAGTAGTTCCTGTTTCTGCTCGGAGGACAAGTGATTGTGATAACCTATGTTCTTTAGTAGCTTCTTTTAGGAACAGGGACTGGTTTGAAATTCTGTTTACTTACTCCAAGCGTCTGTTCAATTTCTGATAACTGTTGGAGTTCTTAGAGATTGCTGACAACATGAGCTATATTGGCATTAGGCTACATTTATCTGAGAATTGTAAGGCACAGTAAAATCCAGTTGGCCTGTATGATAAAATAAACCTTGGGCCATATAGATCAGCAGTGATAATGTATTCACTGATGGCAGTATATTTATTTTGTTACTCCTTCTGCTTTCTTTTCTCTTCTCTAACTCCTTTTCATTTATTTGTGTTTTTTTTCTCTTTTTCACTTTTGCCTCCCTTTGTTGTAGCTTAGGCCTTCTAAAGGTACTGCTTAATTGATCAGTGACATTAAATGGAATTTCTAGCTTCTGCTGTAGAGCAGGACTTAGTGGGCAAGACCACAGTGATCATCAGATGTTAGCAGCCACACTGTTTTTGGTTTCTTGCAACCTAGAGGACTCCTTCATAGATTCCTGGTGCTTCATGTCATAAACATTGTTTTTTGAATTTTGTTTTAGGAATTGCAACCATGAATGAAGAAAACATAGATGGAATAAATGGATGCAGTAAAGTCAGAACTGGTACTCAGAATGAAGCAGCATTACTTGCTTTGATGGAAAAGACTGGTTACAACATGGTTCAAGAAAATGGGCAAAGGAAATTTGGTGGTCCTCCTCCAGGTGTGGATGTATTTATGTTCAAAAAATTGTATCTTTAATGTACACTAGGTGCATATATCATTAGTATCAGTTTTTTTTCTTATAACTGCTTTAAGACCTTAGTAATCATTTTTATAGTTGTGAGAGAAAAGAGGTATTATTATATATGTTATGCACATATAATAATGTGTAATATTATAGGTGTTATGCATGTTTGACCTTTACATTTTTTTCAACTCTGCTCTTGGTTAAGAAACAGCTGAGAAGGAAGTTGGGTGTTTTTTTTTTTCTCAAAATTTTATTAAATTCTAGTTAGTTAACATATAGTGTAATATTGGTTTCACCAGTAGAATTTAATGATTTATCATTTACATGTAACAAACACCAAGTGCTTAACACAAGTGCCCTCCTTAATACCTATCACCTATTTAGCCCATCCTCCCCAAACTCCCCTCCAACAACCTTCAGTTTGTTCTCTATAGTTAAGAGTCTCTTGTGGTCTGCTTCCCTCTCTTTTTTCCCCCTCCCCTATGTCCATCTGTTTTGTTTCTTAAATTCTACATGTGAGTGAAATCATACAGCATTTGTCTGACTATTTCACTTTGCATAATGTGCTCTGGCTCTATCCACATCATTGCAAATAGCAAGATTTCATTCTTTTTGATGGCTTAATAATATTCCATTATATATGCACACACACACACACCATATCTTCTTTATCCATTCATCAGCTGATGGACATTTGGGCTCTTTCCATAATTTGGCTATCATTGACAATGCTTCTATAAACATCGGGGTGCATGTGCCCCTTCGAATCAGTATTTTTGTATCCTTTGGGTAAATACCCAGTAGTGCAATTGCTGGGTTGTAGGGTAGTTCTATTTTTAACTTTTGAGGAACCTCTGTACTGTTTTCCAGAGTGGATGCACTACTTTGCATTCCCATCAACAGTGCAAGAGGGTTCCTTTTTCTTCACATCCTTCTCAACATGTGTTGTTTCCTATGTTGTTAATTTTAGCCATTCTGACAGATGTGAGGTGGTATCTCATTGTAGTTTTGATTTGTATTTCCCTGATGATTAGTGATGTTGAGCATCTTTTCATGTGTCTCTTGGCCATCTGGATGTCTTCTTTAGAGAAGTGTCTGTTCATGTCTTCCACTTGTTTATTAATTGGATTATTTGTTTTTTGGGTGTTGAGTTTGATAAGCTGTTTATAGATTTTGGATACTGACCTTTTATCTGATATGTCATTTGCAAATATCTTCTTCCATTCCATAGGTTGCTTTTTGTTGATGGTTTCCTTCACTGTGCTTTTTATCTTGATGAAGTCCTAGTCATTCATTTTTGCTTTTGTTACCCTTGCCTCTGGAGACCTGTCTAGTAAGAAGTTTCTACAGCTAAAGTCACAGAGGTTATTGCCTGTGTTCTCCTCTAGGATTTTGATCGTTTCCTGTCTCACATTTAGGTCTTTCACCCATTTTGAATTTATTTTTGTGTATAGAGTAAGAAAGTGGTCTAGTTTCATTCTTTTGTATGATGTCCGGTTCTTCCAACACCATTTATTGAAGAGACTATCTTTTGTCCATCCGATATTCTTTCCTGCTTTGTTGAAGATTAGTTGACTATATAGTTGTGGGTCCATTTCTGGATTTTTTGTTCTGTTCCATTGATCTACATGTCTGTTTTTGTGCCAGTACCATACTGTCTTGATGACTACAGCTTTGTAACATAGCTTGAAGTCTGAACTGTTATACTTCAGCTTTTTAAGATTGCTTTGGCTATTTGGCATTTTTTGTGGTTCTGTACAAATTTTAAGATTGTTTGTTTTAGCTCTGTGAAAAATGCTGGTGGTATTTTGATAGGGATTGTATTAAATATGTAGATTGCTTTGACAGGTGCCTGGATGGCTCGGTTGGCTAAGCGTCTGACTTCGGCTTAGGTCATGATCTCGTGGTCTGTGAGTTCGAGCCCCGTGTTGGGCTCTGTGCTGATAGCTCAGAGCCTGGAGCCTGTTTCAGATTCTGTGTCTCCCTCTCTCTCTGACCCTCCCCTGTTCATGCTCTGTCTCTCTCTGTCTCAAAAATAAATAAATGTTAAAAAAAAAATAAAAAAAATTGTAGATTTCTTTGGGTAGTGTGAACATTTTAACAAAATTTTTCTTCCAATCTATGAGCATGGAATGCTTTTCCATTTCTTTGTGTCCTCTTCAATTTCTTTCCTAAGTGTTCTATAGTTTTCAGTGCACAGGTCTTTCATCTCTTTGCTTAGGTTTATTCCTTGGTATCTTATGGTTTTTGGTGCAATTGTAAATGGGATCTATACCTTGATTTTTCTTTCTGCTTCTTCATTTTTGGTGTACAGAAATGCAACAGATTTCTGTATGTTGATTTTATATCCTGTGTCTTCGCTGAATTTGTGTATCAGTTCTAGCAGTGTCTTGGTGGAGTCTTTTAGGTTTTCTAGATGGGTTTATAAAGAAGTCAGGTTTGGGATACTGGGGAAAAGAGTATTCTAGCTATTAAAGGAGAGGTCATTTGGGGAGGATTTTGAAAGAGCAGTGAGTACAGGAGTGGTGTTTATACTAGAGGAAAACCAGATGCAAACAGCTAAATAAATATGTTTTGCCTTTCTACTAGTAGCCAGTGCTGTTTCTTTGCTCAGCACCCTCCCATTAGCTTTCTATCACACTTAAAATAAAATCTTGGCCTCTAGTCAGTGGCACTGACTACCACTTGAATATTGCTTCAAGTACGTTAGTCATACAGGCCCGTGTGCTCTTTGTTGTTTTAATGTATAAAGCTCTTGCTTTCTTCGTAATGCTTTATTCTCAAAGCTTATTCCCTCATTTCATTCAGGTCTCTGCTTTAAACCTCATGTGTTCAGAGGAGATTTACCTGACTGCTAAAAGTATCAACTCTTTTCTGGCTTTTTCTTCATAGCCTTTATCAGTTACTGTTTATGTTCTCTGTTGAATGTATATGCCTTATGAGGGAAGGGTCTTCTGTTTTGTGCACTGTTGTATCCTCAACATCTAGAGTAGTGCACAGTACATAGGAGGCACTGTAAATTTGTGGAATGACTGAATCATTGAATGGTGTATCAAAATATCTTATTAGAATTTGTTTATTTTTGTCTTTTAGGTTGGGAAGGTCCACCTCCACCTAGAGGCTGTGAAGTTTTTGTAGGAAAAATACCTCGTGATATGTATGAAGATGAGTTAGTTCCCGTATTTGAAAGAGCTGGAAAGATATATGAATTTCGACTTATGATGGAATTTAGTGGTGAAAATCGCGGTTATGCTTTTGTGATGTACACTACAAAAGAAGAAGCCCAATTAGCCATCAGAATTCTTAATAATTATGAGATTCGACCAGGGAAGTTTATTGGTGTGTGTGTAAGCTTGGATAATTGCAGGCTATTTATTGGAGCTATTCCTAAGGAAAAGAAGAAAGAAGAAATTTTGGATGAAATGAAGAAAGTTACAGAAGGAGTTGTAGATGTCATTGTTTATCCAAGTGCAACTGATAAGACCAAAAATCGTGGTTTTGCGTTTGTTGAATATGAATCTCACAGAGCTGCTGCTATGGCTAGGAGAAAACTAATTCCAGGTAAACTTGACCTTTTAAAGTTTACTTTTTCGTATTAGTCTTATTATAAATATGGAAAAATGACAGCACTTCTTAGTTCGATATTTTGAAACTGTGTAATGCCCTTAAAGAGGTATAGAGATGTTTTGCATAAGGAAGTAAAATAAATGCTTCTAAAAGACAAGAAGTTGCTCCTATCTTCTAAATGACAAGAAGAGTCATTATCTATAATAATATACTAATTTACTGAATGTATACACTTTGATTGTTGTTTGATAAAAATCCAAAGGATAGTACCTATAATTCTTCTGATAAAGGTCTATTTTTGAAGTGTATTTGTTCTTTTGCTCTTAATTTGTTCTGTTTGCTCTTAAAATGAACTCTGTAAGTTCTGGCTGCATTGCCTTAGTAAAAACATTCATGTGACTTTCTTGTGAGAAACTAATGTTTACTACTACTGATGGGTATGTGAGTTCCTGATTTTTTGGAGAAAATTTTACTTAATAGTTTTTGACTTTTAGTTGTTTTAACTGTCTTCAGGGTAATTTATTCTCTTTTACAGGTACATTCCAACTATGGGGCCATACCATTCAGGTAGATTGGGCTGACCCAGAGAAAGAGGTTGACGAGGAAACAATGCAGAGAGTTAAAGTTCTCTATGTAAGAAATTTAATGATCTCAACTACAGAGGAAACAATTAAAGCAGAATTCAACAAATTCAAACCTGGTGCAGTTGAACGAGTAAAGAAACTTAGAGATTATGCTTTTGTTCACTTTTTCAACCGAGAAGATGCAGTGGCTGCTATGTCTGTTATGAATGGAAAATGCATTGATGGAGCAAGTATTGAGGTAACACTGGCAAAACCAGTAAATAAAGAAAGCACTTGGAGACAGCACCTTAATGGCCAGATTAGCCCTAATTCTGAAAACCTGATTGTGTTTGCTAACAAAGAAGAGAGCCACCCAAAAACTCTAGGCAAGCCACCAACTCTTCCAGCTCGTCTCAATGGTCAGCATAGCCCAAGTCCTCCTGAAATTGAAAGATGCACTTATCCATTTTTTCCTGGAACAAAGCTTACTCCAATTAGTATGTATTCTTTAAAATCCAATCATTTCAATTCTGCAGTAATGCATTTGGATTATTACTGCAACAAAAATAATTGGGCACCACCAGAATATTATTTATATTCAACAACAAGTCAAGATGGGAAAGTACTCTTGGTATATAAAATTGTTATTCCTGCTATTGCAAATGGATCCCAGAGTTATTTTATGCCTGACAAACTCTGTACTACCTTAGAAGATGCAAAGGAACTGGCAGCCCAGTTTACGCTACTTCATTTGGGTAAGTTTAAAAATACTTTAAATAATATTGTACAGTATGAAATCAGGAAATACTATTATTATAAATTATTTTGAACTCAACAGTGATATTTAACATAAATTTTACTTCAGTTTTATGAATTCCTGGTAAATTTTGTTGAGACTTTTCTCCTGTATAATATTCCTGTATTTAGCTTTTTAAACTTTAGTTAGGGGAAAATTTGGTTTTGATTCACTTTATAGAGTTCATGATCCTATTTCATAAATTTATTGTTTTTGTAATAACTAATCCTCATTTGAAATAATTTCTGTATAACTTATAGGATGTTACTTAAACCAATTTCTAAGTAATTTGTCCCTGCATCTTTGGTGAAGTCTACACAATAATCGTTTTGGGGAGTGGGGGTAGAGATTAGTAAAATCAGACGTATTTCAGATGGGTCATGTGTAGACACAGCCTTATGCTCACCAATCTGGAAATTTGTCATTACTCATGAAAGACAAAAAGCATCACTAAGAGATGTTTATGACCGTTCTCTCTAATTTCATGCTTTTAAAAAAGTTTTTCTAAAGCCTTTGAGGGATAATTAAAAAGGCTTTGGGCCACATGGTAACAAAATATTTGGTATTGTGAAGGAAGAGATGTAATACCACTCTGGTATTTTCGTACTTCTGTTTTTTATTATGTTAGTCTCTCCTCTACAACCAGTTTTTCTCAGTTCTATTTTTTTTTTAAACGAAGCTATGGATTTTAGTCGGTGATTATTTTGTACCTCAAATAATATTTGGTAGAAGAATAGTGGTTTCTTGAAAATAACAATAAAAAGGAAAAGTTTCCTACTAAGGATTATAATTATTTCTTGATTATAATTGTCAAACTCTTAGCTTAAAATTGATTTGTTATATGGTTGCAGAACCATACTACTGGAGCTTATATCTGTTTAAAATTGATATTATCACATTTGTCAAGAGAAGGCAGTCTATAAAGAAAACCATTTTCTTTTAAATTTTTTTTTTTTTTTTTTAACGTTTATTTATTTTTGGGACAGAGAGAGACAGAGCATGAACGGGGGAGGGGCAGAGAGAGAGGGAGACACAGAATCGGAAACAGGCTCCAGGCTCTGAGCCATCAGCCCAGAGCCTGACGCGGGGCTCGAACTCACAGACCGCGAGATCGTGACCTGGCTGAAGTCGGACGCTTAACCGACTGCGCCACCCAGGCGCCCCAAGAAAACCATTTTCAAGGGGAGAGGGAATTTTATGTATTGTTTGGATCGATTTTATACAGTGCTTATCCATTGTAGCCACTCCTATGGTATGAATATTTTTAGGAGATCCTGATGATTAGGACTTATGGTAGGGTTTCTTGGAAAGAAACTTTTCAGTAATGTCCTCAATTAATATTTGGGAATTTTACTGTCATACAAGTGAGTAAATTCTTATGTATAATTTTCATTAATACACAAAATAGAAACCTTCCATTTTTTCTTTCAATAAGAAGTTTAAAGATAATTTTATATGGGCAATTTAAGTTTAGTTTATCTTTATATGGACAGCAAATAATTCAAAGTACGGTTCCTAGAGAAAAATGGATCAAATTATTTTTTTGGAGTGGAATATAGATAATTAGTTGGCTGAGCAAGATTTTCCCAGGATACTTGTGTCTGACCTAACATGGTATTACTGAAGCATATTTCTGCCCCCACTCATTTCCCTTAACAAATTTATCTTCACTGAAATTTCTAAGATACTTAAAATATAATCTTAGTTTATGTCAGATTTTCTGTTTAGATGTGATTTGCTCATCTTGTTATCCCATAAAGAAGATATTATATGGAACCAGAGGGTTTTCATCAGCTTTTAATTCCATTATTAACATGGTTTTTACTTGAGTCCTCAGACCATAATTAACTTGTATTGACCTTATAGTTCCCAAAGAAAACCCCTATTTAGGTATAGTATTCCCAACTTGATTATGTTATTTAGGGATAAAATTAGCTTCAGTAAATGAAATACTTAGAGGGCACAGTTTGCTTTAGTCATCTATTTCAGATTTTATCAACCTTATCTAAAAGCCACTTATAATAAAAAATTGGACAATTTGTGTTTCATATATTTTCTCAGTTTCTAATTACGATTAGAGAGAAGACCTAAGACCCAAATGTAAGCCAAAACTTTTGATTAAATACTAAAGCTTGTTTGGATGCACTACACAAGGCTTGAGGCCTTGTCTATAGGAAGTAACATAAAAATCCTTATTGCAGTTGACTAAAATATGAGCGAAGATTGAGTTAGAGGCAACTGTGAGAGGAGAAGTAGGGAGAGAATTTAGGGAAGTGTAAGACTCAGAAATCAAGGGTCTAGGAATCTTTGATTAGAAAACACATGCCTGACATTTGGAGGTTGTTAAAGTAAGACAGGAACTATAGACAGCCAGGATGTTACATGTTGCTCTATGGGAAATAAGGATATAGGTTGAATATTGTTGTGGCAATATTCTGGTTTGCTTTTTACTTCTGTTAACATTGGAGCCTCTGGGCTTCAAAGAGTTGAAGCCTTTTTTGGGTAAAAATTCCTATATTTAGATATAGGAACCTTCAGAGGTTGCAAGCTTTTATTGGGCGGCTAAGGGTTGAGACCATTTGTTGTTGGTGGTGTGTTCTTAGAGGGGGAGGGGTGGTGATATGTTGTTCATATCCTGCTAAATATTTATGTGTTTCAAGCACTGGGTTTTTCTGAGATCTTGAGAGGTTGCTATTGGTTCCTGGAGTCTCTCAAATAGAGTTCATTGAGTATGAAATCACTTTTGGCTCTATTTTCTTAAATAATTTGAACCTACTTTTCTAGATAATGAATTTAACTGCTATTTTACGATGTTTTCTTTGTGTGTGTAGAAATTTTTTTTTTTAGTTTGCTTCATTTTGCATCAATTTAATGCTATTTTTAGCATTATTATTTAGTCTTACCTTGATGATCTTTGACTATTATATGTGATATAAAGTCATTTACCTTTTTATTTCAGACTTCTATAAGAATGTACTTTTAATATCCACATTGTTTTAGTATTACCATGCCCATTTTTGAAGTTTGAAAAATAAAAGAGAAAAAAATAGCCTTTATTTAGTTATTTAGTTAAATGATTATCATTGGTGTTAGGAAAATAGAAATTTTCTTGAAGAGTTAACAGGCATTTAAATGAGCACTAGAAGTTAGAGAGTTTACTTCTAGTGACTATTTAATGGTCTTACCAGAACCCCAAAAGTTCTTAATGGGTAGTACTTTAAAATCAGTTTTTCAAAAGTTTTGGGTTTTTTGGTCCCATTTAAAGTGAGCTCTGTTTTAAGCAGAATACCCCTAATAGAATAAAAATTGAAATCTGGGATTAATGCCAAAATTGAACCCTCACTTTTTTCTTTTGTTTCTTTTTTTTTTTTTTTACTTCAAAATTGGAGACTATCTTCATCTTCATAATGTCATAGAATGACCTCCCTAACCTCACTGGAAACTGATCACCTAACTAACAGGATAAGAAATTAATTGTCACTTGTTTATGTTTAGGAGCCTATAATAAGTGGGATACTCAGTGGGTTTAATACTTGTGGGCCAAGAGATAGATAGGTTCTATTCTACATATTTCATGTATGGAGACATCATGGGTCATTCAGAGTCACATCTTTTTAAGTAATCATTTTCTATTTCATAATTTTGTATCTGTTTAATAATAGATTAGACTATCAGTGTGAATAATTTTGCTTTTCCTAAAACTGTGCCTCTGTTTTGAATATGGGCCTTCCAATTTTGCCACTGCTTTCCCTTAGAGGATTCTTTGCCACCTGGGTGTGGGATAAGCAGAAATTGAGGAAATAAAGGAAGGTCCTGGAGAGTTACAGTTTTGAAGAAAGAAAGTCCTGGAGAAAAGTTACTGGAAGAAGGGAGGTAGCCTCTGTGTATTGGCAAATGCACTTTGTTAAATAATTTATTAACAACTAATCGAAAGCAAGGAATTTCTTGTTTCCATGTTTGTATAATACTGACGCACGTGGCAGTTTTACTACACAAAGCTTTCAAACAGGAGTAAAGAACCTCTGTCACAGACCAGCTTGTGCCGTTAATTTTCATTTGACTTGTGTACTGTTGTTTTGGCTATGACCGATGAAGTTTATTTTATTTTTTTAGGCAATAAAACTTTATTTCTCACTGAAGAAATTCAAAGAGCCAATTTTTCTTATATGCCTCTTATGAGGGCTAAGTGTACTTCTGTAAGCAATCAGGAGCTAAATATAAATAAAACATGGTTTTTGGTCTTAAGGAGTCATGGTCTACTGAAGAAGGCAGAGATACAAACTCTGCATAAGTTGTTTTGAGAATACAGAGGAAGGGCATGCTTCCTACCTGATTTTGAGTTGTAGATCTTGAGGAGAGTTTATAGGCAGAGAGTGGCACAATGTGGGCAAATACCTGTTAGAAAAATAGCATGGTTGTGGGTTTAATGGCAAACAGTTGTGTATAGTGTTTGCTTTGGGGACTTCAGTCAGGTTTTAAGGATTAGAAATTCAAAAGATGTGGATATTAGTTAATTAAAATTTCATCAGTATTGCTTTTTAAAACTTTGCAAGTTGTTTTTTTTTTTTTTTTTTTTGGTACAGCTATGATGGCTTTAGTTGCTTTTCTTCTGAGCAAGTAATTTTTTCTGGATGAATCCAACCTAATTTGTGTGGACTATTTTATGTGTCATTTTATGGTCATCTTCATTTTGTGGCTGATTTGCATATTTTTCATATTTGACTTTATAATGACATACATCATTAGAATGTTTAATTTTTTCATGGTCATGGAGTGGTAAAATATTTAGATATATATATCCTAAGCATGATATAGCCATTAACATAATGGCTATTTGATTTATGCTGTCACTTGTAACTTAGTTGAAAGTGATAAAATAGAAGGCACAGCAGGATGTGTGTTTTAATCTGAAAAATAATTGGTGCTTTTTTTCTTATGAGCTATCATTATTTCCAGATTGATGGGCAGAAAGCAAAAATAAAATTTTGATTTTAAAAATTTGTTAATAAATTGCTTTGAAACAAAGAGACACCATCTCCATTTTATTTTTAAATTTAGGAAATAGTTTTGGGAGACACTAAATACAACATAATGGTTGTATCCTATTATAATGAAATTTATTATAAATAATTAAAAATAATACTTTTAGAAGTTATTTTTTCCAGCTTTAATTACAGACCTAATTTTGATGGCACCATTTCAAATTGATATTTTAGAGAACAAAAATAAGTTGCTGAATTTGCTCTAAAATTCACCTAGTTAAATAAGAAGTAGGATTAGCATCAACATTTATACACTAATTTACTTTCATATGACCAAATGGTGAGACGAAAATTCCATTAACTCAACTATGTGTCTTTGCCCTTTGAGTGGGCCCACTGCTCTTGAAAATACATTTCTGTTCCTCTTGAAACTACTGTATTTTCCTGAAATATCATCAATCTGGTGTTACTCGTGATTCTTACCTTACTAACACTTTTGTATTAATGAACCATAATTATCATGGTGTTAGTACTGTGAGAGAAGCGGCTTATTTAACAGAGTATGGAGTAAGAAGTACAAGAACCTGTAGCCTCAGCCACCAACAAACTGTAACCTTAGATGGCAAATAAAATCATTTACTCTTTGTGCATCTCAGTGCCTTCACTTATAAAATATCAGGGTTTTACTTGGTGAGCTTTAAGGATTCCTTTATCCCCCCTGATTTATGGTTTTGTTTAAAATACAGACAAAAATCTTATGAAGGACTAAAAATAATACTTGGTTTTTTTTATGTGTACCAAAGTACCTTTTTGAATTCAAATAGTCTTAAAACCAAGAACTGCTTTTGCAAGAATTAACTATCCATTTAATATCCCTTCCTATATATAATTGAAAGCTTTTATCTGTCTACTTCACAGCAGAACATCCGGTAAAAAAAAAAAAAAAAAAAAAAAAAAAAAAGGAGAGTCAGTCACCTGTTTTATTTGCATGATGGCAAGTAATTGCTTTCTGGTTCTTTCCTTCCCTGAATTTGACAGTTAAATATAATCAAAACCAAGATTTTATGAAACAACCTAATTACTTAAAAGTTTGGAAATTCGTTTTCTTTTGTAACAATCTAGGAAAATAATGTGTATTAAAACATACATGTGAGCAGTATTTGTTCCAGTTGTTCCATGTTATTAACCGGCTAATGTGATCTGTGATTTCATTTACTTCATACATTTATTTGATCATGTTTGATCCTTTATCCTACAATTTCTTAGTATCTTTGGTTAATACATTCCTAAAATACCTGTTCTTATACACATTTTAACAGTAGCTACTGTTTTATTTTTAAACGTAACATCTGTTTTTGTCATTTAATATTTAAAAAATAATGGTTTGTAAATTTTCCCCTCTTGTATCAAATGTCACAATAAACTTTGTATGTATACTCAATTCTTAGATGTCAGCAGCAGTGTATAATTTTGCCATATGATGTCACCTAAATATATTTTTTAGCGTGGCTTTGAAAGGAAATTTAAATGTTATATTGATTTTGCTCTTCTTTATGGCTTATTTTTTTGCAGGGGTGGGTGGTTAGCATCAGTAAAATGTGTATGAGAAGCTGCACTTAGTCTTCTGCCTGTCATGCCTTTGTTTATGCTTCCTATTTAAAATTTAGTATATGATAATTGCTTATGCTGTAAGCAGTATAATTTAGTGAGTGGACTAGTGAATGGAGACAGAAGATGTTTTGGAAAATGGTTTTACTATGATGAATTTATTCAACTGATCATCTGTGCTTTTAACTACTTGAAAATTATTCAGTGTGGGTTGCTTCCAGGCTTTTTGGTTGGATTAAATATATCTAATTTTATTAGTTAATTTCAGATATATCATCTATTTTAGAACAATTTATCCTCTGTTTAGAGTAATACATCTCTATGTAAGACATGGTAGGGCATTACCTCCAAAAATGATGCACTTACCTCTGGAGATTCAAAACAAAAGAAAACAAAATTAAAAAAACCTTTAGTCTCCCCATCTAATTAGAAGTTTTAAATCACCAGAATATTAATAAGTACTTGGATTTTCTTGCTCCTTATATTTGTAGTATTGGCCTAAAGATATGCTAGTTACATGTGAGGCATTATTTATCTCATGGTAAGTGACATTTGAACTATAAAAATGACGTGTATATGGATTTTTTATACATAATGTAATTCATATTTTAAGAAAATGATTTGTCTAACTGTATACCTTCCTGCATTGTTTTGATTCAGTAAATACAATCTATATACCACATTAATAGTGAATTAGTGAATTCTATGATTGTATCTGTAAGTTTAGTTTAAAAAGTAGATAGTAATGCAATTATTAGAGAACAGTCTGTTGTAATTTTATTGCTTGATAATTTGGTGAGGGCGCTCTGAAACATCTCTTTTGTGTTTAAACTGTGTAGCTTGTTTTTTATATACAACTCAAGGGATTGGCATTTGAATAAATAAACTTGAATAAGAAAATGTAAACTAGGACATACAATTCTATCTTCCTTATTCAGTAGATAACTATGTTGACCTTTGCTTTTCATTTTGATTTTCTTTTATTATGTTTTCTAAGGATATTATTAATAGAAATACTTTACTTTTTTTTAACTTTTTTTTGTAATCCTGTTTTCTATGTAGATTTTTATAAGACTGCAGAGCAAGCCCATTAACTTAATATTTTTTCTTGTTACCTTTGTTTCAGCAGTACATGTTCCAGTCTGCTTGTTTACTGGCCAGGTTATGGGGTAAACAAATCATTTGGCAGCTTATGTGCCATATATATGTATGGCTTTTTTTTCTTCCATTGCTATGTTAATGTTTAGTTCAAGGGTGACTAAATCCGTAGTTATGAATTTATGAAAATTATAGATTATTTTGGGCACAGAATTTATAGGATTCCAAGTGAGCTAGTATGAGTCTATGGAAAACAGGTTTAACGTTGTATTCTGCATTATAAAGTTACAATTTTTACCAAGAGTAAAAGAAATAATCAAGCCGGGATGATTCTTACCTGTGTCTACTATGTGTCTACCTGTTTCCTGGAGAGCTCACAAATCAAATTTCGTTGTGTGATCAAGAATCCCTTAGAGATTCCTTGGTATAAAATTTAGATTTATCAAGTACAGAAATAGTGATGATACCAGAGTATTGGAAAGTTACTCCTTTTCCCTTAAGAACAAGAGGAGAAAAGGACATGTTAAGCAAAAATAGGATTGCTTGCCCTATGAAAGCACTCTCCTAGCTTCTGAGGGGGTTTTCTGAATGTGATGAAAGGATTATTTTTCTTTTTTCACTTCATAAATTTTTTTCCGTATGATTTACTTAGTAGTAGAGTTAAGATTTTTAACTTCTTGTATTGCAGTGCATCTAAGATATCTGGGATTTTTCTGCTCTTTTTCCAGTCATCTACTTTTTATTTATATTCCAGCATTTTTAAAAATCTCACCTGATTTTTAAAAATCTTTGTACTTTTATTTACTTTTACTTATTTTTATTTGTTGTAGTTTATGTGCAGACAAGGAGTTACTACATTAGTGAACATGACTTGGGAGAGAGATAGACAAACTCTTCCGTTAATTCTCTAAGGCCTCTGAAAATGGATTGTTGATGTCAACCACTCTTTAATTTGAATTGGTAAATGAGGGAATTAGTTCATTACCTTAAGATTTCAGGTAATTTTTTTTTCAGTTTCTTTAATTTGATATTTTATATTGAGAGTTTTTCTATGACAAGAAAAATTCTGTAGTCCACTCCCAAATATTTATATTTAGATATGGGGTATGAATAAACCAAAACTAAATAATCCAAGTATAATTGGCTTATTTATTTATATTTAACCTGAGATGCTGTTTAAATGTATAGTTCATCAGTTCAGGGAATTTATGTATCCTATTATAAAACTCAATAGGAAAAGTTGGAAACTGACCCTCAGCTCAGCTTCTTATTGGGGAGGGATGGCATTGTTTCATATTGAAGGAATGCATGGACTTAAGTAGAATATTTATCTTCCCTCTGTCTTTTCTTTTTTCTTTCTTTTTTTTTTTTAACTGGTAATGGATGGCTTATTCCCTTTAATTTTACCTCATTCTATGAAAGATATGGGTTATTAAAAGCATGTAAAATAGAAAAGGATTCAAATTTTAAATGGAAAGAATTGAAGCAACGGGGAATTATGAATAGGAAAATAAAGCCAAGCAAAACTAAACAATTTATTGTTTAGGGATGTATGAATATGTGACAAAACCAAAGACAAAAGCAAGGGAATGATTAACACTTAAAAAATAGGATCATGAAAAAAATTAGGGTCATGATTACTTTCAGGGTTAGAAGGAGAAATTGGAAATGATGCAACAGAGACTTCTAAGTTACTGATAATTTTCTGTTTGTAAGTCTGGGTGGTGAGTACATGTTTTTATTTTTTAAATAATGTAACCTGTACATTTATATATTACACCTTTTTCAGTTTCTATAACATTATTTAATAATTAAGTAAATAAGCTGCCAAAGAATGAAAGTTAGCTAGTCAGCCAAGAGTAAGAACTTGAATTATTTTGTCAAAACTAGAATGAGTCATTATACTACAGAGATTCTCAAATTAGTGTAATTCAGGGTAATAAAGTTGTGTAGTTTCTAGACCATATATTTTTATTCTGCTCAGACTGTATCTGAAATGTTTTCTTTTGGGCCCCAGAGTTTAATTAAACCTTGACAACTATGGAGGACCTGGAAACTCTGTAATGTGAAGTAAGACAGTGAACAACTAAAGAATTTGGGGCTATTTAGACTGTAAATACTAGTATTTATAGGGGAAATATGATTGCTGTCTTTAAATGTTTGAAGAGCTGGTACATGGAAGAAAGACTTCAATATGAAGCTCCACAGGTTAGAATTAAATCTAATAGAGGAAAGTTTCAGGGAGGCAGATTATGATTTAATATAACCCAGAACTGTGTAAGTTTTTAAAGGACTAAAAACTCTGTATCACTCAGTTAAAAAAGAAAAAAATTAATGTTTATTTTAAATGTTTATATTGCTAAATGTATGGGGAAAGGTAAGATTCTTTATTAGACTATTTTAACTCAGAATTATCTTCCTTAATAGTGCTTTGAGTATATTAGCTTGCTGTTTTGAAGTCCTCTGAAAAATGTACTTTTTGAAACTTTGACTTAAGAAAGTTTTGGCATTCTTATTCTTAAATGAATAACCCTTTTGTTTATTATTATTCACTCTTTTAGGCTTTCTTTTCTCATACTTGGTTTATTAACTGTTAATCCTGGTTAATATGTATGTTCATTAACTAAATACTGAACATTGCTTTTATAAAGCCTTGAGGATTTGTAGTGAATCAGACCCAGTTGCTGCCTGCCTTCATAGGGTTTACATTCCATTGAGAGAGATACTCAGTTACAGTTCTGGTAAACATTGTGAAGAGGTACAGGGTGTATGAGAAGATGTAGTTGGATGACCTGACCTAATCTGGGATGAGAGGATCAGCTAATAGTATATTGCATTTAGAAAGAATTTCAGCAAAATAAAATTCACTACTTTAAGTTTTGTATAGCATATAGGCTTCATAGACTAAAAGAGCATGGCATGTGGAGCCAGATTTCCTGAGTCCATATCCCAGCTTCATTACTTATTTGGAAAAAGTTATTTTCACCTCTTTGTTCTTCAGTTTCCTCATCTATAAAATGGGAGTGTTAACAGTTTTTATCTCGAAGGGTTATTGTATGTATTAAATGAATTAAAATTTTAAAAGGCCCATTATAGTGCCTTTTGTATATTAAAATGTGCCATAGAAGTACTGAAAAATAATATTTATTCAGAAAACAAATCCAATGGGGCGCCTGGGTGGCGCAGTCGGTTAAACGTCCGACTTCAGCCAGGTCACGATCTCACGGTCCGTGAGTTCGAGCCCCGCGTCGGGCTCTGGGCTGATGGCTCAGAGCCTGGAGCCTGTTTCCAATTCTGTGTCTCCCTCTCTCTCTGCCCCTCCCCCATTCATGCTCTGTCTCTCTCTGTCCCAAAAATAAATAAACGTTGAAAAAAAAATTAAAAAAAAAAAAAAAAAAAGAAAACAAATCCAAGAGTTTCCAATCACTTATGATAATAAATATTATTAGTAATAGTAATAATAGTTAAGATTCTTTGAACACTAACCATAGGTACTATACTAAATGCCTTTATATATTATTCTGATGCCTCTTTTAGGTAAATATTACTTTAACATCTACACTTTTTTTTGGTAACAGATGAAGAAACTTGAGTCTTTAGTAGATTAAATAATTTGCCCAGGATCCCTCAGTTAGCTAAGAGGCTGTTCTTTGTAACTTCACATGATTCTAGTGAAAAACTGACCTTAGTCTAATGTTAAGCATATGATAACAGACTGAATTCGTAGGATCTTTTCGGCCAATTATGCTTCTAAAAGTTAAAATGAATGAGATGGGTCTTTGGTCCACGCTTTACTTCCTTTTCAGAGACCATTTTATCTTATCAGCCCTTCACGCCGGTTTATTAGACCACTTGAGTGTAGTGCGGACCTCAGAAATCTCTCAAGCCTAAATGAATCATTCTAAATTACAAAGATCTTATAAACAGACCTTGTTTACAAGCTAACTTTGGGATTTTTAAGCTTACTTTAGGGTAAGCATTGACAACCAGTAGTATATGTTGTATGTATCAAGGTGGTGGATGATAAAAAATTTTTTTTTCCATCTATCAGATGCTAGACAGAATTTCAAATAGGCGGAGTTTGTTTCTATCTATTTCATGGTCCTTGTTGCTTGATACTCTTGTTGCTTGGTACTCTCATTTTGTTCTCTGATTATATTCAAAACATCTAAATACATGATTCATCCATAAAATTTTTCACTCCACTTATATTTAACTGTGTTTTTTCATTGTTATTTCCTTGCTTAGGAACCTACCAGTGGCTTGCTGTTGTGGTACCATCAGGTCCTCTGAACTCCACATTCTCTTTTTCGGAATGTTCTAATGTTTTTCCCCATCTTACCTAACCATAGACAAATACCCTTTGTTTTGATCATCTGAATTTGCCATGCTTATTGGTACTTCCAGGCTTTTCCTAGTGTCGTTCACTCTGCTTAGAATATTCTTCTACTTGCTTTCATTGACTTAACCTCTTACATTAAGCTTTTCTTAGACACAGTAACTGAGAATTGTTACTTCTTGTTCTTCATAATGTTACTCAACAGTTCAGTAATTTTTATATTACTATTTACTGTTATAAAATTTTCAATCCATCAGGATTGTAAAGCCAAGGGACTTTGTACATAAGTTTTTTTTTAATTTGTTATTATTTTTCCTGCATTTAATATTTAGCATGTCGTGCTTTTCAAATAATTGAAAATGATGTACATGCTGTAAGATTAAAAGGTAATGATTCTTAGGAAAAGTAAAGTTTGCCTGTGCTTTGAGCAGAAAGTAAAAAAAGATTGGAAAATAAATGAGTTGGTAGGTACAGAACAATTACATTATGCATGGTGGTTAACAGGACACTATAGATTTATATTTCAATTAAGTAGAAATAATCAGTATCAGTTTTTAAAATGCTGATTAAATGAGTATTTCAAAATAGTGAAACCCTTAATATATAGGCTGAGTCATGTGGGTTATTTTATGTTAAAGATGTATATATTTTATTTATATGTATAAATGAAATTTGTATAGTGGAAGAATAGGAGATTATGATTGTATTAGTATAGAATATACTAGATCATATTACATACAATTTTATACTTTTCATTGACCATTATGATAGCCTAAGTTCATTACACAAGCCACAGTTATATTTAGTGCCATCTATAGCATTTGTTAAGCCTCTACAAATGGAAAATAATTGGCAATAGCTTATTGTATGTTATTTCTAAACTCGAGGTTATAATAGCTTGCATTTCTTCTTCATTCTTCTACACAGGTACAGACTAAGAAGATGGAGTTCTTTCAGTTTATTTTTCTAAAGGCAGGAAAAGCCCTGAAAATTGAGGTTGCTCACATAGATGCCTTATTTGGAATATACTGGAATCCTGTGCTTTTAGTTATTTTCTGTTTTGAAAAGAAATGGCAGTATGCCATATCTGAGAGTCTGAAAAACAGTTCTTCATTTTGCATACCAGTTACTATAAAATTTATGTAGAATTCTTTTTCAAACTGATAACCAGTAAAATCTTCTTCAGAGATACACAGTATGCTCATATGATTAGTCTTAAGTGACTTTTAAAACTTTTCATCATATGTTTATAGAACAATTCGTATCTACAGTGTTAGGTCTTTGTGGATACAATGAAAATCAATACCTCAATTAGCAGGAGTTTTACTAGTTTATCTTTGCTGGCTTTTATTCCTACATAACAGAAGACTAAAAATAATGTATCTAATGATTGCAGTTTTATAGAAAACAAGATCCTGTCTGTGAACTTTGAGCTTTAATGTATCCTATTGACTTTCTTATTGACTTTCTGACATGCCTTTTCGTTTCCGTAGTTTTTCCTTGTGTCTTGATTACTGAATAATCCCTTAGCTAAATAATCACTTGTGTTATATAGCTGAAACTAAAAAAAAAAGGACAAAAAGAAAAAAATTCTTCTGAGGTAATTTCTTGGAATATATTTATTAACAGTCATACTTTTTCAAGGGAATGATGCTAACAAATGGCAAATTGAAGTACTAGCAGTAACCTTGTATTGACATTTACTTGAGATTCTGCTGATGGTTTTTACTTTTACTTTGAGGATTATCATCATCTCTTCTGTATATTAACAGAAATGTAATTGTCTTAGATTGACAGTTTAAATCCCAGCATTTTTCCTGTTAAATTTAACTAAAGATTAACAAAAAATTAATTGTAAAACTACAGGTGGTAGTATGTGAAAGCCTTATGGAGGGAAGTCTGAGTCCATATTTAGTAATAATTTCAATTAGCATCTCTACTGAAAATTACCATTATAGTTTTTAAATTACTCTGAATCATTTTTATTTTATTTTGACCATAATTGTATTATAATCGGTGGTATTATTTTTTAATTGTAACTATAAATGATCAATTTCTCATATATGTATATCACTATATACACAAATGGTAACTGTTGTGATTTCCCTCCTTTTTTAACTTTATAAGTTATTACATTATGTACAAACAAAAAAGTCCACAAATTGTGACTGTGAGCTTTGTGATTTACCACAGAGGGACCATGTCTGTTTAACTACCAGATGAAGACATAAAATATCAACACCCCAAAAGGCTCCTTTGTTTGTAGCCCCACCCACACATTACCTTCTCTCTTCCCAAAGGAAACCATCCTTCTCACTTCTGTGTTTTTGAAATTTATACAACATTTTACATACTTTTTGTCTGGCTTCTTTCAACATTATGAATAAAGATTGGTCCATGTTGTGGCAGTACTGTTCATTCACTCTCACGGATTCCAGTATTCCATCAAAATGTTAGGATTTATTTGCTGTTTCTTTTTTTTTTAATGTTTATTTATTTTTGAGATAAAGAAAGACAGAGCACGACCAGGGGAGAGGCAGAGAGAGAGGGAGAATCCAAAGCAGAATCCAAAGCAGGCTCCAGACTGTGATCTGTCAACACAGAGCCTGACATGGGGCTTGAACTCACAAACTGTGAGATCATGACCTGAGCTGAAGTCAGATGCTTAACCAACTGAGCCACCCAGATGCTATTTCTTTTGTTGGTAGAAGTTCTTTTGTTGGTAGAAAGCTTTCAGTTTGGGCTATTTGAATAACGATGCTGTGAAGATTGTTTTGTTTTGTTTACAATTTTTTACATGTTTATTTTAGAGAGAGTGCAAGCAGGGGAGGGGCAGAGAGAGAGGGGGACAGAGGTTCTGAAGCAGGCTCTGTGCTGAGAGCAGAGAGCCTGATGTTGATGTCGGGGTCAAACTCAAGAACGGTGAGGTCATGACCTGAGCCAAAGTCAGATGCTTAACTGACTGAGCCACCCAGGTGCCCTTGTGAAGATTCTTGCATACGTTCCTGTTGAATACATCGGAGTAAAAGTGGGTCATATTTTTAAAACTTTAGTAAATAATGCCAGCTTTTCAAAGTGATTATATAAATTTACATTTCACAAGCAGTATATGGGGTTTCGGTTGTCCCACACTCTTGCCAACACTTGGTCTTTTAGTTTTTGAAAATTTTGAACATTCTGGTTAGTATATATTACTATCTCATTGAGATTATAACTTTTATATCACTGTTTACTAATAATATTGAACATCTTTTAATAAGATAATAGGGCATTAAGGTATCCTCTTGATGAAAATGTCTTATTTTAAGTCTCTTTTCTCTGTATTATACTGGGTTGTTTGTTTTTTTCTTTATTAAGATACAAGCCCTTGTCGGATACATATTTTACAAATACCTTTGACGTTGGTGGCCTGAGCTAGGAGAGAGAAAAGCCATTTTCACTCAGTTTTGGTTCCCTGCCTGAGGTGCTGACCCAGTTTGTTGTCAAAAGAGTCTGTCAGAATATACAGATCCTATAGGGTTGTGTCATCCTCTCTTAGTCATTTTTACTAATTCTAGTTAGCCCTAGCTTGCTTTTATAACTTCCATGGCTTTGCCTGATCTACTTATTTTTTCTCATCAAGACATTGCAGCATTTTAGCCAGGCAGTACTTAACTCATTGTTAGGAAAATCAAGATGTGGCTAAAGGTCAAAGGCTCAATAGCAAGCTGGGTTGTAGCAGTGATGTCAGTCCATTGATTGTCTTTAGAGAGTGAATGATGGAAAAAACAAATTCTTACTGATCAGACAAACATGATCTGCTAAAGACACGTGCTTTTGTAGAACTTACTATCTGGTGTTTTTCTGGAAAAAAAACCGTAACTGCTTTATTTGAAACAAAATATGCTGCATTTGAAAATAAATACCTTCTTCTGTGTGGCCTGCCTTTCTACTCTATTCATGGTATATACTTTGAAAAATACAGAAGTTCTTACTGTTAGTATGTTCAATTTATCAATCTTTTAAACTTAGTAGTTTCTGTCCTGCTTAAGAAAACTTTGCTTACCTCAAATTCACGAAATATTTTCTTATATTTTAGAAAATTTTTTTTTAATTTTTCATGTTTATTTACTTTTGAGAGAGGGACAGAGTGTGAGCGGGGAAGGGGCAGAGAAAGGGAGACACAGGGTCCAAAGCGGGCTCCAGGCTCCGAGCTGTCAGCACAGAGCCCGACGCGGGGCTCGAACTCACGAACCATGAGATCATGATCTGAGCCGAAGTCGGATGCTCAACCGACTGAGCCACCCAGGTGCCCCTTAGAAATTTTTTATCCTTTATATTTAGTGTGAAGTATGTGTTCAAGTTTTATTTTGCCTTCATATGTATAATCATTTACACAGCACTATTTATTGAAAAGACTACTCTTTTCCTGTTGCTTTCCAATGCCATCATTAGTGTAAATCAAGTATGTTATGTATATGTGTGTGTATGTACACTCATGTACACCTATCTACACATACATGCCTTATTCTGGATTCTTTATTCCATTGATCTAATTTAATTTACTACATTGTTTTGGTTACATTACTGTGAAAAGTCTTAATATTTGGTATAGAGAGTATCTTTATCCTTTCTTTTCCCCTCAGTTACCTTGGCTCTTCTCAGCCCTTATATTTCCATATGAACTTTACAATTAGATTGTAAATTTATACACAGTTTATACCAAAAAGAAGTCTTACTGGGACTCTGGTTAAATTTAATTGCTTCTATATAGATCAATTTGCAAAGAAATGACATTTTATAGTATTGGAACTTCTGATCCATGAACATGATAGATCTCTCCATTTATTTAGGCTTTCTTTAATTTCTCCAAACATTCAATAATTTACCGTGTAAATTTCTCCTACATCTTTAATTAGATTTATTTGTAGGTATTTAATGTTTTCCAATGCCATTGTAAAAGGTGCTTTTTAATTTTGATATCTGATTGTTCCTGTTTGTATAAATACAATTTATTTTTTTATGTATTGAATAAAACTATTTGATTCTAATGATTTGATCCTACATTATTTAAAATTTTCTACCTACACAGTCATGTCAGTTGCAAATGATGAACTTTTTCCTTCCTTTCTATCCTTAAACTTCTCTTTTTTCTCTTGCCTTATTGCACTGGCTAGAACCGCTTGTCCAGCATTGAATACAAATGATGATAGAAGGTATCCTTTTAAACTTTCAATATTTCTTCATTAAGGTATGATGTTTGTTGTAGCTTTTATTTTATTATTATTTTTATTAAAACATTTTTTTGATGTTTATTTTTGAGAAAGAGAGACAGAGCACGAGTGGGGGAGGGGCAGAGAGAGAGGGACACCTGGAATCCAAAACAGGCTCCAGGCTCTGGACTCAACACAAGCCCTGTGGGGTTTGAACTAGCGAACTAGGAGATCATGACCTGAGCTGAACTGAGCTCGGACACATAGCTGACTGAGCCACCCAGGCGCCCCTGTTGTAGCCTTTATTAATAGAAGCCCTTTGTTACATTAAGGACATTTCCTTCTATTCCTAGTTTGTTAAGAGTTCTTTTATCAAGGATGAGTTGTGTGATGAATTTTATCAAATGCTTTTTTGCATCTACTTAATTACATTATTTTTATCTCTTATTCATTTAATGTAGTGAATTGCATGGATGTTTCAATGTAACATCAACCCTGTATTTCTGAAATAGATGCAGTTTGGTAATCATACATTGTCCTTTTAATGTACTGCTAAATTTCATTTTTGATATTTAGGATTTTTACATCTGTGTTCATTAGTGAGATTGGCCCAGGCCTTTCCTCCTAAAAATAGGAAGTTTTTTTTCTCTTTGATCTTAGAGTTTTCAGCCTTTCTGTTATTGCAATATATGTATATTCAGGCTACAAATTTCCCTCATAAAGTATGGTTATAGCTACATCAGTTATGTTTTGCTGCATTTTATTTTTATAATTTAAAAAAAAAATTTTTTTAATGTTTGTTTATTTTTGAGACAGAGAGAGACAGAGCATGAACGGGGGAGGGTCAGAGAGAGAGGGAGACACAGAATCGGAAGCAGGCTCCAGGCTCTGAGCTGTCAGCACAGAGCCTGACGCGGGGCTCGAACTCACGGACCGTGAGATCGTGACCTGAGCCGAAGTCGGACGCTTAACCGACTGAGCCACCCAGGTGCCCCTATAATTTTTTTCAAAATATTTTATTTTGATTTCTTCTTGAACATGGGTATAAAATTCTAAATACATGGAATTTTTGTAGTTACATATATATGTATGTAAACTCCAACATCCACTCTTAACTTATTGAAATCTAATACTAATTAATGCTTTTACCACATTCTAGACAATGTAAGAATCTTCATATTTCTTCTTTCAGTTTGTATAGTGTCTTGGTATTTCCATATGTTTTAAATTTGTATATTTTAACCACTGCATACCTAATTATAATTGCTTTTTGTTAATATACATTTGTATTCATTTACCACTTACATATTTATCATTTCCTTTACTCTTCATTTCCTGTTAAATCTCTAAACTTCTATGATTGTTTCTTTATATTCTGCCCAAAGAACATTCATTATATTTCCTTTGGTGTGGATATGCTTATGACAGATTATCTCAGTTTTATTTACCTGAATATGTCTGTGATTTACGTACCTTTTCATTTATGTAAATTGTTATGTGCTGTCAAACCGTATATACGGGTATGGGTATTATACGTACCTATATATATATATATATATATATATATATATGTACATTTTTTTTTTAGATCAGTTATTTCCTTTAGCCCTTTGAAGTTATAATTCCACTCACTGTCTTCTGGCTTCCATGGTTTCTGTTGAGAAGTCAGTGGTAATTTACTTACTGCTCCTTTTAACCATAAACCCTTCCTATCCCTGGGAAAATTTTAATATTTTCTCTTTGTGATTTTTGGAAGTGTCATGGTGATGGACTTACATATTGTTTTCTTGGTCTTTATCTTAACTGAGACCCTTCACCACTTCTGAAATCTCTAGATTAATGTTAATCATTTGTTTTAGAAAGTTCTAAGTTAATCTGTTTTCAAATACTGCTTTTGTCTCATTTTTTCTTCCTTTTTATAATGGTATTCCAATTACACCTATGTGAGATCTCTTTAGTGTATCCCATGTATGTATTCTACATTTTTCATTATTTTGTATGGTTAGTCTGTGTATTTTCTTCAGACCTTTTGTTTGGTTCATGAATTCTTTTTTTTTTTTTTTGTAATCTGTGTCTAACATGCCGATAAAACCATTTATTTGGATTTATTTCTCAGTTCTAGAATTTCATTTGACTCTTTATGCTTTGTATTTTTTCTTCAAAATTTTCAGTCTTTTATTTCCTTTAGGCATAGTTATTAATATTCAGTTCTGAAAACTTTATCTATATTCCCTGTAGATCAGTTACAGTTAACTGTTGTTTCTGTTGGTTTTAGGTCACATTGTTTTATCTTTGTATGACTGATTATTTTTGATTGAATGTCAGATATTGTCTATGAAAAATATAGAGGTAATTTGAAAGCTAGCATGTTACGTTTACTCAGAGAAGATTTATTTTGCTTCAGAAAGATGGCCAAGGGACTGGCAATCCCAGATTGCCTTAATCCAGGCAGGGATTGGGAAGAATTGAAGTTGAATTTAGTCTCTTTAAAAGTTGGTCTACTTCTAGTTCAGTTTTATTCAGATTCCAGGCATGCCTTATCACTAGCTCCGCAGCTCTAATTTTGCCCTTTTAAAAGCCACGGAAATTTGTCTGTCTCCTGTTATCTTCCCTTGTCTGTCAGATCCCTCTTGAGTTGGTCAGTCCTTCTAGGGGAAACACACCTCCAAAAGATGTGTAAACCACTTTGGGTTTCCTTCCTATCCAAGATTATGGTCCCATAATTCTTCACTGTCTTTCTTGGTCCTTCTCAGCGCTTTCAGATGGATATTTTTGCTTTCAATAATTACCTACATTTTCTAATTGTCACCAGGAGGGTTGATTGAAGTTATCTAATTTCATCATATAAAAATCAAGAAAATATTGTGAATTTTTTTTTCTGCTGAGTACTCTTTAAGATGGCTATTTAAAAATCTGTCATTCTGTGTGGATCATCAAACATTTTCATTTGTTCATACTTTTTTGCACAGTATCTTAGCATGGAGTTGGATGTACATCCCTACCAGAAAACTTTAAGGGATATAAAGAGATAACCACTAAAATGTATGAATGTCCAAAGTTGTACTATACAGATATGGTTACATTAGGCTTCAAGTAGATAAAGTTTAGCTGTTAGTAACGTTTTTTTAAGCTTAGTATTATTTTGGCCATCTATATCTTTTTAAGACTGAAGGAAAGGATTTTGATATTTTTCACATTTGTTTAGGTTCTTTGGCTATCTACTTACCAGAAGTTAGGCAGTCTTATTTGTTTTTAGTCCTTTATTTTATTAGTAGAGTAGTATTTCTTGGAAAAACCAACTAATAAGGACTTAATTTGTATAGGAAGATTTTTTTTTTTTTTTTGGTAATGTATTAACTCAGACTTTTTGTTCAGAATACCTTTCTCTTTGTTCATCTTTGCAGAAATTCAGAAATTGTCACTTGTTTCTTTTGTTCTCTAATTTTATTTTCCTATTTACTGATCAGAAGGTTTTGAACTAAAGTTATCAAGGATTCCATGCACTTCCAAGATTAGGGATAACTAAAGACTCCATTCTTTTCTGTCTTCACTGCTTACAGACAGGGAACACAGTCTCTTCAGCCTGGACCTATATAGAAGAATTTGGAGAAAATAAACAGGTAAGAAAAAGTCTTTAGGAATGTTAAGTGATATATTTAGTTTTCAGAAAGTCAGTTACAAGTTATTCTTACGGTTATAAGAAGATATATTTTAAATTGTCGAATGAAAGCTTGTGAAATATTTTGATTATGATAGCTTTATTTAATTATAGATTCATTAAGCAGAGTTTTAAAAAGTTAAACTAGTTTCCATATTTCAGGTCTTCTTAAAGCTTATAAACATACTAGTGTAACATTTTGAACCACCAAACAGGATAAACAGTATTTTAATGTAGATGTAGTGGGAGTGAATGTAATATGTAGATTATTCAGCATTTCTCAAACTTCTCTGAAGAATGTTTATCTATATTTTTGAACTAATAAAACCAAAATTATTTTTGATACCATTTAGAATAAAAGTTATGTTTACTAGGATTCACTCTTTAGTTTTTCCAACATTCTGTTGAGAAGAAGTTTTAGTAGGTTGTTAAAGGTGGTTTATAGTTTGAATAATGACTACCATTCAGACCATTCAGACTCCTTTTCATATGTTGAGGCAAAAAGAATGTTGTTGTTCCCTGAGCAGAATCCATGTACTAGTTCTGTGTTTTTGAGTAAGGTATTTCATCTTTCTGTGCCTTAATTTCCTGGTTGTTAAAGAAGAAAATAATAGTACTTATTGTAAGGCTATTATAAAGATTAAGGTAGTGCTGATGTTGTAGAGTTATTTTTGGCACTTAGTAAGTACTCAAGTATAACTTCCTAATAGAATTCACACTTCAGGTATAAGGAAATCTATTTATTATGCTTGAGGCATATAACTTTATTTTTATAGATCTTAACATATAAATTCAAGTATGTGTTGCTATTCTCAGAAATACCTTTTCTTAAAAGTTTTTGTAGTTCAAATTTTGAATGATGAGGACTAATTTTACTGATAGAAATGAAACTTGAAAAGAGTTGCTATCTTTCCTAAGGCTTTTTTTCTTCTCTTTACTTTTGCCTAGATAGTTTTTCTAGGGAACTGCAGTTTTTGAGCCATACTGAAGCCTAGGTAAACTGTAGCTCAGATCATAATTTTCTGTCTTATCAGTTTCTTTTCTGTTAATCTTTTCCAAATGGTTTAGAAATTGTCACTAAAAGGAATTTGACATAATCTATTAAACAGAGGTAGCAAACTGGAAGCTCCAGATATGGTTTGGTCTCCTTCGTTTTTTGCAAGGAAAGCAGCTTGGTTTAATTTCAGTACAAATAGCTAGACTCCTATTTTACATTTGGTCCTCTTTGAGTTCTCTGTTTGTTTGTTACATTTTAGCCCCTGAGGGCATTTGAATTTGTGATCACTGTGTTTAACATAGTTCAAGAATTTTTCTGTTTTGCTTTCAGTGTTTTCCTATCACATATTGGCCCCATTAAAAGTTCTTCCCAAAGTGATTTGCAAAGTTGTTCAGTGAAATGACTTTCTAAGGTCAGACAAATTTGGGAAAAACTGTGTACTATATACTGCCCTTGGAAAAATCATAATGCTTATTAGCATGTTGAAAATCATTGTAGTAGCAATCTGTGTAAGTGTTAAATCCATTTTGACTAAATTTTTTTCAAGATTTTATTTGGCTAAGGGATTCTTATTTTGAAGTCCTTGAATTGTATGGGGATATAGGTTATGAAACCCTGAAACTAACTCAAAGAAATGCTTGGGTTTTGTTTATAACCTTATTGAGGTATAATTTACATACAATAAAATGCACATTTAAAGTGTACACTTTGGTCAGTTTTGATTTATGTCTACATTTGTGAAATGATATCATAATCAAGAAACAAACATTTCTGACATCCCTAATGTAACGTTACTCCTTCGGCCTTCTTTCCCAGGTGACCTGATTGCTGGCACTGTATATTATTAGTGTGCTTTTGCTAGAATTTCAAACCTTTGTTTTTGAAAGTTTAAGTTACAATCTTTAGATAATTTGGAATGAAATAGTTTTAATTCTTAAAAATAAAATTACAGATATCTGACAATTATGTAAATTGTAATGTGCTGTCAAAAGTTTCACAGTAAGAATTTGAAACCCAAATTATTCTTTCAAAATTATATGGAAAAGCAACCTTGTGAATTAAAAAAAAAAATTACTTGAATTAAAAACAAAAGCAGATGATTTTTACCCTACCCCAAAACTGAATCTGAGAAATATAATTACTCTAATAAAAACAGAGAACTAACAAACTTATACTTTATAAGAAAGGAGTTAGAGATAATAACTTTCATTCTTATCCAGCTGCCATTACTAAGATTAGCATTCTCAAAGCCCCTAAAAATCCTCTTAAAACAGAAGAACTGACCTAAGTTACTCTGTGAGCCTAGTCTTTCTTAGAAAAAAACATTGGTCACTTCATGTTTCCTCTTGCTCTTTGCTGTCAGTCGCCTATAGCAAAAATTAAGTAGAGGATAAAAATAGGGTTTTTTGGTCAGAATTTAATTGTAATAAGGAAAGTAAATAGAGGTAAAAATGCCAGTAAATTTGATAATAACTGTTGTATTGATAATATTAATAACTCATGTATTAGCCAAAAGTATTACTTAAAAATTTCTAGTTAATGACTTTTAAGTATGTCATAGGCTACAAGTTGTTTAATAATTAGCAATTTTGAAAATTCCTTCCTCTGCTTCATAGTTAGCTCTTGATATTTTTTACTAGGATGGAGAGTACAAAATAATGATAAATGTTATTTACATTATAATATAGTATTTAAAATCTCTGTTTGAACCCAGTCATGTTTTTGTGCTGCGGTATGTACAATCCTGTTAAAAAAACGCTTTGGCAGCTAGAGTACAGTGAAAGAAAGTAACTGAGTCATTTCAGTTATGGCTGTTTGAATGTTAGAAATTGAAATAATAAAATGGTGACGTGAGGAAATTTTTAAAGACATTTTAATAAAGATCCCAAAGAAATCTAAAGAAGTGATTCAAATATGTATTAAAGGTAGGGATATGTGTTAAAGGCATGGGAAATGCATTTTATAGATCAAAGTAATTGGGTGGTTCATTCTCATTCATTGCTTTTGGGAGGGTAAAATAGTATAGCTTTCTTGGAAAACAGTTTGGCAGTACCTAAAAAAGTTAAACATAAAATTTTATGTTTATGTTTAAAAGTTAAACATAAAATCAACAGTTTGGCAGTACCTAAAAAAGTTAAACATAAAATTTTATGTTTATGTTTAAAAGTTAAACATAAAATCAACAGTTTGGCAGTACCTAAAAAAGTTAAACATAAAATTTTATGTTTATGTTTAAAAGTTAAACATAAAATCAAGAGTTGGGAGCTCAACTGACTGAACTACCCAGGGGACCTGGGTAGTTCAGTCAGTTGAGCTCCCAACTCTTGATTTTGGCTCAGGCCATGATCTCCTGGTGGTGAGGTTGAGCCCCACGTTGGGCTCTGTGCTGACAGTGCAGAGCCTTCTTGGGAATTTTGCTCTCCCTCTCTCTCTGTCCCTATCCCTGTTCCTGTGTGCACACTGTGCTCTCTCCCTCTCTTTCTCTCTCTCTCTCACACACTCAAAATAAATAAATAAACATTAGAAAAATTACCATATGACCCAGCATATCCCATTTCTAGTTATTTACTCCAGAGAATGGAAAACATTGTCCATACAAAATTTTGTACACATTATTCCTTAGCAGCATTATTCATAACAGCCAACAGGTAGAAACAAAGTAAATGTCCGTTGACTGATTGGATAAACAAAATGTGGAATGTTCACGCAAGAGATATAAAAATGAATGAAGTTCTCATATATACTACAACATGGATGAACCTTGAAAACGTTATGTGAAGAAATCAGTTAAAAAAAGATGACATGAATTGTATGATCCCATTTATATCAAAAATCCAGAATAGGCAAATCAATAGAAACAGAAAAATTAGTGGTTGCTAGGCCTGGGGGAGAGATTGGGGGGGGCGGGTGACTGCTAATAGGTACAGTTTTTGTTTAAGGTGATGAAAATCACCTTAAGGTGAGAAAGGATAGTGGTGTTGGTTGCACAACTTCGTGAATGTTTTAAAAAACACTGAATTGTACACCTAAAAAGGGTACATCAGAAAGAGGGAGTGGATGTGAAGGTAGAACTTAAATAGTTAACAAGGAGAAGAAAAAAACAATTATGAGGAATATACTTATTAACGGAAAATTGAAGAGTGTGGTCAGAAACGAACTAAAAGAAAAAGCCAAAATAAGTATATAAGAAGACTCTTTCATTGAACACAACTTAAGGTCTCTATTAAGGAATTCCTCTTTATATGAAGCAGGAAAGCAGAGAATCCATGGTGTTTGCTCAAGATGTGTAAGACAATCAAAAACAAAAAAACGAGACACAAATGGAGTAAAGCAGTTTACGTCCATTGCATAGATTTTCACTGAGAAATGTATTGGTGGTATTCATCTCTTGTGTTGGACAGAGAAATGTAGTAGACCAGCGTACATCGCTTACAAAAGTGGGATTGACAAGTAGGTGGTGAATGTGCTGCCAGTCTCTGCACTTGCTCCCCTGTCAGTGGCACAACAGTTACTAACTATTCACTTTCCTGCTCATTCTAGACTCAGCTTCCAAATCATTTGGAATTTGGGATCCTTTTAGCCATACTACTTGATTAGAATTGGCACATAAGGTTAAGCCTATATGCTAGTCTTTATATAGATCAAAGTTATTCTGTGAAAATGTTTATATTCATTCAAGATATAAATACAGAATTCTAGAGGATTTGATCAAAATGCTATCTCTATATTAGAGCAAGTTATTCTCACACATTTTTTTCTTTTGTAAAAGGGCCTTTTCTTGAAATGAAATTATTAGATAACATGTAGCATATAAAACAAGGGAATGCAGAGCTGTGTGGGTTGAAATGCAAGTGTCAGACTGGGCAGGTGCAAGCTGCAGCCAGGTAGCTTAGCGCACCATCTACTATATTTCTGTTCCCCTAGCCATGACAACCTCTTGATATACTTTCCTCAAGATTGCCAGAATGAAAAAGTTTGGTCAAGTAGAATAGTTTCCTAGGAATTAGGAGGCCTAATTTTTAACTTGTTTTTCTTCAACACTGGGAATATTGAACAGTCACTTAATCAACCGTCTTTTGTCTGTGTCATTTTTCAGTGAAAAGAGGTGGTTGGAATTAGAGGCTACTGAGGACTCAACCGATCCCTGGTTTATGATTTTGAATTAGAGAATTTGATTAGTTAAAAACTTTATTAATAATAATCAACAATAGAAAGCCAAACCAATAAAAATGAACAAAAGGCTTGGATACATATCTTACTAAAGAACATATTCAAATGGGCACTGAATACATTATTAGTCACAAGGGAAATCCAAATTAAAACCAAAATGAGATACCATTTCACATTACTGGAATAGTTCTGATTAAAAACTCTAGCAATAAATACCAAATGTTGGTGAAGATGTGGGGCAGCCTGAGCTCTCATAGTTTACTGGTGTGAATGTAAAATGGTCACACCATGGAGAATGGTGCAGCAGTATCTATTTGCCCTATGATCCAATAATTTTAATCCCAGTTATTTACCCAAAATAAATGAAAACATATATCCACAAAAAGAATTGTGGAAGAATGCTCATAGTAGCTTTATTCGTAATAGAGTTTAGAAACAGCTCAAATATTTATCTGTCAACAGGTAAATGGATAAAAAACATGGTATATACATACAACAATACTGATGAACAATAAAAAAGGAATAAACTACTGACATACATGACATACATGGATGAATCTTAGAAATTATATTGAGAGAAAGAAGCTGGACATAAAAAGAACTTAAAAAATACATTTTATGTGAAGTTTAAGGATAGGCAAATCTAAGCTATAGTGAGAAATCAGAAAGTGGTTGCCTCCAACAGAAGGGCTATTGATTGAAAGGGAGCACAGGGAGCTTCTGGATTGGTGGATATGTGTTAGATCTTGTTTTAGGTATTGTTTGCATAAGTTTATACAATTATCAAAACTCATTGAAATGAACACATAGGATGTATGCATTTTATTGTATGTAAATTGTACCTTAATTTAAAAAGAATATTAAGACAGTTGAGTAATTCTGAGTGTAAAACTCGTATCATTCCCTTCAGAAAGGGAAAGGGGAGTGTAGATCCCAGTCTGAGGCAGAAACAGTGGGATTGAAGAGCTAAGGATGTTCATTGGGAAACAAAACCAGGGATGGGCAAGTTAAGTATGTGGTAGGAATTTTGACTCACTTATTAATTTGTTATTTTATAAAAGTCAGTGATTCTTTCTGATTTTTATTTTCTGTGACATATATTATGTGTTAGAGCTAAGGAAAACATGACTTATCTAGGTTTATGTCACTAGTTACTATTTGATAATGTGTTTTCTAATCACCCAGATGTGTTTTTCTGAATATGTTTAGATTCTTATATTGCAATAAAATTTATTTTTGAAATGCTTGTAAAATCTTAACCAACATTGAAGCTTTCATTTCTTAAGCTTTGTAGTATCAGGGGGAAATTTTTTTTTTCTTGGTTTATCCTATATGAATAAAGTCTTCAAAATCAACATTTAATTTTGTACTTTAGTCTCTTTAGAAATGTGAGAAGACCACAGCTGATTAGTGTGTTTTTACCTAGGAGACCATTAGGAATGCCCATTTTCAGACCTAAGTACTATGCCAGTAGCCAATTGCCTGGCTGTCTTCTTTGTGAAATGATTTCCTGAAGATACCTCTTTTATTTATATTTCAGTGAATAGGCTTCATTAACTGTTGAATGGATGTCAGCCCCAAGTGAAAGTAATTTCTCTGAAAACTACATTTTCCCTGAGAAGTCTAACAGTTAAAAGATCTGTTTTTCTAACTCATATTGTCCGTGACTGCATTGTTAAAAATTGAAAGAGCTAGTTGTATTGTAGATACATGGCTAATAAGGAATTGACTATATTTGTGTAATAATCTTTAGGAGGAGAGAATCAGAACTTTTTTTTTAAGCAATTGAGTTATAGGAGCATTAAGGTTTCTGTCAATACTAAATACCATACCCTTCAGGCAAAGTGGATCCTTTAAGAGAAGAAAAATAATTCTGTGATACCTACTTATCCTACTTTGGATATTAGAAAAGCAAATGGTATCAGAGTAATTCTTTATCCAATTTCAAAATGCTGAAAGTATTTTGAACTGGATATTTTTAATGTATTTTTCTTCTCGGAACAGACTGCTTTTATTAATCTTATGGGTACCATTAATAAAAAATAAAAAGATTATAAAATTAATAAAGTTAGAGTTTTATGGTGCTAGAAATTAAACCTATCTTTAACTGATTTTTGTTTTTTCCATTTTTTTTCTTAACTAGGTCCTTACTGATGTTGCTTGAGCTTACTCTCCTGCAGTTGGTCTCATTCCTGTTGGCTAAATATTAAGTCCCATGACAACATTCAGTTAATGCTCAGTGTTTTAGGCCTCATCTATAATGCCAGGAAAATATAGAAAAAAACCTTATTTGTACATTGGATTACCTAATTCCTTTTCTTTCCTTCCTAGAAACACCATGACTTTTATAAATAATCATTTTGTAGTCATTGTCAGACCCTTGGCTTCTACTACCCTAAAGAACATAGTTGAGTTTTTGGAAAGTACAGGATTTACCAGTTTGGTCTTTAATATTCATAAACATATATAAACATTATAATTAATGAAGCAGGAAATTATTGGTGCATAAGATGAATGTTTATTGTGGAATAGTAATATTTCAAATATAATTGGTTTTTAAAAAAATAATTTGGTTTTAATTTTTGGGTTTTTCTATACTATAAGTTGATAATGGTTTCTTGAAGTTAATTTTATAAACATGATTCATTTTATTGTTTTATGGTACAAGTAGGAACTCTAATGTTAAATTGGTGTATTGAGTTATACAAACGTTTATATTAGTATTTAAATAATGAAATATTGGTCAGTTAGTTTACACCAAATGTTTTTGCAGTCCAGGGGAGAATGCTTCGTCTGGTTTGATGCCTAATACAGTTTCAAGAAAAAATAAGCAAATATGAATTTGCTGTTTTTTATCTTTTCTCCATGGACTACCCCTTAGCATCAGAACCAAATTTAAAAGGAGCTTCATTGTGGAGCAAGAGAAATCAGAGGTTCTCTTTTTTTTTTTTCTGTGATCAAAAAGACACAAAGCTTATAATTGAAAGATATGTAAGAAAAAGATATCCAAGAATGCATTCTAGTAATATCTCTGAAGCGCTGAGTCAGTGAAAGAAACATAATACTGGCTGATAAAACTATCAGAACTTGCAATGCAGTGAATGCTCAGTCTTTACCAGCAAAATAGTATTAGCAGGATTTCGGATGTTAGGACATTATGTTAAACTGTGATTATAGTTTTAACGCTTTGTCTCTTTGAATTAAATTTGTATCCATAAAGATGTGCAGCATAATTGTTCATGTATTTATTTACAGACTACAATTTCCGTCGCAGCTCAATAAATAGTCTTTCCCCTGTTAGTGCTACCCTCTCTTCTGCGACTCCCAGCGTGCTTCCTTATACTTCAAGGCCTTATTCTTATCCAAGCTATCCCTTGTCACCAACAATATCACTTGCTAATGGCAGCCATGTTGGACAGCGACTATATATCTCCAATCAGGCCTCATTCTTCTGAAGAAGATATTGTAAACATGAGTATGAAAGTTTCTTTGTAAAGCATGCAAACTAAAATACTTTAGTTTCATTTTAGAATCGGGTTTACACATTTGGTTTTAAAATGATAAATATATATTTATTTCAACATAGGAAACATCAACCGTAATTCTGAATAACCTACAGTTCTAGAACTTATAAAAATGCTAAGTTTAAAAAGTTATTCAGTGGTTACCCTTGATAAAGGTATAGCAAACTACTATTCTTTTTAAACTTTTGGGATTTTAAATACTTCTAATTCCTGAGTGGGAAATAGAACCCAGTAGTTTAAGTTAAATTTTTGCATAATAATTTTGCTAAATGGCATTTCACAAATATTTAAGCACTTGCAGAGAATGCTTATACTAGATTTGATTACCAAGGATCACTATCTATATTAGAGATTATAAGAATTGTATAACCAGAAGCATCTAACTATTATGTAGAAAGTAATGAAGGGACAAAAGATTAAGATGCAAATTTTATGCAGTACCAAGAAAAAGCAGTATACCATTGTGGTCCTTGAAAACAACTATAAATATTTTAGTTAATTATTTGTTATAGTAATAAATTATAATTTTGCTGTTAATGTATTTCAGGTTTTTATAGTTATGCTTCTTTTGTTTTTGACATTCACTATATAGTTGTTTGAATAATAAGTGTTAATGGTTTTTTAATGTTGAAATCATGTGTTGTTTAATTTTTGTACTTGAATTCAAATTCTTTGACATTAAATATGTGATGCTTCTAATATGCATGTGTTTTATTTTTGTTTATTAGTAAGCACAAAAAAATTAGCTCTCACAATCACTTTGAGCTTTTCATGGGACCAAAGCAAAGGAGTTGCGTACAGAAGATTGTTAGTTTAGTGAAACACAGTAACCAAAATCGTTTTCGGGAGCCAATAGAAATATTTTGTTGGTAAAACCAGTGAAGTTTCCTTCTTTTACTTAATTAATACTTAATGAATCCGGTCATTTTGAGAGTTTAATGGTTTGTTAAGGTATATTTATAATGAATTTCTTTTCAAAAAAAATTTTTTTAATGTTTGTTATTTATCTTAGAGTGTGGGAGCAGGGGAGGGGCAGAGAGAGAGAGAGACATACTGAATCTGAAGTGGGCTCCAGGCTCCTAGTTGTCAGCACAGATCCCAACGTGGGGCTCAAATCCATGGACCATGACATCATGACCTGAACTAAAGTCAGACACTTAACCAACTGAGTCACCCAGGTGCCCCTATAATGAATTTCTAATGATGGTTTACATAATTGAAAATGAAATAAAAATTTTTCTGCTCTTAGATACCAACTGTTAACTCTGTTGATTAACTCATTCTATAGCTGCAGAGGACATGGAATTTGCATACACAGAATATGAAATAGTTGTAGATAATTTCTTCTACTAGCTTAAAGTTTCTAGCAGAAGTCATATGGAAGGTTGCCTGGGTGGCTCAGTCCGTTAAGCGACCAACTCTTGATTTTGGCTCAGGTCATGATTTCGTGGTTCATGAGTTTGAGGCCCGCTGTTGGGCTCTGTGCCAACAGTGTAGACCCTGCTTGGGATTCTCTGTCTCCTTCTCTCCCTGCCCCTCCCCTGCTCACTCCCTCTCACTCTCTCAAATAAGTAAACATTTAAAAAAAATAAAGAGGTTATGTGGAGAGTAAATTACAGTTGACCCTTGAACAGCACAGATTTGAACTGGGCAGATTCACTTACACAAGGATTTTTTATACAGTATAGTACTGTAAATGTATTTTCTCCTACGATTTTTTTCTTTCCTCTAGCTTACTTTAGTGTAAGAATATAGTGTATAATACATAAGGCTTCAGATAACAGTAGGCTCTTAGTTAAGTTTTGAGGGAGTCAAAGCTTATATGTGGAGTTTCAACTATGTGTGTGTTGGGGGGGCGGTTGGCACTCCTAACCTCCCATGTTTTTCAGGGGTCAACTTTAGTCTCATTTTTCTCACACTCTGTATAGAAGGCTCATTCCATATAACCATATGCAATACTTTCCAGGTTATTGCTTTAGATTTTCTAATTTAAATGAACATAGATACTAAACCAAAATTAATTTTTTTCCTGACGTAACTGTGAATTGCGTAGATTTTGCAACTTAATTACCATGATTTACAGGCTCATATCACTCCTTCAGCAGACATGGAATGTTTATTCAGTCAGCTACTGTGCTAATATCCTTGGGATACAGAGGTTACTCAGACTCCAAGCCAGAATAAACACATTACTATAGTTTTTCATAGAAATGTTTGTAATGGTCCAAATCATCATAATACAAGATCCCACATTTTCATTAAAACACACACACACACACACACACACACACACACACACACAGGCAATTGAGAAAGCTTACAAGCCACACAGTGTATATGGAGACCCATAGTAATATGGAAAATATGTAAGCTTTGGCTTATTTCTGCCAAGTAACAGTTCTTTGAACTTGGGCACAGTTTATTGATCTGTCTGGGTCATACTCTTCCATTTCTGAAATGGTGATCTGTACGTTATAATGTTAAAAGTAAAACATCTGACAAATAGAAGGCACTCAAAAATGGGAGGTGATATTATTTGGATATAATTATATACATCATATACTATTAATTTCAGTGTTTCATCTCTTCTCCCTTCAAGCAGAAATCTAGAAAGTCAGTACATTCATGTCAAACACTCCATTTATATATTATAAATGAGCAATTAATTTTGTTCAGACTTCATATGAAATTTCATTTAGCTTGTGAACATAGCTGCTAATTATTTCCTGCTTTAATTCTTATAGGTTGTATAAGGCCTTTGATTCAGATAAGGGCTTCCTGAGTTCGTAGACCACAAGCTGTTATTGATAAACCTCTTAGCTATTTGATATAGCTCATTGGTCAGGGAAACAGTTCTAAAGACAGTCCTTTATCACATTATCTGTGCAAGGGACCATGGCTGAGAAGTAGGTCCTATTATGTAGCCATGATCCATTTTGCATAAAATCCCTTGTAAACAGATCAAAAGGTTATGCAGAAAGTTTAGCCTTATTGTCTAGTTTAATTCTTTTACAATGGTTACATTGGGAAAGATTTTTCTAACTATGACTCAAAATCTAGTAGCCATTCCAGAAAAGATTGATAAGTCCAATTTAAAAAGTCTGCATGGTAAGAAAGTACCATTCGTCAAAAGACAAATGATAAATGTGAATAAGAATTGCAAGTAATTTTCACAAAAGGCTAATCTCTAATGTTTCTAAATATCAAAAAGTATCCACTGAAGAGAAAAATGGATAAAATGTATGAATAGGCAGAGAACAGGTGGCACTTACATGTATAAAAAGATGCTTTATCTCAGAAGTGCAAACTAGAAGTTCAGATTTGCAGAAATTCAAAGGTTTGGTAAAGTTTTGTAAGATTTTAAAGAAACAAACATTCTTATACATTACCACTGGAATTATAAATTGGTATAATTCATATAAAGAGAATTTGGCAGCTATTGTACAAAATTACAAATACTTCAGTCTTTTGACCCAGCAATCCTAATTCTGGAATATACTTGCATGTGTGTGCAAAATGATATATGTAAAAAGGTGATTCATTGAAACATTTTTTGTAGCCCAAATACACATCATTAGGGGACTGATAAAATAATACACTGGTGCATATTAAGAAATTGTACAAAAGAGAGTAAGGACACTTTTATTCCTAATATAGAAAGAGACAATGTTAAGTGAAAAAGAGCAAGTTTCAGAAATATGTGTAATATAATATGTTGTATTTTGGGTATAGAGGAAGAAAACATTTGCATGTGCTTATATTTGCATACCAAACAGTGGAAGGGTATACGAAAAACTAAGTGATTATGAGAAAGCAGATAAGATCACACTTTAAAAGTTCCCTTTACCCCAGACACAATGTGATTATCCGTTTGTCTATCTACCTACCGATCAGTTATCTTAATTTTTTTAAGTTTATTTATTTATTTTGAGAGAGAGAAAGCACAAGTCAGGGAGGGGCAGAGAGAGGGGAAGAGAATCCCAAGCAGGCTTTGCACTGTCAGCTCAGAGCCTGATGTGGGGCTTGAACCCATGAACTGTGAGATCATGACCTGAGCCTAAATCGTACACTTAACCAACTGATCCACCCAGGCGCCCCTCATCTTTTTTTAAAGTGAAAAGACATATAACTTCTCAGAACCAAAATGAAGATCTCTAGCGAACTATAATCTGAACACAAATACATTAGGAAAAGCTACAATGATCAGTGATAAGAAGTTCGGTTTTGAGGGGCGCCTGGATGGCTCAGTCAGTTAAGCGTCTGATTCAGCTCAGGTCATGAACTCACAGTTTATGGGTTCGAGCCCCTCGTCGGGCTCTGTGCTGACAGCTTGGAGCCTGGAGCCTGTTTCCGGATTCTGTCTCCCTCTCTATCTGCCCCTACCCTGCTTGCGCCCTCTGTCTCTCAAAAATGAATAAATGTTAAAGTTTGAAGAAGTTGGGTTTTGAGTAGGGATCCAGGACAAAACAAACCCAGGTGGTAAATGCAACAATACAAGCAGCTATGCACTTCACTGCTTTTGACTGAATGGGTCCAGTGCATTTAAAATACATCACTAATTGTGTATGACGCATACTGAAGAAGACCCCTGGGATTTGGAACAAAGCCAGGTTCTCCGAGATGAATAATTTGCCTTTTGAGAAACACCCATTAGCTAATGATTAGGCCTTAATACAGACTACTGTGAACTGGGTCATTACTTGATCACCAAACTCATAAGGTTGTACATGTCCAGTCACACTGCTGTTAAGTAGAAATGGTGTATGACAGTCGCAAGTATTCTTATTGCCATGCTGCCATCCCTTAATCTCTTGTAACATGGAGGGTTTCTAAAATCAATTGCTTATGGGGAAAAAAAATTGGAACCCAGTATTCTAAGGATAATGGAAGTCTCCCACATCCAAATCTCTTTATGCATCCTCTAGAAACTATCCCGAACAGTAACAAAAGCAAATAAGACCACACAACGTGATCCATACTTTCAGCATAACTAGAGAATACTACAGTTTCCAATGTTGATGTAAATAAAAATACATACGGGCATCAAATTCCAGGAGAGTTATTTTTTGAGCTGTTGCAACCCTTTACGGAGAGCAAGAGGTGTGTCGAGGTACCTGGAAAACTACAAGAAAATAGGGATAGAGGGCCTCTGGGTGAAGTAGCCGGAAACCCACCCCAACTGTGAAACTGCCGAAAAAACAAACTCTGGTATGTCCACGCAAGCCTTGGAAAGGCAGTTTCTTCATTTCTCCAATATGTCATAGGAATAGATGATAAAGTAAGGCAGACGAACATAAAGTTTTAAAAGGTATTTATATAAGCAAAGCGTCTCTCCGCATTTATACATTCTTCACGATGATCTTTTATGCCGTGATACCGACCTTCCAAAACCAGCAATAGAAGCCATTCTCAGGAAGAATAGCAGTAGTGCTGTTACCAAGTGCTACTGGGCACTGGTGTCACTTCTCACCTGTCATTGCGCTGAGTTCATCTTGAAGATCTCATGTACTCAATATGCAGACCCCTTATATTCATTCATTTTGCAGCAATGGATTTTATGCCTACTTATTCCTGTTGTAATTAGTGTTGGGTTTACAATGATGAGCGTACATTTGTCCCTCTTCTCTTGGAGCTCATCTCATTGGTCCCTCATCTCTTGGAGGACCGAGAAGCCAATATATAAACGCTCTCTCTAGGTCGAACTTCTAGATTGCTTGGTAACAGAGATATTACTGAGAACCCTAAGTGTCCACACCAATATCCAGTCCTCAATAAGGTGAACACGAGGATTGCACAAAATCCTAGACAGCACAGACGTTAAGGTAAAACACTTCAGCTCTGAGTTGGTAACTAGGTACTCCTTTACAAAAGCGCTCTGTAAGATGTTCTTCAACTCTAAGTAACGCTTAAAAGGAAACCTTCAGAGAACATTGGAGAGAGGAATGTAAACCAAACTGTCATCTACTGAAGGATGTTTGGCCCTTGATTGAATGCCTAGGGCATCTTACGCCAATTCCACTTGAGAGCATCTACTCTCTGGCCTTTTAAGTTCCCCAATATAGGCACTGAAATAGTACGTAGTGATTAATGATCTTAGGTGTCACATAAATAATTCTGGATAATCTGGTGTGTGAATGAGGAAAAATTATTCTCTAGGCAGAGGAGGACTTTTCACACAGTTAGAAAAGTAACGTGTGAAGATGGCATTGTGAGGCCGCAGAGCGCATGCAGGGAATTAGAAATTTGGAGTGGTTGGAGGGTAAACGGCAGGACTGGCAGAGGGACGAGAGCTAGGAGGGAATCTGGCGTAAGCCTGGGGAGGAAGGTCGCTGTCAGGTCATGAAGGGCCTTGTGAGCCATTTAGAGGAGCTTCTGCTTTATTCTGTAGCTCACGGGAAACCAGGTACCAAACAGCCTGCAACTGACAAAAGAATTCGCATCTCAGAAAGGCAGTTTAGAAGACAAGTTGGTGATGGTCGAGGCCTTGAAAAAGCCTGGTTAGGAAGCCATGCCAGTAATCCAGGCGATAGATGACAGCAGCCTGGGCTGTGTATGACATGGCAGTTGAGCTGGAAGGAAGAGGATGTACTTAGAAGATAACTTGGGAAGTGACTTGGATGTAGAAGTTGAGGAAGAGGGAAGAATCCAGGGGAAGCTTTTCTTTGCTCACTTGTAAGATCAGGTGGTATCCTGGGTACGATATTCCTGGCAATTGGCTTCACGTATGTTCTTCTTTATTCTCTCCTGTTATCGTAAAAGGATGGAGGCTAGCAACTACGTTTTCCAGGATCCTTCGCACCTATGGTTCTAGACTTGATTAAGATTCTGCTCATGAAGTGGGGGGGGTTGGGGGGTTGGCGGGCGGCGCCTGAGTGGCTCAGTCGTTTAAGCATCCGACTCTTGATTGCGGCTCAGGTCATGATCTCATGGTTTGTGAGTTTGAGCGCCATGCCGGGCTCTCCCTTGACAGCATGGAGCCTGCTTGCAATTCTCTCTCTCTACCTCTCTGTGTGCCCCTCCTCCACTTGTGCTCTCTCTCTCTCTCTCTCAAAATAAATAAAGAGATTCTGCTCAAGAGATGGACTCACATGAGCTTTGGAATTTGGAAGTGAGGTAGAGGCTGTCTTCCTAGTGTTGTGCTTGCTGGTGAGAAAAGTTGGATAGATGTGTGTGCTTTGAGTAGCAGCTGCCCCTGTAGGTATCAGCTTTGCAGGGGGGAGGTAGTTTTGGCGGCGGCAGCTGAGGTAAGAGTATCACCAGCACCTACCTGATGTGTGAATTGTGGCTGAGCAGCGTCGCTTCGAAATCTAAACTGGCCGCTGGTGGGCTCCTGGCTTAGGGCTCTGTCCAGCAATTTTTGCAAGCACTCAGTTTCCTGTATTCAATCCTTTTCTGCTTGAAATATCTAGAATGGTTTCTGTTTCCCTCACTGTCTTTGGGGTGGGACGGCCATCTCTACCCAATTGTTGGTTACCTTTACCACTCACTGGGTATCTGAAATTGTGAACATTTTTGTGAAAAAGTGAGCTCTAAGTTTGAAACCTGTGTAATTCAATGTAGATGAAATGTCAAATATATCTAGGCAAAATGCTTAAAAAGCTGGAAAAGAAATACCATTAGATCCTTACCTCACATGAATTATCAAAACAAAAAACCCCGATGGAGGAACAAATAAAATGTTTAAAGCTGAATACATATACATGTGTACTCCGAGATGGGAGAATAGTCCCAGGCAGAAAATGGACCTCGAATTGTCAGAGCATTATAGGAAACAGTCCAAGCTATTTCACCTCTCAGCCATCTCCTTAGATATTCTTGCTCTGTAACAATCAGAGAAGCCACAGCTTATTCTCCAGACCAGAGAAAGAGGAAGTTTCCTGCTTCATTCTTCTTTTTGCTTGAGGTCTGGGAAGGAGAACACAATGAGCGTTTCCTCTTCACCTAGATTTGTTGAAATTTATACAAAATACTGCACTTCAGTGGCCATTTTCTCCAAATTGCCTTTTCTCAGGCACCCTTTTCAGGGCAGTTTTTTCTCCTCAGCAGAAGTAATGACCTATTTCAGGATGTATCTTTCTATCACAGCTTGTGAAATTACCTAAGTTTTCCTGCTGGGGGCAGCATCCTACAGTTTATGAGGAGAAGAAAAATGAAAATCTGCAATATCATAGCAACCTGGCTTAGTAAAAATGCGAGTGCTTTTTGAAAATAAAAAAGTTGCACATGTGTTTGCTTTATTCCTAGTCTATATTTCTTGGGTGAAGGGTAACTATATCCTCATATATATATTTTTTTAATAAAAAAGGACTTTAAAAGAATATGTGCTATCTTTTTTTTTTTTAATTTTTTTTTTCAACGTTTATTTATTTTTGGGACAGAGAGAGACAGAGCATGAACAGGGGAGGGGCAGAGAGAGAGGGAGACACAGAATCGGAAGCAGGCTCCAGGCTCTGAGCCATCAGCCCAGAGCCCGACGCGGGGCTCGAACTCACGGACCGCGAGATCGTGACCTGGCTGAAGTCGGACGCTTAACCGACTGCGCCACCCAGGCGCCCCGAATATGTGCTATCTTAAGTCAATCTTAGTTAATATTTATTGCACACACAGTGTTTGGATGTCTAAAAGCATAACTGACCACCTACTATAATTTGTTTATATGAAGAACTGGAGAGAGCTATCAGGACAGAGGAAAAGGTTGAAGGAATAAATGTGATATTCGAGGAGTATAATAGGGATCACCTTCCTCATGCATTTTCATCAGTGAAAACTTATTTATTGACTGCCTCTCATGTGTGAGGCATTGTGCTAGGTGCCAGGGATACAGAAGCGAAAAACACAGTGTTTTTGCTTTGAGTTTAAAGAGAAAAAAAAAAAAATTAACGTTTGGTAAGAAAGTATTTTAAAGATTTCTTTCGGGGTGCCTGAGGGGCTCAGTTGGTTGAACGTCTGACTCTTGATTTCGGCTCAGGTCATGATCCCAGGGCTGTGGGAACGAGCCCTGCATTGGCTCATGCTGACCCTGGAGCCTGCTTGAGATTCTCTGTCTCTGTCTCTCTCTCTCTTTCTGTGTGTTCCTCTCTTTCTCTCCCTCTGCCCCTCTCCCCTGCTCTCACACTCTCTCTCTATAAAAAGGAAAAAATGTATTAAAAAATAAAGGCTTCCTTCAATATAATTTTTGAAATATTTGTTTTCGAGAGAGCAAGGTTGGGCACATCATTGGCATGTCACTTTATCTTTGGGCCTCGAGAAGAGAAGTCACTTTTACTCTCTTCATATTTTATCTGGTCCTCTACCACCAAATGGCGGCACCAGGAGGCCTTTGCCAGCTTGCTTTGACCTTCCTGTATCATTTGAGGCCATTTCTTAGAAAGATTTACTTGTGTGCGATTTACAAAGGGTCTTCACACCTGTTTTTTTTTTTTTTTTAAATCCTCCTTCAGACCCTGTAATGTTAGCAGTACAATGAAGCTGAACTACAGTGAGATGAAGTGAATTGTTAAGGCTCTTCTTTTCCTCCTCAAACCCCAGAGTGTTACCAAATGTCTTCTTAATATTTAGACCTTCTTTTTCTTCATACTATCCCTCTAGATATCCTGTGGCTAACGAAAACTCAACGCATCTGTAATCCAACTAACCACGTCTCTTAGTTCCTAAAATACTGATTCTCTTACTGTCATCAGTCACATAGTCTTCTCCTTGTACGTCCAGATATATCGTGCTTTATTTCTGGCCTGTTCAGCTGCCACTGCCATTCCTCAGAGCCTGAACTAAGTTGTTGTCTGTCTGGACCATTACAGTAACCTCTAGATTGAGCCCGGTATTAAAGACTGCCTCCCATAGACAAAGCTTGTAATTACATATTGTCAGCATTGTATTTGTTTGTTGCCTATTTCCTTGAGGGCAAGGACCCAAGTGCATACAACATTGGGTATAATACGTTGACATTTCTTAATAACTGTTAGTTGAATGAATGTTAGAGTGATGGATGGCACTATAATAATAATCTTCCCACAGCCCACTTCTGATGATATCACCCTTGCCCCAAATCATCCATGACCAACCCAGGTCTAAACTCTATTGTCATTGTCTGGCCTGCAACTATTTTTCCACTTGTCTGATGTGAATGTGGAGAAAAGGGAACACTGGTGTACTGTTGGTAGGATTTTAAATTGGTACAACTATGAAGGAAAACAGTCCAGAAGAGCCTCAAAAAATTACAAATAGAACTACCATATGATCCAGCAATTCTGCTTTTGGGTGTATATCCAAAAGCAAACAAAAACACTAACCCCAGATAGCTACACCTCCATGTTCATAGCAGCATTATTTGTAATAGTCAAGACGTTGAAACAACCTAAGTGTGTATCAAAGGATAAGGGAATAATTGAGTTATAATACATATACACAATGGAATTTTATTCAGCCATAAAAAATGAGGAAATCTTGCCATTTGCAAGACCATCATGGACCTTGAAGACATTATGCTGTGTGAAATAAGTCAGAGAAAGACAAATACTCTATGCCCTTACTTGTATTTGGAATCTCAAAACAAATTAAAAATAAACTCCTCAAAAAAGGGATTAGACTTGCGGTTATCAGAGCAGAGGGTGACGGGAGGGGAAATTGGAGGAAGGTGGTCAAAAAGTATAAACTTCCAGGTAAAGATAAATAAGCAATATAGATGTAATGTACAACATGATGAATACAGCTAACACTGCTGTATGCTACATGGGAAAGCTGTTAAGAGAGTAAATCCTGAGAGTTCTCATCACAAGGAGAAATTTTTTTTTCTGTTTTTTTTTTCTTTTTATTGTACCTATATGAGAAGATGGATAGATCACTGAACTTACTGTGGTAATCATTTCACATTATATGTAAACCAAACCCATCATACCTTATATGGTGATGTGGGTCAATTATTTTTCAAAAAAATTGGAAAAAAAATTTCATTAAAAAAAAAAAAAGGATGGGTTCTGGAGCTAGATCACTCAAGGTGGGGCTGATAACAGAGACCCATCTCTGCAAGGTGGGGTGCAGATTGCACCCATTGGTTCTCCAATGGTTAAAACTTTTACTAGTGGTTAATTGGGATGCTGTGCTGGTGAAAAGGGTTCCACTGTGCTGGTGAAAAGGGTGCAGTGTATCAGGTATTTGAAAAGTAGGGAGGAAATTATGATTTTAAGAACAGTGGATTTTGATGGCGCTGGGTAAGTTTGACTCATGTTCTAGAAAATGATGATGAAACGCTGAGAGAATTTTAATAGGCAATTAAAACTAAGTGTGAAAGCCAGAGGGCCTAGGTATCTTATAAAGAGGCTCTCATCTTCTAAAGAGGGAGCTCAGAGAAGACTGTGCAGACTGGCCTATGACTTAATTGTCAGAGTAGCTTAACTCCAGAGAGGGTTAAACTCCCAACCACAGCAGGTAGATCCTGGTTAGCACCCTCTTTGAGAAAGAAGGGGACCTTGACACATAGACTGATTCCCCTGATCCCCAAATCTTTTTTTTTATAAATTTTTAAGTATTTAAAAATTTTTTAAATATTTTAATTAAAAAAATTTTTTTTTTAACATTTATTTATTTTTGAGACTGAGAGAGAGACAGCATGAACAGGGGAGGGGCAGAGGAAGAGGGAGACATAGAATCTGAAACAGGCTCCAGGCTCTGAGCTGTCAGCAGAGAGCCTGACGCGGGGCTCGAACCCACAGACCGCGAGATCATGACCTGAGCCGAAGCCGGATGCTTAACCAACTGAGCCACCCAGGTGCCCCTAAAATATTTTATTTTATTTTATTTTATTTATTTATTTATTTATTTATTTATTTATTTTTTTAAATTTTTTTTTCAACGTTTTTATTTATTTTTGGGACAGAGAGAGACAGAGCATGAACGGGGGAGGGGCAGAGAGAGAGGGAGACACAGAATCGGAAACAGGCTCCAGGCTCCGAGCCATCAGCCCAGAGCCTGACGTGGGGCTCGAACTCGCGGACCGCGAGATCGTGACCTGGCTGAAGTCGGACGCTTAACCGACTGCGCCACCCAGGCGCCCCTAAAATATTTTAATTTTAATCGTAATTCCAGTATAGTTAATATGCAGCGTTGTTTTGGTTTCAGGTGTACAATACAGTGATTCACCACCAATTCCATACATTACTCAGCCCTCATGAAGATGAGTGTACTCTTAATCCCCTTCACCTATTTCACCCATCCCCCTACCCTCTGGGAAGGGTGGTTATCTGTTCTTTATAGTTAAGAGTCTGTTTTTTCTCTGTCTCTTTTTCCTTTGTTCATTTGTTTCCTAAATTCTACATTGAGTGAAATCAGATAGTATTTGTTTTTCTCTGACTTGTTTTGCTTAGGATTAGACTCTCTAGCTCCATCCATATTGTTGCAATGGCAAGATTTCCTTCTGTTTATGACTGTACAATACTACGTTATATATATATATATATATATATACACACATACATATATATGTATATATATGTATATATATATGTATGTATATATATATATCGTATCTTCTTTATCCATTAGTCTGTTGGTGGACATGTGGGCTGCTTGCATAGTTTGGCTATTGTAAATAATGCTGCAGTAAACATAGGTGTGCATGTATCTGTTTGAATTAATGTCTGGTATTTTTGGGTAAACACCCAGTAGTGTGTAGTTCTATTTTTAATTTTTTGAGGAACCTCCCTACTGTTTTCCACAGAAGCTGCACCAGTTTGCATTTTGTCAGTACTGTTTTGATTACTACTGCTTTCTAGTATAACTTGAAATCTGAATTGTGATATCTCCAGCTTTATTTTTCTTTTTCAAGTTTACTTTAGCTATGTGGGGTCTTTTGTGGTTCCATACAAATTTTAGGATTGTTTGTTCTAGTTCTGTAAAAAATGCTGTTGGTATCTTGACAGGGATTGCATTAAATGTGTAGATTGCTTTGGGTAGTATGGACATTTTAGCAATATTTGTTCTTCCAATCCATGAGATGTAATGTCTTAATTTTTTTTGTCATCTTCAACTTCTTTCATTAATGTTTTATAGTTTTCAGAGTACAGGTCTTTCACCTCCTTGGTTAAATTTAGTCCTAGATATTTTATCATTATTTGTGCAATTGTAAATGAAATTGTTTTCTTTTTTTAAAAAAATTTTTAATGTTATTTTTTAGGAGAGAGAGAGAGGGACAGAATGCAAGCAGGCGAGGTGCAGAGAGAGAGAGGGAGACACAAAATCCAAAGCAGGCTCCAGGCTCTGAGCTATTAGCACAGGGCCCGACATGGGGCTCAAACTCACGGACCATGATGTCATGACCTGAGCTGAAGTCATATGCTTAACCAACTGAGCCACCCAGGCGCCCCATGAAATTGTTTTCTTAATTTCTCTTTCTGCTGCTTCATTGTTAGTGTACAGAAATGCAATGGATTTCTGTACATTGATTTTTTATCCTGCAACCTTACTGAATTCATCTATCAGGTTTAGTAGTTTTATGGTGGAGTCTTTCGGGTTTTCTATATATAGTATCGTGTTATCTGAGAATAGTGAAAGTTTTACTTCTTCCTTACCAATTCGCATGCTTTTTGTTCCTTTTTCTTGTCTGATTGCTGTGGCTAGGACTTCCAGTACTATGTTGAGTAAAAGCGGTGAGAGTGAACATCCTTGTGTTGTTGCTGACCTTAGGATAAAAGTTCTCAGTTTTTCACTATTGAGTATGATGTTAGCTGTGGGTTTTTCATAGATCGCCTTTATTTTGTTGAGGTATGTTCTCTCCAGACCTGCTTTGTTGAGGGATTTTATCATGAATGGATGTTGTACTTTGTCAAATGCTTTTTCTGCATCTATTGAAATGCAGTTATGGTTTTTATCCTTTCTCTTATTGGTGCGATACATCACATTAATTGATTTGTGAGCATTGAGCCACCCTTGCATGCCAGGAACAAATCCCACTTGCCTGATCCCCAAATTTTGAGTTTCCAGATTCCTCTGAACTCTCTGAGCCTGAACCATCCCTCCCCCTATTAATAGCGAGAACTCTCCCTTTGTTGGAAGGTGATGCCGAGGTGCCCCTTGGTGTCTTATCTCTCCTCCTAGCCATGATGCCTGCTTCCAGAATTAAGTCTCAACATAACCCAGCAGGATGGGCTGGGCCTGATAAAGGAGGAGAGGGAGTGTACCTCAAATGTACTGTGAGACTTAACACACATTGGCAGGAGTCAGAAGAGTATGAATGGGACTCGGTTCTGAGGTGCTTGATCATGGAGGCTAGCAAAACAAAACATTGATCAGTGGAGAGTATATTGGTCTGTGGGCATTCCTTGGTGATACAAATTTAACACCTCGGCAAAGAACCCAGAAGATGGGATGAACTTGCTCCTCGGGTGGTTCCTAGATGCTGGCTGGACAGCGATGCTCAAGCCGAAATGTGGAGAGGGGAAGTTGTGGGGTGGGCGGAATCGAGACAGAGCAGTGTTAGGAAGCTTCTCCTGGGCTGTAGGCCTGGGCCTCCCTGCTGTTGAGGTCACTGCTGAACCACAGCTGCAGATCTTGCTGTGCCCCTCAGAGACTCTGTTCCTCAAACTCCTGCTTACCCAATCATGGCCTTTAGGTTTCTAAGGGCTTTCTAACTCTGGAAACTTCAACCTTGCTTTATTTGAATAGGGCAGAAGCCACTATAAACCTGCTTCGGGCTTGCTTCTCAGGTATGTTTTTAAGGTTGATTTCCCTGTGGATCCCTCTCAGCAGATGCCCTGCGGTGGGGAGGGGGGGGATTCAGACCTGAGTCTGAATCAAAAGATTTTAGGCTGGAAGATCATTTGGTAGGAGATTGCAGAGAATGTGAACTGTCTCTGAAAGCGTAAGAAGGGACCTAGAAATAAAAGGTATGGTTTGAGGAACACGGCAGCCGTAGTAGAGCGTGACGGTAGAAATGACGAGCTCTGGGGTGGGATTCCCACTCAGAGGCAGATGATGCAGGGCTTCAAAAACTAGGCCGATAAGTCTGGGGTGCCACCCAAGGATGGTGGGACAAAAAGGAGGGCTTGGTTTGAGCTGCAACAGCACCAAGTTATACCTTACTGTAGTCAGGAGAATGATTTGAAAGGGAGGATTTTATTAAGCCATCTGTATTATTTTATTTAATGTAACATTTAGTTAATAGTTGTTAAACATAAGTAAATAAGCATTTAAAACTATAAATATATGTCTATATTGCATATGTTGAGTATGTAATAAATTATATTTTTATAAGCAAAAAATAACATTTATTAATTAACTTTTTAGTAGAAAGCAGGTGTTGAGGCATTGTGGGTGTGGGTGTCAAAATAGCAAAGAAGATCCCTGCCTTCCATCTAATCTAAATAAGACCCGGTGGCCCCGTGAAGCCATTGTTAAAGCTGAGCGTGCACCTTTGTTTTTAGCTGACAAAACAAAAGTGGTGGTAACGGCATAATGACTCAGAGGTGTGTGGATTAAGAGAGAGGCTGGAGGAACTGAAGGATTCAAGGCGAAGTGGGTGCCTCACAAGGTTAGAGCCTTGGCATTGGGTGTGAACGTGGGGCGCAGCAAGGGCCATCGGCACACGTTTGTAGTTGGTGGTGCAGCAGTTGCAGAATTAACCCAGCAGGCAAGAAGGTCGGGCTGCCTCCCAGCCTGGAGTGCTATTTGCCTTCCTTACCTTCCTGTCGACATTCTGTCTTTTAAAACTCAGCTCAGTTCTCCAAAAGCCCTTCGCGATTCCAAGTTGAACTTGAGATCTCTCCTCAATTCGCTGCGTGCATGTCTAGGTTACTACCTAATTCTTTCTCCTCCAGGCGGAGCCCGCTGTGAATGCGCCTGTTTTCACCAGGGTGAAAGCAGGAAAGATGCAGTTTTGCATCTTCCGTTGCTGAGCACAGCCCCAAACACCCAGAAAGTGCTCAAGAAGGATTTCTTTCTCTCATTGGAAAGTGACTCACATCCCAGCTGAAGAACTGGTGTAGTCGTAGACTTGTGAACAGACTCTAAGTCCTGGTCTTTCCCAGTGTGCTTTGCAGTCTTTGCTAATACACGATTGTATACATTTTGCAAGGTCGGTTATTCGTGTCTGCGTGATTGCCTTTTTCTCTTGCCTTGACTTTTTTGGTTTTTGGTTTTTTTTTTAAGTTTATTTATTTTGAGAGAGAGAGAGAGAGAGAGAGAGAGAGAGAGAGAAGGCGTGTGCCCGTGCGTGAGCTGGGGAGGGGCAGAGAGAGAATCCCAAGCAGGATCCATGCTGTCAGTGGAGCCTGGTGTGGACATGACCAGAGCCAAAGCCAAGAGTGGATTGCTTAACCAACTGAGCCACCAGGTGCCCCCTGGCCTTGAGATTTTAGTTTTATGTTTATCTTATCTGGTTGTAATAAATTGATGTTGGTAAATTTTCTCAACTTTTGTGGAATGAGGCAGGATACAAATAAATGTTTAAAAATAGCTTCTTAAAATAAAAAATGAATATGCACAACCCTTCCATTAAATACGGAGCTCTGTGAAAGGAGGCCATTATAAAGGAACATGATTGGTACTAGATTCTCCAAACTGTAGGACTAGACCTGAGAAGTCTTCAGAAGGAAAAGGAAGCTGCTCTATAGGCTACGAAGTTTGGTAATCTGTAAGGACTGGGCTAGGAGCATGTTGCCGGTCTCTGCTTTTGTGTTCATGCTGGTTAAGTTTCTGAAGATGTCATCCTGAACTTTGTTCTTCTTACAGCTATGAGTCGGGTAGGAACCCACGAATCCATTATCCATTACAGATGAGCAATGAAGGAATTAAGCTTGACTGATTTCCATAACAAGTCAAATTAAATTCCTCCTATGCAAAAGGAATAGGTATTTAAGGAGGTTCAAGTTTGCATATAAATTTAGTGATATTATTGGACCCCAGTGGGCAGATACAAAAATTCATTGATTTTACATTTGATTAACATGCGTTTCATTTACACGGCTTTGGAAGTTAAACTTTTCCTTCAAAAAAGCAGAAGAAATTCTGACAGTTGATCTGAAATTCCAAACCAACAGCCATTTTTCATAGACATGAATGAAACTTTAATTACTTAATAGAAATTAATAGTTATGTCAATACAAGCAGATGCTTCGCCTCAGTGAAAGTAGTACTCTTGCCAGCCTATGTTTCCGCATGCATAATTTCCCAGATTGATTAATTTTTTTTCCAGATTGATTAATTTTATGGTTTGTTTTGGAAGTAAAATCTGCTTTAGTGAATCTATCACTCTTGAAAAATTTTAACTTGTAAACATATAGCTGCATTGGCTCTCTCTTTACTGAAGGCATGTGGCCAAGCAGGTCTCCAAATCACACTGTGTACAAAATGTGGCAATAAAGTCACGAGTGACTATTATAAATAAATATTTTAAAAGTTGTTTTCAGATCCGCTGTGTGGGCCATACAAGAAAAATTAGTCTCATTATTTCACTCACTTCTTATTTATAGCCTTAAACATAATTATTCAAGTTTGTTCAACACATCCATCCTTGCACTACCTGCAAATGACTTTTGGACTTTTCAGAAACTACACACCCTTTCTCAATTGATTAACACCATCACTGAGACTACCCTTGAAAGCTGGCTCTGCTTCTGATTCATGTTATTGTGTAACATACTGTCTGGCTTATGGTAGTTGCTCAACTAGCAAGTAAGTATCTGTGCATCTGAAGAAATTCTTCAGGAATTCCTAAACCTCTTCAGTGCAGAGAATGTATCTTACATTTATGAGATATCACATAATTTAGCAGTAATGCTCCACAACTGAATTTTATACGTTACATTTTGAGCTGGACGTGAAAACAGCTTATTTATGCAAGTCCCTCTACCATGTGTGGAAGATTTAGGTGAAAATGCATCATAGCCAAAGCAATCAATGTAATACTAACACTTTTCAGTACTATAGAACGTTTTAGTTTTTCCAAGGTCTTTAAAATGTATGATTTCATTTTACTGTCATGAAAATGATGTGATATGAACAAAAAAGTAGAGGCAGAGGAAGATGTAGGTTTTCCGATGGAGACTAAAGCTTATGTAATTTGGGGGGTACTCAGTAAGAAAAAGAACAAAATTATGTAAGAAAATATTTATTTGGAATGAGGAAATAAATTACAACAAATTAAAAACTTAAAAAGATGATAAATATCATAATCATCCTGGAAAGATATTTTTATTAATGACCTACCTGATTCACATATGTAGAAATTTTCCCTATATATCTGGCAGTACAATCTTGGATTGACTATTTATTATGACAATGTAATATAATTTTTATAGTGATATAAGAACGATAATTCAATTTTTATTTTAGTCTGGTTGATTACTTTTTTATGGTTGATCATTGGGATACATAAAATATGTGACTTACACACAGTTACATTTGTGACTTACACACAGTTGCGTTTGTGACTCGCAGACTGCTACAGGATTGTGCCGTAAAAACCTCCAAATTGTGACAAGTGCTATTTTGCTTCATTCTTTTTTTTTAAATTTTTTTTCAACGTTTTTTATTTATTTTTGGGACAGAGAGCGACAGAGCATGAACGGGGGAGGGGCAGAGAGAGAGGGAGACACAGAATCGGAAACAGGCTCCAGGCTCTGAGCCATCAGCCCAGAGCCTGACGCGGGGCTCGAACTCACGGACCGCGAGATCGTGACCTGGCTGAAGTCGGACGCTTAACCGACTGCGCCACCCAGGCGCCCCATCTTCATTCTTAACATAAATAAAAACACTTATGGCTCATTGATATTTGTGTAAATTGGATTATAAAATATATTACTAACAAGGGAAAAACTTGTTTTGACTTTGTCAGGGTCCTCCAGCAAGTGAAGAATTATTATTATGTTTTCCTAGTAACTAAAGTCATTTAAATAAAATTATTCTATAAATGACGTGTAAATTAAACATTATACAAAAGTAAAAAATAAGACTTCACATCTCAGAAAGAGGTATAGAATTTGAGTGACTATGTAACTTTTCCTCATCTTACTTAGTCCTGAAGAGTTTTGAGACAGTCCTGATTGATTCTTACAATGCACCCTATGAAACACATTTTAAATAGGTGGGAAAATGAGGCAAAGGAAGAGAAGGCTATGGGGAAGCCAGCTGAGACCAGGACAGTGACTTCAAACAAAGATAATATACTAAAGATGCTGCGGTCTGTGAGTTCGAGCCCCGCATCGGGCTCTGTGCTGACTGCTCAGAGCCTGGAGCCTGTTTCAGATTCTGTGTCTCCCTCTCTCTCTGACCCTCCCCCATTCATGCTCTGTCTCTCTCTGTCTCAAAAATAAATAAATGTTAAAAAAATTAAAAAAAATCTCATTAAAGATCCAAGCCTCGTGCCCTTGAATACTATATTGGTTGAGCAAGTTGCTCAACCCCTCTGAACCTTTGTTTTCCTCTCATCTATAAAATGAGGACATTAGTAACAGCTACCTCATGGAGTTTTTGTGTGAGGATTGAATCACTTAATATATGTAAGGTACTGATATTAGGTAATATTGTTCCTTGGATTGGAAGCTTCAACTAGAACTAAGGTTTACTATTAGTAACTCCTTAAAATAAGGATCAGCAGACAACAGATTTTTTACAGTGTAGGTTGTTCCACTCGACTGTTCAAGTTTCTTCACAATAATAGAACCAGAACAACCTACCACAACGATAATTTTTCTTTGTGCTGCGGCAATAACTAGGTGATGTCTGTCTGAAGTCAGCTCGAAGGTCTGATTTTGTTTGAAGTGGAGTTCTGTCCCATAGCCACAAAATACTTTAAAATGTACTCTTTCAGGGCTACCTGCGTCTGTTAGCCACATTTCAGAGACAAGGGGGAAGGTGTAGAGAGACATAGAGGAAAAGACGTGTCACTGTCTTCTTATTTGTTATTGTCATGCAGTCAGTGGCTGTCCTATTGGTTACTGTTTCCCCATACATCCTGCAATGCTAGCACGCAGTATAGACCCTCAGGAGATGTTTGTTAGGCTTGAATTTAGTGATTGCGAATGTAAGATAAGAAAGTGTGCTCCAACAGTCGGTTTTGTTTTAAAGAACCTATTTCCAGCTATCTTTTCCTAGGCAGTTGCACACTTTATTAGCTTCTAATGGAAATATTGAAATAAGAAGCTTTGCAATTTATTTTTAAAATCTTATTTTATTGATAATAAAATGTCTTTTCCAAAAGGTGTTTATGCTAGTAGAGTGGGGGAGGCAATTGAAGAATAGGTGAAGTTTCTGCCAGTTACTCTGCTCCTCTCTTAGCCGTTGTCTTCATCTGCTTATTCAAAACTGGACTGCTGACGTATCTGCTTTCAGGTGTGCAGGAAAGGAAAAGGGGCCAAAGTCTGGAAGGGCCAGCTTGTCTATAAAAAGGAGCTGACACAGAAGTTGTACACGCCCCTTTCTCTCACCTCTCATTGGCTCAAGCTGTCGCAAGGGAACACCTGGCTGCAACGGAGACATAGAATTGTAATTGTTGGCTAGGCAGGTGTATGTGGGGAAAGAGCAGATTTTGAAGGGACACATTTGGCATGACTATCTTAAGCAGCATAAGTGATTTTTCTATTGACATTCCTCAAAACAACACATGCGTTTTCTTTAGGTAGTAAACTTTAGTGTATTCAAAAGAATCTCAAGTGCATGACAGCATTGAAGAGAGCATCCCTGTGTGAGTAGATGGTCAGACTGCTAGGTAAGAAAGAAACCATTTCATCTAAACAGCTATGTGTGTGTGTGGGGGCTCTTTTTGTGAGAATAGTTTAGCATTTGCCTTAACAAATTTAGAGATAAGGACCTGGGAATGGGGTACTGTCGTAACAAAAATAAGGACATGTTTCATATTAGCAGGCAAGTGGCAGGTGACAAGGAAATAGATATTGCAGTCTGGAATGCTGTTGGCCATTTCTCATCACATAATAAAACATTTGGTAAAAATGGGGCGCCTCGGTGGTGCAGTCAGCTAAGCATTTGACTTTGGCTCCGGTCATGATCTCGGGGTTTGGGAGTTTGAGTCCCGCAGTGGGCTCTTTGCTGTCAGCACAGAGCCCACCTTGGATCCTTTGTCGCTACCCCCTGCTGCTCTTTCCCTGCACACGCGCTGTCTCTCAAAAATAAGTGAACATTAAAAAAAATCAGGTAGGGGCGCCTGGGTGGCGCAGTCGGTTAAGCGTCCGACTTCAGCCAGGTCACGATCTCGCGGTCCGTGAGTTCGAGCCCCGTGTCAGGCTCTGGGCTGACGGCTCAGAGCCTGGAGCCTGTTTCCGATTCTGTGTCTCCCTCTCTCTCTGCCCCTCCCCCGTTCATGCTCTGTCTCTCTCTGTCCCAAAAATAAATGAAAACGTTGAAAAAAAAATTTAAAAAAAATCAGGTAAAACTGTCTATTTTTAAATAAAATCTCTTAAAAACCAGGAATAAAAGAGAAGATAGCATTCTTATTCTCCAAAATAACTATAGCTAACATCACCCTTACTGGTGAAATGTTGAATTATTTTCCTTTGTGATCAAGAAGAAGACAAGTATGTTTGCTGTCACCACTTCCATTCAATAACTTTACTTGAGATTCCAGTGAGTTCAATAGAACTAGAAAAAGAAATAAAAGGTACAAGGATTAGAAGAAAGAAACAACACTGTCATTATTCAGAGTTTTGTGAGCATTTGCAAAAACAACAGACATGCCTTGAATTGTACAAATACCATTCACAACAACATCAAAAATATGGACTACTTTGCAATAAACCCAACCAAATATGTGCCAGCCTTCTACAAATAAAAGACTTATTTGAAAGAATACTGTAAAGATGGAGAGATACGTACTATGCTTATAAATTGGAAGACTAGTATATGGAAATGCCAATTAATCTAGAGGGTCAATGCCATCTGAATCACAAACCCCAGAAGGCTTTGTGTGCAACTTGGCAAGCTAAGTCTAAAGTTTATGTAATATACAAAAGGCTGACATTGCCCTAAAGAAGAAGTTGGTAAGATTTGTTTACTAGCTATGAAAACTTTTTTGACAGCATAGTAACTTAGGCAGCATGGTATTGGTATGGAGATAGGCAGGTCAGTGGAATGGACTAGAAAGCTGAAAATCATAGCTACACACATAAGGGTACTTCCTATTTGACAGAGGCAGCACTGCAGATCAGTGGATATAGGACACAGTTTATGATAAATGATACTGAGACAAGTTGATGTCCATGTGGAAAAATATGAAACTTGATCGTACTTCATCCCATACTTAAAAAACAATTCCAAGGGGATTAACCTCTCCGCATGTTTTATTGATTCTAAGAGATGCGTGTTAATATATCTTTGTCTGAAATCAGGATGTTTTCACAGTCAATGACACCATAGTTTACATAGCAATAGTTTTTCTTTTTTGTGTTGAATATGTTAGTGGTGGATCTTATATATTTTTTCTTTTTAAAAGTTTATTTATTTATTTTGAGAGAGAACAAGGGAAGCAAAGAGAGAGAGGGAGAGAACCCCAAGCAGGCTCCACACTGTCAGTGCATAGCCTGACATGGGGCTCGATCTCAAGAACTTTGAGATCATGACCTGAGCTGAAATCAAGAGTTGGACGCTTAACCGACTGAGCCACCCGGGTGCCCCTGTGGATCTCATATCCGATGATGACTTAGGTTTGATGAAATATGGTGTAACAGTTTGAGTCTGATCAGGAAAATAAAAGTCAATCAGTATTTCAAGAATAAAACATGTTGATACAGGGAATTAGGGGCTTCTAGCACCAATGGGAGGATTAAGGAAGTGAAGAGCCTGAAAGCTCACCAGTGGGCAACTGAAAAATCCCAGGAAACTCCAAGAAGCCACTGCAGCTTTTCAGGAAGCCACTAGCAGTGATCACACGTGCCTAGAGATCTGCATAATTTGAAGACATGCATTCCTATGACCCTTTGATGGTATTAGAAAATTATTATAAGAAAGAGATACATTCAGGCTAGAATCTGGTCCCCATTGCGTATTGTGTGCATATTGGGAGAGATGTAAATAACATATAAAAACTACTTTCTAGTTGATACCTTTCTGGAACATGAAGAGCCACTCTGGATCAGATAGAAAAGTTGCTCATCGCTCAGGGATCCTGAATTTTGAACCAGCCACAGTAACTGTATGGGACTTTGAACACTTTAGGAAAAGGGTCGTGTGTTGCATGTGTAGGTAGAATAATGTGTCGGATATTTGGGTGGACAGAGGGGCAGACCACAGCAGATTGCAAGTTGTCTCTTTTTCCTGGATATGTGGTAATTCATATAGAGACTTTATTTGTAAGTCTTTCTTGCAGATAGGTATGGTCATGTGACTAACACTGAACGAAGGAGATCTGAGAAGAATAAGTGACATTGTCAACTTACATCTCTTCTCCAACTTAAGGACTAGTTATTTTTCCCAGACAGTTATTCTTTTCCCCCTGCAGGAACTGGAACAGAGACATGCCAGACCTGGCTATGACCATGAAAGCAAGGACAATGCCCTTGGGAATGACCAAGCACAGGTTGCAGACACATGGATCTCAGAATGCCCATGTGCAGAAGAGAGGTCCTGCCAACCTAGAACAGAGTAGAGTATAATGTGGTAGAGAAGTAATAATCTTATTTAAGCCATGCTGTGTTGTGGTCTCTGATCTATTATATCAAAATTATTATCATTGACAAATACAATGCATGTGTCATTGCATTAAAGTCATTATTGTAGTTATTTTACTACGCAATAAATTCAGCAATAACCTTTTAGTTCTTGAGACCATTTTAAAATGAGCAAATCCAAAGTCTTATACTTGAAGTTTTCCCATGGTCCTAGGATTTATATGAATGCCTCTAATCTTGTATTCCCTAAACTCCCAATAGATGATTAACTCAGACAACATGGATTGGTTTTCATTGTATAGCTTTATAAACAAGTCCAAGGACATTGCAGAAGTTCAATAAATATCCTTTGATTGATTAGAAATGCTGGAAAAGGAATTTCAAAGGAATTTAAAAAATAAACTTAATGAAAATAAAAAGAACCACCTTCTTCAATTTTAGATAAAGAAGTTAATTTTGGCCTGAAGTTTGAAGTTCCTTACTGAAGCCATTCTTTTAGCCATTAAGAGATGGCTCATTTTTCACGCTGATGTATGTTGGGTTCTATTCTTCCCAGCCATAAAGCAGTTTTTGACCATCATTACATCTTTGATAGCAATAGATAATTCTGAAGTTTGTTTGTAGGTCAGAATTTTGTATATTATGATGTTTTCCATTGTTTGCTTTAATTTTCCTGAGATGTTCTTTCTAAGTTTTAAATGTTTTTGGTGGCTTTCATCACCTTCTTCAGCTCACTCTCCAAGCCATCTTCTTGAGGATGGATCATTCCATGTCAAAACTGCATATCTTTCCCATATCCACATGCCTGATCCCCATTTACCTCTCTCTATTTAGTTTCCACTGCACTTACCATCTTCTACATGCTATGTGATTTACTTATTACAGTTGTTTTTCTTGTCTGTCTCTTCCCACTAGAATAGAATGTCCGTTCATGTAGGGATTTATATCTATTTTATTAACTGAAGTATCTTTAGTACCTAGAGTGGGTGCTCAGTAGAAAATGGCTTAATAAATGAAGAACTTCCACTCTGTTAAAGAATAATTTGATTTAATTCTATTTAGATGAATGATTGAACAATTTGATACTAGGAACCCTAAAACTATGTTCTATTTTTAAAACCTGAGTTATATATTTTCAGGAAAGATATTCAAACAACAAAATGAAGTTGAATTTCTTTTCTATGAATTATTACTTGCTTTGCCTAAGAAAAAAACAGATGGTCACTTGCCAGATTAAGGACTATACCATGCTATTTCAGCCCACAGTTTTACCACACATGATGCTCACAATCTGAACATGTTGTCCCATGTTTCTGTTCATAAGAGAAGATTTTTGTACTCTGTGCTGTGTTGACTCTGTGCAACTGCATCCAGTTGGTTCTGACAGGTCAGTAGCACTTCTAAATGATGAGGGTTCCATTTCTGGGATTGCTGTGTTTCCACTAGGCACAGGGGCTAATTCAATCCTGCAAGTTAAATCTCACATATAATCAGGAATATTGCGGTAAAAAGGGGGAGAGAGGCAAATAAGTAACCATTGTTACTGTCTGGATGGCAGGGAGACATGCCCAGTGCACATTATCATATGGGTGCAATTTAGTGTTGTCTTATTTTACATTCCTGCATCTATTTATACTCTTGGATCCTTATATGAGTAGCTGACATTTATTCACTTACTAGTGCCAGATACTGTTTTAAACATTATATATCTATCTATATCTATCTATCTATCTATCTATCTATCTATCTATGTATATGTATATATATGTATATGTATATAGTACATACATGTATATATAGTTAACTCTTCTCAGCAATATGATGAATTAGATATTTTAATTATCCCTTTTTTATGGAGACATAGAGACAATTTACCCACGTGCACATGGCTAGTAAATGGCAGAGTTAGCATTCACACAACTAGTCTTAGCCTCTAGCCCATGCTCTCAAATGCTATCCTAGTATGAGATTACTATTTGAGTTTCCTGTTCAAAGGTTCCCTGATGCCCGTTAAATTTACTTCCATTGCCAGCCAGCACTTTCTGTGCTCTGGCATCATTTTGTCCTCCTCTGCATCTGCTAACATTGTCTCTGCTTCAAACACTCTGTTTCACTAAAGGGTTTATTGCCATTTCCCTGCCTGCTGTGTTCGTAGTGATTTACTTTTTTAAATCCTTCATCAGAGACTGTGTGATATGTAGGAATGTATTAATTATCTTTAATCCTCATGGACAGTGCTTAGTTGCCCGAAGAGGGAATACACACTTCAGGGATGGTGAGGTGGCATTCAATCAAAAGGGCACTTTCAGAGAGAGAGAGAGAGCTCCTATGAGCTCTTCAACTATCTTTAGCTCTAATCAACCCTAGGCGTTTTGTTGATTAGCAAAATGAATGTTAGAAATTAGTTTTTGCTAGTGAAGTGAATTGTATTCTAGATGTGTGAATTAGCCTTAAATGTGGTAGAGTATAAGAATTCAGTAGGCCCAGAAGCCTCCTACCCTTTGGTATGGTGCCCATAGCCTGATTCCCAAATATTACCTGTGGGGAGCCGCCTATTCAGAAGAGTCTGGTTGTCTTGACGAGATTTTTGGAATGATTGGTGGGGGTGGTTTGGAGCTGACAGCTAAGAAAGAATTCTTGAAGACGTCTTTGGTGCAAAAACGTGATTTTATTAAAGCACGGGGACAGGACCTGTGGGCAGGAGAGCTGCACTGGGGTTGTGAAGAATGGCTGGTTATATAGTATGGAGTTGGAGGAGGTAAAGTCAAGGGGAAGTTTTCAAGGAGATTTTCCTATGCTAAAGAAGAGGCCTAGCTATTGTTAAGCTAAGGTTGTAGTTCCCTCTAGCAAAGCATTAACATTAAGACAGGGCGTTCCTGGAGAAATGTTCTACTCTGCCAGCCTCAAGTATTTGTCAGTGGGCTGTAGGTTATAAGGGAATTTAATTTACCTGCCATTTCCTTCTTGTCTTTGCTCCCCACATCACTATGGAGGGGAGGGTGATGTTGGGGCTCCAGGAAACTGAGTCTACAGGTTTCTAGAGATTAGGCTATTGATAAGATTGCCCTTTTCTTGTAATTTAGTAAGATATTTGTAAACTGATGGAGACTCATGTCCTGTATGACTGTGATCCCTATCAGTTAGCCATTTGTTTTTTTTCCCCTCCTTTGTTTTTGGGAAGCCAGGAGTGCCTGAGAAATGTCACACACATCCCACCTGGAGGGCATATGTGTGCCAGCTTGTACTTTGCCCTCAGCCTGTCTTATGCTCCCTCATCAGTCTCAGGCGAAACAGAAGGTTCCTTGACACAGCCTTTGAAAAATTGTTAGTTTCCAATCTAGTGACCCTTTTGATGAGGATGTGTGGAGCAAGCTAAGGGCAAACAAAGTACAGGCTAACAGCATGCACCCCCACCCCAGGTGGAATATGTGTGATATTCCTCGAATACTCCTGGCTACTCAAGAACAAAGGAAAGGGGTTTAAGTGCTTGCCATGGTAAAGTGGGAAACTAAGGGAAATAAAAAATTAAATTCCCTTAGTGCCTACAGCCCATTGACAAGTCCTTGAAATAGGCAGAGTGATCTTCCTCTAGGGCCTCAGCTGCCTCCATGATGACACTTTGCTAGGGGCAAAAGGGAATCTTGTCTTAATATTATCCTGATCCCCAGGATCCTGTAAGTCTACTTTAACATGTAAAAATTCCACTGGAAACTTCCTTTATCTCAACTCCCCCAGGATATATGCTGGCAATCCTACTCCAAGTCTATGGTCCCCTGATATACATCTAAAGGATCTCATGACTGAAGTTTTAGTACACGGTAATAAATGGTGTTTTCCTAACAGCAGCTAGCTCCTCAAGGTCCTGGGAAACTTGCTTCCAAAATACCTTAGAGGCTTACTCTATCCCTAACTCCTCCCAACCTGAAGGTATATAATCAGTTACCCGTCACAACCCCAGCGCAGCTCTTTCTGCCCACGGGTCCTGTCCCCATGCTTTAATAAAATCACCTTTTTGTACCAAAGACATCTTCAAAAATTCTTTCTTGGCCGTTGGCTCCAGACCACCCCCACATCACCCCAAAACCCCATCACTTTCATGTTAGCTATGTCTGGAGCACCTAAAAAGACAGCTGAAACTTGACCTCATAAAACAGTTTCCTATGTATTTATTTGTCTGTTTGCTAATAAATGTTTGTAGGTGTAGACAAATTCAGTTGGGAGTTAGTTTTTTGGAAACTGGTAGTGAGATTGAGGAGGCTCCCTAGCGCCTTACATCTAATAGCCATTACCTATCACTGGTAACAGATACCTATTTTAAAATTCTAATTATAAATGGCCACATTGGCTGCATGAGTTTGGTACCGCACCTGTTCCAGGTTCATTTCTCCTTTTTAAATTCTTGTCTTTAGTATTGTTTCCTGCTGAGGTACTGTTCATCTCAGCCACACGTTTCACAGAACATTTCATCTTTTTATTTCATGGCTCACCTCAGAATTCCACATTCTCATGAAGGCTTTGCTGACTCTTTCAACCCTTTCTCATCATTGAGATGGGCTTTTACTGCAGTTATGTATGGCACACATAAAAAAATCTTTTGATCCTACACAAATTTCCCTGACAGTGTTCATTACCTGATTGAGATCCAACTTAATTGAGGAACAAGACTCACATTAAGGGGATCCCAGTTGGTGATAAGGCCAATCCCAACTGGGAGCCATTCCTTTGCAAAGGAGTAAACAGTGTTGCTGCTTTGCTCTCAGGCACCTTCGCCCTTTCCTCCTGTGGTGTTTTTTTTTTATCATGGTTCTTTTTTTCTCTTATTTACCTTTGGAGAGTTTGAACTTTGATAGAAGCAAAATTACAAAGTAAAGGCCAAAGGTGATAGAGAAAAATAGTTCTTGAATATGTGGATTCCAGATCAGAGGAGAAAGATTTTAATCCACCAATTTATTATTTTTAACTTGCAGTAACATGCAGCATAGAATCTTCTGCTATAAAAGCCATATTTGTTACTGAAATTCTTAAAAATTGTTTAATGTTTATTTTTGAGAGAGAGAGAAGAGAGAGAGTGAGAGCAAGTGAGCACAAGGGAGGTGGGGACGGGGCAGAGAGAGGGAGACACAGAATCTGAAGCAGACTCCAGGCTCCAAGCTCCAAGCTGTCAGCACAGAGGCAGGGTTCGAACTCATGAACTATGAGATCACGTCCTGAGCCAAAGTCAGACGCCTAACCAACTGAGCCACTCAGGCACCCCTATTACTGAAATTCTTGAAGGGAAACAATTTTGTGTAGTGAATCTGAAGTTATCTACAGCTTCATTCCCTTCTCTTTAAATTAATAGTTTTTACAGATTTTTATTATTTTTATTTTCATTTTGTTAATGTTTATTTAGTTTTGAGAGAGAGAGAGATAGAGAGAGAGAGAGCGAGAGTGGGGGAGAGGTAGAGAGACAGGGAGACACAGAATCCGAAGCAGGCTCCAGGCTCTGAGCTTCAGCACAGAGCCAGATGAGAGGCTCAAACTCACCAACTGTGAGATCATGACCTGAGCCAAAGTCAGATGCTTAATCGACTGAGCCACCCAGGCACCCCTTTTTAGATTTTTAACTAAAAGTTAAGATTTCTTAGGAACTTTGTTTTATACATACACATATACATATGTAATTTTATATATTCTATACTTACACACATTTATAATTATTATATAATTATGTATATACATATAATTTCATCAGAAAAGGCCACATACCATTGTGGTTAAGAGTTACATCATTTAATAGTTCAAATAGTGTTGATTCAATGGATTTATAAAGTCCTTAAAGGATAGGAACCTGTTGAACACTTTTTTTAGATTTTCCTTATGCCCAACACAATCCTAGGCACAGGGGAGAAGGAGGCAGGGGCAACAGATCCAGTATTAAGACTTAGTCTGTCTAGCATTTTAGGTAAATTCACTGACAGAATCAACTTCGTGTATGTAATTATTCTTCTAAACATTTTGTAAACCTGCCTGATTTCTTATAGCATTGTACCTCACAGCAACACATAAGAACATTGAGAACTTGAGAATATACAGAAAAAAAACCTGGTGTAAGAGCCAGATCAAATAATAGATTTAGCTAATAGAATTTCTAAAAAATATAAACAGAAGGCAGGTTTTCTAAAATGTCATGGTTACTATGGGCTTAACTACTTTATTAGAAAGAGCATCCTTGTTGGGATGAGCACTGGGGGTTACATGTAAGTGATGAATCACTAAATTCTACTCCTGAAACCAATACTACACTATGTGTTAACTAACTTGAATTTAATTAAAAAAAATAGTGCATTTAATTTGTTTCACCTGATTTCATAAATAATTGTGTTGTTCCTACTTATAACTTGATCTAATGAACAAACAAACAAAGCCCTAATACTCACCAGCTGGGCAATGTAGGCTAAGTCATGTAATACCTCTGGGTTTCAAATTTCAACGTTTATAAAATGGGAACACCACTATTCCATGAGTTAATGTGAAAGCAGCCAGCACTGTGCCCGGCACATCACTAGCAATCAGCTGTACTAGTTTGCTGGGAAACAAGTTGAAATAACTTATTCAGGGAGTTTTCCTTAATTGTATCAGATTATCAGTTATTGGATACTAATTAGAAGCAGCATTACCGATGGGGAAGAGTGTGGACATGACCATGTGCACATAGCAGTACTTGTGACCTTGGGCAAGGTCCTTAAGCTTTCTGTGCCTCAGTGTCATCGCTTATAAAATGGAAATAATAAGATCACTCTTGTGTTGAGGATTAAATCATTTGATGTACAGAAAGCATTTAGAACAGTGCTTGGCAATGGCAGGCACTCAATAAATTTCAGGGAATATTAAATTACATGCACAGGATTGTATTGGCAGTTTTAGAGGATAATAATTCTCAAAGATGAATGTGATTCAGTTCTTTTTTCAAGGAGTTTATAATCTATTGTGTACAGTAGGAGGGAGAGAAGCTAGCCTGGTTAATCAAATATTGAATAAGTATAAAATGTGATACAAAGTAAAAAGATAATCTGCTGTAAAAATGGAGAATAAGGAGTTAGAGATTCAGACTAGGCAGAGCAATGAGAGCTTCAAACGTGGCAGAGGCATTTGAATAGGCCTTAAATGATAAGAATTTTAATAGATAGTGGGAAAACTTCAGCTTGACAGAATCACATGAGCATGGGGTCTTGAAAATGCTTGGAATGTTTGGGAAATAGGCATGGCTGGAATGTAGGAGGCATTAGAAAATGTAGGAAAAGGGAGGATGGGAATCAGGTAAGGAGAATCTTGCATGCAATGCTAAGAATTTATTTATTCATGAAGAATGGAGGCTAGCTCCTTTCCCTCCCATAATATGCAATATATTATAAGCCTTTTGAAAATAAGAACTGAATCACATTCATCTTTGAGAGTTATTATTATCCACTACAACTCCTAGTAATTTTCAATGAGAAACTTTTTTTAACCTAATCTTTTTAAAATTGAGTTAATTGTAGATTCACATGCAGTGATAAGAAATAAACAGAGAGATTTCTTGTACATTTTGCCCAGTGTCCCTCGATTGTTAACATTTTGCAAAATCTTTATTAATAAAATACCACAAGTAGGATATTGACATTGATACAGTTCACTCATCTGACAGTATCAAATTTCTCCAGTATTATTCATTCATGTGCATGTGTGTATTAAGTTCCTCCCCTGTGTGTGTGTGTGTAACCACAGTAAAGATCCTGAACAGCACAATGCCACCAGCATCCCTTGTGTTGCTTCTATAATTTAACCCATTCTCTTCTGCTCCCTTCCCCCCCATTGCTGGCAAATACTAATCTGTCTTCCATTTCTGCAATTTTTCTAACCTATTGCGATTGACTTTTTTCACTCAGGATAATTTCCCAGATTTATCATAGCTGCTGTATGTGTGTGTATCAATAGTTCCTTTCAATTGCTGAGTTGTATCCACTGTATGGGGGTGCTGCAGCTCCTTGCATCACTTATCTGTTGAATGACATTTGGGCTGAATATAGACTCTGTTGATTACAAATAAAGCTGCTACGAACATCCACACCCAGGTTTTTCTGGGAACACAGGTTTTCATTTCTTTGGGATAAATACCTTGGAGTGTAAGTACTGGGTCATATGATAGTTACATGTTTAGATTTTTAAGAAACTGCCCAACTGTTTTCCAGAGTGGCTGTACCATTTCACATTTCCATCAACAATGCATGTGTGATCTGATTTCTGTGCATCTTCAGCAGCATTTGGAGCTGTCATTCATTTTTATCTTAGCCATTCTGAGTGTACTGATAACTCATTTGGACTTTAATTTGCATTTCTTTAATAGCTAGTTGTGTGCATTTTTTTTTTCATTCTCTTATTTGCTATCTGTAGCTCCTCTTTGGTGAAATGTCTGTTCATGTCTTTTGCCCATTTTCTAATTGTATGATTTGATTTTTTTTTCTTTTTATTGTTGAGGATTGAGAGAACTTTATATATTTAGATAGGTGGTTTGCAATCATATTCTCCCAAATTGTGGCTTGTCTTTTCATTCTTTCCAGGGAGTTTTCATAGAATAAAAGTTTTAGTTTTGAAGAGGCCCAGGGGGTACAGAGATCAATTGACATGGGAATTCCCTCCAGAGAGCAGAATCTGGGAAATCCCACCTCCCCATCTCCCACTGCCTGGACAGGACAGAATTTTCTCAAAATTCCTGTCTGCAAGAATTTCATCATTGCTATGGATTAGTGTCTATTTTTTCAATTCTTTCCTTTATAAAATTAAAGTGTTTACTGTGCCTATCTTGTCCTTGCTGTAACTTAAATATGTGAATGAGTATGAGTGCATATGTGTAAGGGGGGGGGAGGCCAGGGAGGCAGATGACTTATATTTTTAAGTTATAAGTCTCTGGACTATGAAAAGACATTTTCATACTTAAAGAGGAACATGCATCATCCAGAGACTCTGGATTTCGAGCAAAGATGCAGTTACTGGAAGGGACTTTGGCCTCTATCCCTTAGGGAGGGGGTAAGTGTGTTCTTTGTGTGGAAAAAGGGTGGAAAGGATATTTGATGAGCTGAAGAATGGACTGTGATAGAGTCTGACTAGCTGTTTATCAAACCTATTTCCTTTTCTTCCTGGGAATACAGTTAGATTACATATGGACTGAGTTGTGACCTCCTCAAAATCATATGTTGAAGCCCTAACCCCCAAAGTGACTATATAGAGAGATGGGGTTTTTAGGAGGTAATTAAGATTAAATGAGGCCATAATGGCTGTGCTCTATTCTGATAGGACTGTGGCTTTATGAGAAGACGACTCCGTTCTCTCACTTCCCTCTCTTCCCTCCTCACTTTCCTCTCCCTGCCTCTCTTTCCTCCCCCTTTCTTGTTCTCTCCTTCTTTGCCTCTCCCTCTTTTCCTACCCTCTTCTTCTCACCCACATGAGGACACAATGGGAAGACAGACATCCGTAAGCCAGGAAGAGAGTTCTTACCAGACATTTTGATCTTGGACTTCCCAGACTTCAGAACTGTGACAAATTTCTATTGTTTAAGCCACCCAGTCTGTGCTATTTTGTTATGGCAACAGGAGTTGATTAATACACCTCTCTTAGATATGCCATATAAATGAGTTCTAGTTAGTAGAAAGGGACCAGAAGTGATGTGCCTCATTTTCAGAAAAGGCCACAAAATTAGTTTTGCCTTATTTCCCATGCTGTTTTTCCTTCTACTGGCTCAAAGAAGATGTGCTCAATGAACTTGAAAACAATGTGTGAAATATGGCAAAGTAAAAACAAGATGGAAGGTGCCTGAATCTCTGAATCACTGATGGCAGAGAATGGCCCACTAATCAGGAACTTTTATTTTGGACTATATATGTGCAAAAAATAACTTTTAGTATGCAAGCCAGTATTTTGAGAGGTTATCTATGATAGCAAGTGGAGTAACCCTATCTAGTATAATAGGAATGTCACTAGAGAACATGGAGGAAAAAAAATTTGGGGGGGGGGAAATACTGGATCAATATTTTTGATGTCCAGTAGGCAGTTGAAAGTTCATATCTGCCAAAGAGAACAGAATGAAAAGGTGTCTGTGTTAGTCTGTTCAGCTGCTATAACAAAACCTAACATACTGGTGGCTGATAAACAACAGAAATTTATTAGCTTATGGTTCTGGAGGCTGGAAGCCTGAGATCAGGTTGCCAGCAAGGATGGATGAGGCCCTTTTCTGCAACACAGAATTCTGTGTCCTCACAGGGCAGAAAGGGCAAGGGAACTCTGTGGGGTCTCTTTGGTAAGAGAACTAATCCCATAAGGGCCCCATCCTCATTCCCTAAGCACCTCTCAAAGTCCCCACCTCCTAACACTGTCACATTGGACATTAGAATTTCAGTATATTAATTTTGGGGGAAAGACACAAAGATTTAAACCTGTCCAAGGATACAGACTTTAGCAAAGTCTACATTTAGGGGGTTAGAAAATTAGGGAGATGCATCCCAAAGGAGTGAGAAGGAGCAGAGAGATTAGAAATAAACCAACAGAGTAAAGTGTTTCAGGTGACAAGAAGGGAGATTCAGTGAGGAGGTGGAGAATATCGGTGAGATGAGACTTTCTTCTTTCACAGAAGAATGAAACTGGATGAGACCACTGCTCTGAGAAGTTTGGCAGTGGAAAAAAAAATGATACACAGGGAAAAACATCTTCAAGGGAAAGATTGCTGAGGATTTGTTTGGTTTTGTGTGTTAAGTGAGAGGAGACTTGAATGTATTTGTAATTCAGGGAAAAGCAGTTATTCATGGGAGAATGAGATCCAATTTATAAAAAAGAAAAGGAGTAACAGAGAAAGCCAGATTTTTGAAGCAATAGTATTACCTGTACAATTTCTAATTAATACTTCCTTAATAAATTTGAATCTGCTCAGCTTTCATATTAGCACAAAGGTAAATGTCATATTTTCCATTTTTAATTTCTTTCTCACTCAAATATGAACTAATTCAAATATGAACAGATGAATCTTTCCTTACTTCCTCTGGCAAATAATAAGAGTTGCTGGCGGTCAGAAATACATTTTATAGTTATATTTTTTATTAACTACAATTATTTGTTTTATGTTATTAGTATTATGACTTTAATGTTTATTTATTTTTGAAAGAGAGAGAGACAGAGCATGAGCGGGGGAGGGGCAGAGAGAGAGGGAGACACAGAATCCGAAGCAGGCTCCAGGCTCTGAGCTGTCAGCACAGAGCCTGGCGTGGGGCTCGAACCCACAAACAGTGGTATCACAACCTGAGCCAAAGTAGGATGCTTAACCGACTGAGCCACCCAGGCGCCCGTTTTATGATATTATTTAAATCTAATTCTAGATATAGAAGAATGTTCATTTAGGTCTAGAGCTTTACTATACATCTTTTGAAATATGAGTAGTAGGAATTGTTCTTTTATTTCCAGACCTTTGGAACTTAATCTGTTTTTTATTCCTTAAAGATAAAAAAAAAGAATGTAACATACTGCTGTTTATTGGGAAGAAAAAAGGAGAATGAGGGAGGGATTGGAGGGTGGAATAGGAGAGATTTCCAGAAATTCCTAGAGATTTCCACTCATTTCCACTTCATTATTCCAGAACTTGTTCAACACCTATTGTTGAGGAGAAAACTAATTAACATGCAGTGGCAGTCAGCTACATCTACCCTGAAAGATCTGTATGTGTAAAAATGTGGGAAAATGAGAAGTAGGTCTCTGTGGGGATTAGGTATGAAAATTATGTGAGATAACAAACATCGTATGTAAGACCTCTTAATACAGAGACTGGAATATGTAGGGAATCAATAGACATATATTTCTCTTCCATTTCTTTCGTAATTGTTCTTTTTTTTTTAACTCCATAATTTAAAACAATTTTCTAGTGTTCTGCAGGTTAACTATTGCTTTTTGCTAGTAATACCCAATAAAGTTATTACTCATTTAAATATATGTGCTAAAGGTTATTCTGACATCTATCCTGAACATACACTTAAAATGTATTCCATGTTACAATAAGAGTTTTAATAATTCATTGAATCAGCACCATTAGAAGTCATGGTGGGGGGGGGGAAATAACTAACAATAATTTACCTAATATTTAACTAAGTCCTATTTTTTTTAACTAAGATTGCCTAACTTTGCAAGCTATTTATTATGATAATCAAATTCAACTGACTCAGTCTCATAATGATAGAATTCCTTTTCACAGAATGATGGAAGAATACCTGTTGTCCAGGAACAATAGGTTTTCTCTCAATTGTTTGAGTCTTAATGTAGAGATTAGATACACACTTTTGAAATGCTTTTAGATTTTTGCATTTAGAAACATGTCTATCTCTAGCTTCATCTTTACCTCTTTCTCTATGTTCCTTCTCCACGGCTATCTCTATCTCTATGTCTAGATCCTTCTGTTATACATGTTTCCAATACATTTGTGGCATTGATAGTACACTGCCATTTAACATAGGAGATATGACATAGAACATTTCAGAAATGGAAATGTTAGCAGAGAATTATATTAAGAACCAGTCCAAGGTCACATTAACCTTTTCAAGAGGATATGTACTTCTTTGGTGAGAAATGAAACAAAACAAGAGAAATGACCATATCACTAAAATTTAATTTAATCAAAGACATACAGGCAAAGACTAAGGCCATGGTCGATTCAATGGTTCTTCTTATGCATTAGGAATATGTCCACTTGGAAAAGGAGACTTAAATGGACCTTTTTAGTTTAATATGAAAGAAATATCTGGCACCAAGTCTATGTTTCAACATTTCTATGTAAAATCCTTCCATTAAATTGCACTCTCATCACTATTAAAAGGAATTAGCATCTGCTTAGCATTAGGAAATTAACTGACACTATTTTTTAACACCTTGCTGCACTTCATTTTCAGCCTTGAAAGCAATAGCTGTATGTCTTTTCACTGGATACCCACCTCAATGACTCCCTGGACACCCACTCTAATGAATGCACCAAGCCTTTCTAGCATTCTTGTTTCTTCACCTTGACCTCATTCTGATGTCTAATGACTCATAACACAAGGCTTGGTTATATGCCTAAATACATATATTATCAAGGGGTATGGTTTGATGGCTTTTTAAAGGGCAATGAAATGAAGATATATTTATGGTAAAGGCACCTCTGGCAACACCCCACATTTTTACCTCTGAACATTGTTAAGGCTATGTTTTCCGTTTCAGGTTGTAGTTGTAGGTTTAAGTGAAGTCATTCACCTATATCTTGATGAAACTAGCCTTCTTAGGGAACAATTTAAGATAGGTGGTAATAATTCCTTTTGAGTCCTATAGTTGAACACTCAACTATATGCAAGGTGCCCCAGTTTTTCCTTATTTCCTGCGTTTGGTTCTGAGTCCTGACATGTACAGAGCAACAGAGAAATGACAAATTGGGTGAAGTTATTCCCAAAATATAAAACCGATGATGAAATAATATTTGGAATAACCAAGGAATGGCTGCAAATCACTGAGAACAAGAGAAAAAAAGAACATGAACAGGCAATTAACAAGATGAAACCCAAAAGAGAAATTCTCACATAGGTCCATAAAGGAACATGTTCGCAGATGGTCATCATAGCAGCATTTATGAGAGCAGGGAGCTGGAGGTAATCCAGTATCCAGTGGGAAGGCGGGCAGAGTAGATAGGTAATTGAATCAGGGGGGTGCTCTCTAGGAACTACCATGTGATAGTTTGAAGCTAGGTTTCCATGTAACATGAACGAATGGTAAAAACAGAATTAGAAAAAGAATATGAGACTCAGAATGCAATGAATACCTTAAAACCATTTATGAAAACTTAAAATGTATGCTCATAGAGCAGCAATACATATTTTGCAAAAGGTGAGACAGGAAGGAGAATGGGAGCAGATAATCATTGTATAGAGTATCCCTGAAGCCTTCCTGAAACAGGATCCATTGGGCTGAACTTACTGGATTCTCATTCTTGGATGGAGAAGTAAAATTTGGTGGCATATGGGAACACAACTCACTCACCAAGTAAAGTGGGAATTAAAATCTTTGTGCTTTTCCCCAATTAACGGAAATTGAAATGTTGTGACATTACAGCTAAACCTATAACAAGAACCGTAGCAACCTGAAGCATTGCTGGGTAGTGGCAGTGGTGATCACAGCAGCATTGAAACCAGAAGACTCTAATCCCATGATCATTCCTGTCAGTTGTGCAGAGTGTTGGCTGGCTTCTCTCTGGCTTTACTTGTAAACCCTGGACAAATAGGAGAAGTACAACAAATGTTTTTAAAAATTCCTTCCAGGTTACAACTTCATATTGCATTCTCTAACACTCCCTAAGAATTCCCCTGGAGATTTGAGACTTTGGGTGGCATTGCTGGATAATCCTAATTCCATGGGCGCAGCTCTTTACTGAAACAAATCTGCCAGTAGAGTAGTTACACATAAGACCACTTTCTACATTCACCATTGGACAAACATATCAGAAGTCTGATGCTGCCTCTCATTACTGCTTTGGGCAACAATTAGACATCTCATGGCCTCTATCTTATATCCCAATTATATCATCAATACTGCCAACATCACCCTTTCCATCCTTTCCTACTGAAGAAGGAAAGGAAAGAAGAGAAGGAAAAAAGAAGAGAAGCAGGAAAGCTTTCCCAGCCTCACATGTGAGGTCTTGTGATCCCAGTTTGCAGCACGGATTTTAAATTATCCTCTTCTATAGAGGGTTCTTTATAATGTATAAAAATGGGGATGTATCTAATATTACCAGTGTTATCAGAATTTCAAACGAGATTGCTCTTAGATACCTCTGGTAGACACCTAATCATACCAGTTTCTTAGAAGCATGACTATTAAAGTAGACCTAAAATCCCATAACCTGGTGTTGTAGATGTTCTTCAGTTTTAATATGCTATGATGTCATTAGGCCAATGAAAATGTAGAAACAGCAATACATTCAAAAGAAAACACAGAAAAAAATGAATTAAAACAAAACAAAACCAAGTATCAAGGAGATGCTGAAAAATTCTATTGGCTTAATGTATATGTAAATGGAGTTCTAAGAGGAAAATAGTGAAATGCATAAAAATTTTTTTGGAAAAATTTCTAAATTTGGTGGAAACTATAAGCCCACGTGTCCTAGAAGCTCAACAAAGATGAAGTGCAGACATGAAGAAAACTACGGCAAGTGTTCTGGTTCTACATGTGAAGAGCTTGGATGTCACCACTCCATCCTAATGATAAGTAAAAAGCTAAATAAATGAACTGAAAAATCAGCTCTTCTTGGATCCATAGGAGAGGGGAGGATGAAGAGCAAACCACTATGTACAAGATTGGAGGGACAGACAGGGGAATATGGGGAGTCACTGCTTATCAGAGCAGAGCTCACAAATGCTGCAGGAACCAGTGCTGGGATAGAAAAGCCTGAATTAAGATGGCAGAGGAATAGGGGGACCCCAAGCTTGTCTCCTTCCTGGAACACAGCTAGATAGTTATCACATTGTTCTGAACACCCAAGAAATCAATAGGAGGTCTGAGAGAACAAAGACCGCAAGTCTCCAAGTAAAAAGGTGACCACCATTTGGAAGGTGGGAGGTGGGGAGAGTTGGGGGAGATTTAATTGTGGATACAGCAGCAGGGAGGGAGCCTACTTATAGAGGCTACCACAAAGTATTATAAGCAGCATACTTATATCTGGGAAATCTGGAAGAAATGGGCACATTCCTAGCAATTATAAACTACTGAAACAGGAAGAAATAGAAAGTTTGAACAGACCCATAACCAGCAAAAAAATTAATAATCAAAAATCTCCCAACAAACAAAACTCCTGGGCCAGATGGCTTTCTACCAGACATTAAGAAAGGTTAATACCAATTCTTCTTAAACAGTTCCAAAAAATAGAAATGGAAGGAAAACTTCCAGTCTCATTCTATGAGGCCAGCATTATCCTGATTCCAAAGCAAGTGGGGTCCAGACAAAGACCCCACTAAGAAGGCGAATTACCAGGCAATATCCCTGATGAATATGGATGCAAAAATTCTCAATAAAATGCTAGCAAATGAAATTCAACAGTACATTAAAATAATTATTCACCATGATCAAGTGGGATTTATTCCTGGACTGCAGGGCTGGTTCAATATTTGCAAATCAGTAAACGTGATACACATTAATTAAAAAAAAAAGGATGAGAATCATATAATTCTGTCAATAGATGCAGAAAAAGCATTTGATAAAATACAGCATCCATCTTGATAAAGACCCTCAACAAAGTAGGCATAGGGGGAACATACCTCAACATCATAATGGCCATATACGAAAGACCCACAGCTAATATCATCCTTAGTGGGGAAAAACTGAGAGCCATTTCCCTGTAGTCAGGAACAAGATAAGGGTGTCCACTGTCACCATTACTATTTAGCATAGTACTGGAAGTCTTAGCCTCAGCAATCAGACAAGAAAAAGAAATAAAAGGCATCCAAATTGGTAAGGAGGAAGTAAAACTTTTACTATTTGCAGACAACATGATATGTAGAAAACCCCAAGGACTCCACCAAAAAATTCCTAGAACTAATACATGAATTGAACAAAGTCACAGGATATAAAATCAATGTGCAGAAATCTGTTGCATTTCTACATACCAATAAAAAACAGCAGAAAAAGAAATCGAGGAATAGATCCCATTTGCAACTGCATCAAAAACAATAAGATACCTAGGAATAAATCTAACCAAAGAGGTAAAAGATCTCTACTCTGAAAATGATAGAACACAGATGAAAGAAATTGAAGATGACAGAGAGAAATGGAAAAACATCCCATGCTTGTGGATTGGAAGAACAAATATTGTTAAAATGTCTATACTACCCAAAGCAATCTACATATTTAATGCAATCCCTATCAAAATAACACCAGCATTTTTCACAGAGCTAGAACAAACAATCCTAAAATTTGCATAGAACCACAGAAGACTTCAAATAGCTAAAGCAATCCTGAAAAAGAAAAACAAAACTGGAGGCATCATGATTCTGGATTTCAAACTGTATTACAAAGCTGTAGTCATCAAGACAATATGGTTCTGACACAAAAACAGACACATAGATTGATGTGACAGAAAAGAAAACCCAGAAATGGACCCACAATCGTATGGTCAACTAGACTTTGGCAAAGCAGGAAAGAATATTGAATGGAAAAAAGATAGTCTCTTCAATAAATGGTGTTGGGCAGTAACATGCAGAAGAATGAAACTGGACCACTTTCTTACATCATATACAAAAATAAATTCAAATTCGATGAAGGCCTAAATGTGACACGGCAAACTGCCAAAACCCTAGAGGAGAACACAGGCAGGAACCTCTTTGACTTCAGCTGGAGCAACTTCTTACTAGATATGTCCCTGGAGGCAAGGGAAACAAAAGTAAAAATGGACGATTGGGACTTTATCAAGATAAAAAGCTTCTGCACAGTGAAGGAAACTATCAACAAAACTAAAAGGCAACCTTTGGAATGGGAGATTATATTTGAAAATGACATATTGGATAAATGGTTAATATCCAAAATCTATGAAGAACCTTTCAAACTTATCACCCAAAAAACAAATAACCCAGTTAAGAAATGGAAAGAAAACATGAATAGACATTTTCCCAAAGAAGACGTCTGGATGGGTAACAGACACATAAAATGATGATCAACATCACTCATCATCAGGGAAATACAAATCAAAACCACGATGAGATACCACCTCAGACCTGTCAGAATGGCTAAAATTAACAACACAAGAAACAACAGGTGTTGTTTATAGCATATAGAGGAAGGGGAACTCTTTTGTACTGTTGGTAGGAATGCAAACTGGTGCAGCCACTCTGGAAAACAGTATGGAGTTTCCTCAAAAAGTTAAAAATAGAACTACCCTACAACATAGTAATTACACTACTAGGTATTTAGCCAAAGGATATGAAAATACTGATTTGAAGGGGCACATGCACCCCAATGTTTATAGCAACACTATCAACAATAGCTAAATGTTGGAGAGAGCCCAAATGTCCACTGACTGATGAATGGAAAAAGAAGATGTGGTATATATACACAATGGAATATTACCCAGCTATCAAAAAGTATGAAGTCTTGCCATTTGCAACAAAGTGGATGGAGTTAGAATGTTTTATGCTAAGGGAAATAATCAGAGAAAGACAAATACTCTAAGATTTCACTCATACATGGAATTTAAGAAACAAAACATATGAACAGGGGGGAAAAAGAGGATAAAGGGAAACAAACTACAAGAAAGTCTTGACAATAGAGAATAAACTGAGGGTTGATGGAAGGAGGGTCGTGGGGAATGGGCTAGATGGGTGATGGGTGCAAAGAGGGCATTTGTTATGATGAACACCGGGTGTTGTATGTAAGTGATAAATCCCTGAGTTCTATTCATGAAACCAATATTCCACTGTATGTTAACTAAAATTTAAATAAAAAGTAAAAAAAAAAAAAGAATGAGCTATCACGCCATGAAAAGATGTAGAGAAATCTTAAATGCATATTACTAATTTTGAGAAGTCAGTATGAAAAGGCCGCACACATACTGTATGATTCTAACTATACGACATTCCAGGGGAGGCAAAACTATGGAGAGAGCAGAAAGATTGCAGGGGTTGGTTGGGTGAATGATGAATAAGTGGAACACAGATGATTGTTAGGTATAATGCCATAATGGTGGATAAATAGCATTATATCTTTGTCTAAACCCATAGCATGTTCAACACCAAGAATGAACCCTAATGCATACTATGGACTTTGGCTGATTATGGTGTATCAATATATGATCATCAGTTATAACAAACGTACAACTCTGGTGGGTGATATTGATAATGGGGGAGGCTATGCAAATGTGTGACTGGTGGTATATGGAAAATCTGTGTACCTTCTTTCGACTTTTGCTGCCAACCTAAAACTTCTCTAAAAAATGAAGTCTTGAGAAATAACTTAAGCTAAAATGCAGTGTGAGGGGAAAAAAACAGAAAAACTACACCAAGGCATATCCTTCTCAAATTGCCTATAAACCCAGTGATAAAGAGGAAATGTTATAACCAGCCAGAAAAAAAGACACAGCATGTATAGAGGAAAAAGATATAAGAATAAAGGATTTCTCATCAGAAGCAACATAATCAAGGAGACAGTGGAGAAACATCTTTATAATATGAAAGTGAACACTTCTCAACTTAGAATTCTATCCCAAGAAAAATACCTTTGAAAAATATAATCAAATGATGGGGCACCTGGGTGGCTCAGTCGGTTAAGCGTCCGACTTCGGCTCAGGTCATGATCTCATGGTTCGTGAGTTCAAGCCCCACGTCAGGCTCTGTGCTGACAGCTCAGAGCCTGGAGCCTGCTTCGGATTCTGTGTCTCCCTCTTTCTCTGACCCTCCCCTGCTCATGCTCTCTCTCTGTCTCAAAAATAAATAAAACATTAAAAAAATTAAAAAGAAAAATATCATCAAATGAAATTTGAAAACCCCTCCTCTGTTCTCTTTAATTCTTCTCTCTTTCCTGTACCTGCCTGGTTCCCAGACTGTCAGTTTGCATATGCAAATAACTACCTGGGTATGTCACTTTCTGTATTCACCTACCAACAACATACAACCTAGAAGTACTTCCAGATCAATCACCCCTCCAAACAATGGGTGGTTACCTAGTTGTTATTTATGTAACTGAAATAGCTCACTGCTACTATTGTTCTCCAAACTAAGGGAGAGTATGTTCCACAGGCAAACCTAGTCTCTATTTAAGAAGCTAGCAGCGTATTGTAATTTTTAACTGAAGTCTTCTTAGAATGAAGAGTGAGCTCCTTCCTAACTAGGACCCTGGTTTTGCTTGCCCATTGTGTTCTACTTTATTTGGGTTATTTTTCTATCATTGCACGGTGTCTCTCTGTTCATCTTTTTGTCCAGTTTCTATGACCAGACTACTGGTTCTAGTATTTGGCTTCCTAATACGTGTTTTTGTCTCCCTTTGGATCATTGATTCACATGTACTCATTGTCTTTATGTAGATCATAAGCTCACAAGACTTTTTAAATTATGAGGGAGAGTGTCCTTGATAGGCCAGAAGCAAAGGCACCCCAGGCATTTCTTCCTGCCCTTCTGGAGTCAGGCAAGCCACATTCCAAAAGACATTTGTTTGGTTTCCTTAATCCTTCAGCTAGTTATGTGAATGCATGTTGGGGGGGGTGGGGGTGGTGGGCAATATTAAGGATTAAAAATTATTCTGCAAAGGACCCAAGGTGGCAGTAGAATTACTCTTAGTTTAAGTGCATAAAATTTGTCCCTCGTTCTTTTTCTCACCCTAGTTTTATTTACTTCTGCTGTTTACTTTTCAATAATGTCCTGTTTTGGGGGCAGGGAATTTCCAAGCTCATTGGAATTTGATTTTACACTAATTTTTTTCTGCTTTGATGATGATCATTAACTCTAGAAATGGGACTCTGTGCTTCCATTTCACAGACTCACTTCCAATGCCTAGTTTTATTGTTTCTCTCTCTCTCTCTCTCTCTCTCTCTCTCTCTCTTTCTCTCTTTGCTCTTCAGGCTTCAGATTGGCAACATAATGGAGTGTGTAATGTTCTTTTTATGTTGGAAGCAAGTGACTAGAGGCAACTTGTACCATTTCATTCAAATTAACCAACACCCAGTGATCGTAGGAACCCTCAAGGAACACATTTTCACTGTGAATTTTATATTAGAAATCTTGAATTAAACATTGGCTGCCAGTTAATAAATAACATTTATGTTTATGGATATTAGGTTATAATTAACCAGCATTTAACTGAATATAAATGTATAGATTATTTAGCTGATAGAAAGAATAGTATATGGTTTTTTCACTATGTATATTATGTATATTTATGTCATTATGTATCTGTCTGCCTTATTTATCTGTGAGCTTTTTTTTTTTTTTTCAACGTTTATTTATTTTTGGGACAGAGAGAGACAGAGCATGAACGGGGGAGGGGCAGAGAGAGAGGGAGACACAGAATCGGAAACAGGCTCCAGGCTCTGAGCCATCAGCCCAGAGCCTGACGCGGGGCTCGAACTCACGGACCGCGAAATCGTGACCTGGCTGAAGTCGGATGCTTAACTGACTGCGCCACCCAGGCGCCCCTATCTGTGAGCTTTCTGATGTGCTCAGTCAGTGCCTTGCACAGTTTCTGGCGAATAGTATGCTCGAAATAAATATTTGTCGAATGACAGTGAAATTGCAAGATCATAGGAACTTGAGGCAAAGAAGGTTTTTTAGAACTTGGCGTTTGGTAATTTCCTTTTATTTTTTATTTTGTTGAAGAGCCACTTTAAAGTGAAGTGCAATGCCTGGCTTTCTCCAACTCTAATGTTGAGACATATATTCTTATTGTTTTTTCCTCCACTGATGACATTCTTTCCCTTGTCTTTGCTTTAAAGTAACACCTCATCGAATTTGTTTGTTTTTTTAGCGATTCCAGAACCACAGATAAGTAACAATACTTATCTGTTTGGCAGTTTTATTCATAGTTTTTTTTTTTTTCTTTGCTGCAGTTATTTAGGCAAATAGGAAATTGAAGTGCAGTGATTCATATGAAGGCTTTTCTATGAAATTTGTTAACTATATCTACATAGATAAAGACGTTTCCAGTTTTCGCAAGCTTCAGTTACTCAGTACATGTGATAGTCTGAATGGCCAAAACAAGCAAAAAAAACCTCTGCTTTCTCTTGCATCCACATTTTCTTAGATTAATTCTTATATCCTAATAACATGTAGTTAGACTGTCAGTGTAAATCATTCATCCGTTTATTTAACTATTCATTCTGGCCTGAGAATATAAAAGATGAGAAAGGCAGGGAACTTGCTCTTGAAGCATTTTATAACCAGTTCTTGCATTTTAAAATTACTTTAATTTTAACGATTTCATTTTATTTTTTCAACGTTTTTTTAATTTATTTTTGGGACAGAGAGAGACAGAGCATGAACGGGGGAGGGGTAGAGAGAGAGGGAGACACAGAATCGGAAACAGGCTCCAGGCTCTGAGCCATTAGCCCAGAGCCTGACGCGGGGCTCGAACTCCCGGACCGCGAGATCGTGACCTGGCTGAAGTCGGACGCTTAACCGACTGCGCCACCCAGGCGCCCCTTAATGATTTCATTTTAAAAAGGAGTATTCTACAATGCAGTCAAGACTCAAGCCCACTGGTTTGCCATTGGGCAAATAATTCAGCATATTGGGGTGCTTATTTGGGCAAATCCAGGATGTAATTATCCCAGTGACATACACATTTGAATTCCACTAAGCAGTAAGAATCTATAGAATGTTTACTTGACTACCTGTTTCATCATATAGGACATCTTGATTGTTCCACTGAATGCAACTAAAAATACAAGGTAAAATATTTTAAAATCATCAAGTGCATCCATGAGCTGGTTAGAAAGAAAGGAATTTGGGGGCGCCTGGGTGGCTCAGTTGGTTAGGCCTCTGACTTTGGCTCAGGTCATGATCTCACACTTTGTGGGTTTGAGCCCCACATCAGGCTCTGTGCTGAGAGCTCAGAGCCTGGAGCCTGCTTTGGGTTGTGTTTCTCCTTCTCTGCCCATCCCCTGCTCATTCTTTCTCTCTCTCTTTCTCTCAAAAATAAATAAACATTAGGGATGCCTGGATGGCTCAGTCCACTGAGTGTCCGACTTCGTCTCAGGTCATGATCTCATGGTTTGTGAGTTCAAGCCCGGCATTGGGCTCTGTGCTGAGAGCTCGGAGCCTGAAGCCTGCTTTGGATCCTGTGTCTCCCCTCTCTCTGCCCCTCCACCACTCATGCTCTGTTTCTCTCTCTCTCAAAATAAATAAAAACATTTAAAAATAAATACATAAATAAACATTAAACATTTTTTAAAAAGAAAGGAATTTGTAAAGGTAAAGACCACCTAACGCAAAAGTGCAGAGAAGTAAGCACTGAAGCTACACAAACTTAGACTTTTATTTTGATGGTCCTTTTAAAAGTTTTATTGAGGTGTAATTGACATTATGTGTACAACATAATGATTCCATATTTGTAAAACACTGTGAAATAATCACCACCATGGTAAGTCTAGTTGCCATCCATCACCATACAGCTACAATTTTTTTTCTTGAGATGAGAACTTTTAAGAATTACTTTCTTGACAACTTTTAAAAAAAATGTTTATTTATTTTTGAGAGAGAAAGAGCGTGAGCAGGGTAGGGGCAGAGAGAGGGAGACAGAAGCAGGCTTCAGGCTCTGAGCTATCAGCACAGAGACTGACATGGGGCTTGAACCCACCAACCATGAGATCATGACCTGAGCCGAAGTCGGATGCTTAACCAACTGAGCTACCCAGGTGCCCCTTGGCAACTTTCAAATATGCATTGCAATATTATTGACTGTAGTCACCATACTGTATATTATATCCCATGACTTATTTATTTTATAACTGGAATTTTGTATCTCTTGACACCTTTCACTTATTTTACCAACTCCCCCACCCCACAAACACCCTCCGCTTTGGCGATGGACACTTAGGCTATTGTAAATAAAGCTGCATTTCTTGGCTATTGTAAATAAAGCTGCAATAAATGTAAGGGTGCTTATATTTTTTCATATAAGTATTTTCATTTTTTTTTCAGATAAATATCCAGAAGTGGAATGCTGGATCATGTGGTAGTACTATTTTTAATTTTTTAAGAAAACTCATACTGTTTTCCATAGTGGCTGCACCAATTTACATTCCCATCAACAGTACATGAGGGTTCCCTTTTCTCCCTGCCCTTGCCAACACTTGTTATTTTTGTCTTTTTGATAATAGCCATTTTAGTAGGTGTTAGGTGATGTCTCATTGATTTGCATCTCCATGATGATTAATGATGTTGAGCATCTTTTCTTTTTTTTTAATGTTTATTTATTCTCGAGACAGAGACAGAGCATAACAGGGGAGGGGCAGAGAGAGAGGGAGACACAGAATCCGAAACAGGCTCCAGGTTCTGAGCTGTCAGCACAGAGCCCAATGCAGGGCTTGAACCTACCAACTGTGGGATCATGGCCTGAGCCGAGGTTGATCGCCCAACTGATTGAGCCACCCAGGCACCCCACTGTTGAGCATCTTTTCATGTGCTTGTTGTCCATCTATGTGTCTTTTCTGGAAAAATGTCTATGCAGTTCTTTGCCCATTTTTTAAAAAATACTTATTTTTGAGAGAGTGACAGAGGCAGAGCATGAGCAGGGGAGGGGCAGAGAGAGAAGGAGACACAGAGTCTGAAGCAGGCTCCAGGCTCTGAGCTGTCAACACAGAGCCTGACGTGGGGCTTGATCTCACAAACAGCAAGATCACAACCTGAGCTGAACTTGGACGTTCAACCAACTGAGCCACTCAGGCCCCCTATCTGCCCAATTTTTAGTGGGATTTTTTTCCTGCTGTTGAGATGTATGAATTCTTTATATATTTTGTATATTAGCCCCTTACTGGATATATGATTTGCAAATATGTTCTTCCATTCAGTAGATTGCCTTTTCATTTTGTTAATAGTTTCCTTTGCTGTGGAGAAGCTTTAAGTATGACAAGTATGACAAATAATTGCACTTGTCTATTTTAGTTTTTGCTGCCATTGTTTTTGTTGACAGATCCCGGAAATCATCTCCAAGACCAATGTCAAGGAGCTTTCTGCCTATATTCTTTTCTAGGATTTTATGGTTTTAGGTCTTGCATTCAAGTCGTTAATCCATTTTGAGTTAATTTTTGTGTATGGTAAAAGACTGTAATCTATTTTTATTCTTTTACCTGTGGCTGTCCAGTTTTCCCACAGCATTTACTGAAGAGATTATTCCTTCCCCCATTTTATTTTCTTGCTTCCTCTGTCAAAAATTAATTGACAGTATATGTGTGGATCTATTTCTGGGCTCTTTATTCTGTTCCATTTGATCTGTGTGCCTGTTTTTATCCCAGTACTGTACTGTTTTTACTACTATAGCTTTGTAATATAGTTTGAAATCAGGAAGCTTGGTACCACCAGCTTTGTTTTTCTTTCTTTAGATTGCTTCAACTACTTGAGGTCTTTTGTGGCTCTATAGGAATTTTAGGATTTTTTTGTTCCATTTCTGTGAAAAATGCCATTGGAATTTCAATAGGAATTGCATGCAATCTGTAGATTATTTTGGGCAATATGAACATTTTAACAATATTAATTCTTCCAATCCATGAGCATGGAATGTCTTCCCAATTTTTTAATGTCTTTTTCAATTTATTTCATTAATATCTTATAGTTTCCATTATAGAGGTCTTTCATCTTCTTGGTTAAATTTATTCCTAGGTATTTTATTCTTTTTGAAGCAATTGTAAATAGGATTGTTTTCTTTTTACATTTTTAATAAATGGGATTGTTTTCTTAATTTCTCTTTCTGATAGTTTGTTATTAGTATGTCAAAATACAACCAAATGTTTATATGGATTTTGTACTTTCTGACTTTACTGACTTCATTTTTTAGTTCTAATAGTGTTTTGGTGAGTCTTTAGGGTTTTCTACATATAAAATCATGTCATCTGCAAATAGTGACAGTTTTATTTCTTTCTTTCCAAAATGGGTAACTTTTATTTCTTTTTCTTGCCTAATTGCTTTGGCTCAGACTTCTAACACTATGTTGAATGAAAGTGGGGTTAGTAGGGATCTCATCTTTTTCCTAATCTTAGAAGAAAAGTTTTGGTTTTTTGTTATTGAGTATGATGTTAGCTGTGGGCTTGTCATATATGGCCTTCGTTATGGGAGGTACGTTTACCCTAAACCCACTTTGTTGAAAGTATTTACTATAAATGATGTTGAATTTTGTCAGATACTGTTTTCTACATCTATTGAGATTATCATATGATTTCCATCCTTCATTTTGTTAGTGTGGTATATTGCACCAATTGATTTGCATGTGTTGAACCATCTTTTCCTCTCAGGGAAAATGCCACTTGTCATGGCGATCAATCCTTTTAATATGCTGCTGAATTTGGTTTGCTAATATTTTGTTAAAGATTATCAGGGATATTGGCCTATAGTTTCCTTTTTTGTGGTGTCCTTGTCTGGTTGGTGTCAGGTAATGTTGGCTTCATAAAATGGGTTTGGAAGCATTCCCTTATCTTCAATTTTTTGGAAGAACTTGAGAAAGATAGGTATTAAATCTTTTTGAATTTTTGATAGAATTAACCAATGAAGTTGACCAGTCCTCGACTTTTATTTTTTGGAGATTTTTGGTTACTGATCCAATCTTCTTAGTAATCATTCCGTTCAGATTTTCCATTTCTTCATGATTCAGTCTGAAAGATTGTATGTCTCTAGGAATTTATCCATTTCTTCTAGGTTGTCCAATTTGTTGGCATATCATTTTTCATAGTAGTATTTTATGATTCTTTGAATTTCTGTGGTGTCAGTTGTGATTTCTCCTTTTTCATTTCTGATTTTCTGTCTTTGAGTTCTCTTTGCTTTTTCATGTTGAGTCTAGGTAAAGAATTTTCAATTTTGTTTAGCTCTTCAAGGAACTAGCTCTTAGTTTCATTGATCTTTTCTATTGTCTATTTAATCTCTATTTTATTTATTTCTGCTATAATCTTTATTATTTTCTTCCTTCTACTAACTTTGACCTTCATTTGTTCTTCTTTTTCTAGTTTAAGTGTAAAGTTAAATAATTTCTTTGAAGTATTTCTGATTTCTTGATGTTATTTATTTACCGATGTTAATTTTCTTAACTCTATAAACTTCCCTCTTAGAACTGCTTTGCTGCATTCCATCAATTTTGGTATGTTGTATTTCCATTTTCATTTGTCTCACAGTATTTTTTATTCCTCTTTTAATTTCTTTGTTGAACCATTGGTTGGTCAGTAGCATGTTATTTAATCACCATGTATTTGTGTGTTTTCCAGGTTTCTTCTGGTAATTTTTAGTTTTCATACCATTGTTGTTGGAAAAGATGCTTGATATGATTTCAATCTTTTTTTTTTTTCAACGTTTATTTATTTTTGGGACAGAGAGAGACAGAGCATGAACGGGGGAGGGGCAGAGAGAGAGAGGGAGACACAGAACCCGAAGCAGGCTCCAGGCTCTGAGCCATCAGCCCAGAGACCGACGCGGGGCTCGAACTCACGGACCGCGAGATCGTGACCTGGCTGAAGTCGGACGCTTAACCGACTGCGCCACCCAGGCGCCCCTGATTTCAATCTTCTTAAACTTATTGACACCTGGTTTATGGCATAACATATGATCAACTCAGGAGAATGTTCCATGTGGCCTTGGGAAGAATGTGCATTCTGCTGCTTCTGGACAGAGTGTTCTGTATAGATCTATTAAGTCTATCAGGACTTTTGTGTCTTTTAAGATCAATTATTTTTTTATTGATTTTCTGTCTGGATGATCTATCATACATCAATGTATGTAAGTGGGGTGTTAAAGTCTCCTGCTACTATTGTATTGTAAATTTCTCTCTTTAGGTCTGTTAATATTTGGTGGTTTGATGACATTCCTTAGTGTTATGCTTATATTCCTTTCTCATTATCTTTTGTGTATCTACTGTATATTTTTTGCTTTGTGTTTACCATGAGGATCTCCTATGCCGCCATCTGGGACTGCTCCCAGCCCCAGAAATATTTTTGCTTTGATGCTCTTAAGGGGCTCAACACTTGTCCAAGACGGGGATCTAGTCACATAAAAGAAAAACTTTCCATTTACAAAACCCTTGCCTGAGAGATATAAAAACTGAATGCTGTTTTTGACCGTAGCATTTTTGAATGGTTGATGTTGATAAATAACATTTGGAGCAATACCCCAGCCAAAGCTGGTAAATGGTTAAGTATGTTAGTAACCCTAATAAGCTAATTGAAAATTCTTTCCTGAATACATAAAAGAAATCAACTGGCTATACTTTATGGAATTTTCTACCTAATTCAAGGCACAAATTTTATAATTAGCATAACTACAATGAGCTTTCTAGAAATAAAAAACTTCAGAATTTCGTCTTTCATAGGGCCATTCACTGAAGCTTTTCAGTGGTTATTGTCTCCATGTCAGGTAAAATAAATTGAGGACTTATTTTGTTAGTAGGTATGTTGGTCTTTTTCTCTTCTTAACATAGGTGACCTCACATGTAAAGCTCTCAGTCCATTTAAGTGCAAGTGAACCAGAAATCAATTTTCACACATGGTTCTTTTCAAATTAAGATGGGAAAAAATTGCCTGTCTGAAACATAGGTGCTGGATGGAGGTAAAACAATATTCTCTAAGAACTGTAAAAACATTTTGGCCTTCTCATGGATTTGTAGCCCAAAACCCTCAAGATAGACATTCAAATGGCTCCAGGGTGGTCTGGCCTTAGGTTGCCAGCAGAAGCAAACACAGATCTATTCTAGTGGAGTGCTGGCCTCAAATAATTCCCATAAAGTTATAAGAAACATGAGCTAATAACACCTCCTTAAAAAACAAAATAAAATAAAATGAGACAAAACAGAGAATGCATAGAAAACTATGGTATTATAGTGAGATCAAGAAGAAAAATTGGATAGTAAAAACAGACAGACAGACAGACACACACCTCAAAAAATATATTTAAACCCAGAATATAAATATGATTAATATATTTAAGAATATAAAGTGCGGGGTCTGGGTGGCTCAGTCAGTTAAGCATCTGACTCTTGATTTCAGCTGATCCAAGGGTTGTGGGATTGAGCCTTGCATTGGGCTACACACTGAGCCTGGAGCCTTCGTGGGCATCTCTCTGTTTCTCTCTCTCTACCTTTGCCCTTCTCCTCTGCTCCCACTCTCTCTCTCTCTCTCAAATAAATTAAAAAAAAGTAAAACAAAAGAGGTGGTTGAAAATATGAACAAGGAACAAAAGACTACAAAAATGACAAATTTGAAAAAGAGAAGTTCTAGAAAGAATAACAATATCATTAAAAGTAAGAAATCAATGGATAGGCTTAACAGCAAATTAGACCCAGCAAAAGAATTATTTATAAAACAGTAGTGAGGGAAGACTCAATTGGAATTATGAACTAGAGACAAAGAGACATAGAGAATGACTTAGCTTTAGGTGGCCTTACTTTTTGTAGTCCTAATCTCTTACTGAACCCAATTCACAACTTTTCTTCTTATCAGCTGCTCTCTAGCTGTGATTATCCACTTCAGGCTCTCATTCTTTCCCATCATGGTCAGGGGTACCAAATCTCGTCACCACCGGTGATCTCTGTTTTGTTTTCATCTTTCAGCCCCACAAATATTTTTATTTGTATCCCTCTTATACTCCCATTTATTGCAGCAATAGTCAGGGTGACAGAGTAAGGTATTTTCATTTGCTCTGTGAATTATAACAACTCTGAATATATCCTGCTTTTTCCTGTGTACCACTGAGTGTGTGAATGCTGATCCCATTTGTCGAGAATAGCAGGTAAGGACATCCTGAAGTATGTGCTCATTCTTAGTATCCTACTTTCTCTGTTTTATTTCCACCATAGATTCTAGGGCTTTAAGGATCCACATACTCCTTAGTGATTAGATAGACCTCACAATTTCTCACCTCCATTTCTTTTATTTTAAAAAATGTGCCTCCTATCACAAACATAATGCACATTCAGTGTGGAAAACTTAGAAATGCTAATATGCACGAAGAAGGTAATTAAAACCAACCGTGGTCCTGCTGCCTAAAGATAACCATTATTCATTTTGTCGTATGTTTTTGCAATTTTTCTCTAAGCAAACATATGCATGTGCTATACTTCCTTTTTTTTCGTAAACAGGTCATATTTTTTGTAACCTGTTTCTTTCATAGTGTACTTCATGATTTGTCTTCTGCAGCAGTTGTCTTCTGCAAATCATTTTTAGTAGCTGCAGTCTATTTCATTAGATGTATAATTCTGTCAGTGCCCCTCCTCTCTATCCCCTGAGCACCCATTATCCTTGTGCATGTCAATGGCCTCTTTCTGCAAGGACCTGCTATCGCTGCTTTCTCTCAAGGTAGAAGTGTAGTTGGCCTTGCAGGAGAGGTCCAGCAAGGAATGCCCTGATAACAAACTTTAGCCAATGTCCAAAGAGGAGTTGGTTGGTAAGAGCCCCAGCTTTTGTCCCTCTGGTGGGACAACTCTGAGGTAGGTTCCCCCCATTTTCCCGAGGTCTCTCACAGCAGTAACCTGCTCCTGGATGCATCTTGTATTGCCTTCCTCCTTTCTCAATCTGACTTCCTAATTCTTCCCGTATAACTCCCATTCAAACTACTCGTTCCACGTGTGCCTCTGGGGGAATCCAAACTAAGACAATATTTAAGTACTGTCCCTGCTGTGATTACCTGTTTTCCTTAAAAGCCAGATTTTTGCCATTCATTTAGTTGTCTTGACATCTGGATTTTAAATCTGAAAATACAGATTCAACCAGCACTACTGGTTTTTAGTTGGGTGTCAGTAGGGAAGACCTAAAATCATTGTACAAAGCAAACATCCACTTGGTCAATACAACCCTTAAAAATCCCTTTAGGGTTTTAGTTTGGTGTTTTTCAGCTTAGAAAAATTCTCTTTATCAGATACTGATGGTTTAGATTGAATGTGGCCATTTTCTGTGCCATGACGGGGGGTGGTTGGGTGAGTAGGGGTGGAGAGTGTGTGTGTAATTCTGCCAGTGGCCACCTCTAAGGATCTGTCCACTTAACTGGAGATCAGCTCAGCATTTCTGAATGAGTCCAACACACCACGTTCCTGTTGGACCAAACTGCTGCTTTTTTGGGCAAACACCAGAGGCAGCAATAGTGTTTGCGCGTAGCGAAAATGAAGTATAAAAATACGTATCTAGACATTAGCTTCCCGTTCAGCGAAGAGAACAGGGGTCCTGAGATTGAGTAAGGACAGGTTGACATGTCTCATTTCCTGCTCCATCTAGCGCACATCCTCACCTGAGTATATTGGCAAACTAATATCCCACATTATTTCAGGAGTTTCTTCTCTTTCTCATTGGCTAAACTGTACCTGTTGAATTTTAGAATATTAAATATATCCAAGCTGTAATTTCATCATGTTGAATTCTGTTTCATTTTCCTTGTCTATATAAAGAGAATAACAGACTCTATGGAGCATCTATGGCTCTATGGAGTCATGGGAGTCAGTTTTAGAAGACAGTCTCTAAGTCTCATGGAGTTTTGGGGAGACTCAGATGTTATGTGAAAGTCCTTAGGGAAATACAAAGGTCTATACAAAGGTAAAGGTTTATTTTTATGGGGTGCCTGGGTGGTTTAGTTGGTTTGGCCGCCGACTTTGGCTTAGGTCATGATCTCGTGGTTCATGAGTTCGAGCTCTGTGTCGGACTCTGTGCTGACAGCTCAGAGCCTGGAGCCTGCTTCAGATTCTGGGTCTCCCTCTCCCCCGCTAACACTCTGTCTCTCTCTCAAAAATAAATAAGCATTAAATTTTTTTTAAAGGTTAATTTTTATATATTTTTAAAAGACTGGGTATATCACTATAGACTTGCCATTCATTTGGTTGTCCATTTAGAAGTACTGCCTGTCTGTGAATAGTGATAAAATTCTGACTGTATCCTCATAAATCTCTGTAGCCTGTGGAGGCTGTATTGATCAATTAAGGCTACTATTTTATTTTTGAACCATGGCATCCCAGGTCCTGTAGGAAGGACCCCCACGTGGAAACTCTGGCCTTGGAGTTAAGAGACCATTATTAGTAATAACCAACTGACTTTGGCAAGCACTGAAATATTTTGTGCTTAGTTTAATCATTTGTAAAACAACCCAATTAAACTTTATAGGATGATATCTAAGTTCCCTAAAACTTCAAGCTCATGAATCAAAACAAATGTTTATTAGTGTGGTCTAAAGGAAAATCAGTTTCCGTAGAAGTAACCAGAGAGCTTGTTGATGAAATTTCTGAGCCTCATTCCCGATTTAATGACTCAGAGTCTCCTGGGGTGGAGTCCCAGTATTTGCATTTAAATATGGAAAAATAGTATTTCAAGCCCTGTATTTTTACTTCAACTTTGGCAGTTGGAGCCAGCCTTAATGACCCATTTAATCAGGAAACTTGTAAGGAAGTGAATATTCTTGACATTGGTTCTTTAGAAGGCAAACCATGGCTAGCCATTATCTCATTAGATGCATATGGAAAAAATCAGTGAATTTGTACACATCCATTACCATAAAAGTATACTTATTATATATAGTATCATTGCAAAATGGATTTTTTTCTCTAAAACTTTTACTACAAAGGGCTAATAGTATTTCTTTAATAATGAGAGATGTATTTCAATAGATTCATGAGCTGTTGGCTCATCATCTTGAAACTAAAAGTTGGAAAAATACAATTCACACAAACTGAAAATTTACCCTAAAGGAACAAAACAACTCCATTTGCCCAAAATCTTACTGGCCTTCTACTTACTCTTCCTTTCCTCCATCTAAGTGAATCACTGGCTTTCTTCTTGCTGGTTGCTTTCCATAGGCGATCTCTTGTTTCCTGTGCACAGATCAGCCTCACAAACACTTGCATTTATCTCTCAAGCTTCCCTCCACTCATTATAGCAATGATCAGGGAGACAGGAAGATGGTTTTTCATTGGCTCTGTCAATTGAAACAAGTATAAACTAGTCCTGTTGGTCACCAGGGTTCCTCTCACTAGTACTGCTTTTCTCTGTGAACTACTGAGTGGGTGACTACTGATCACGCTTGTCTATAAAAGCAAGCAAGGGCATCACAGGGTAAGCGTACCTTGAGCCTGGATCTGATGTTGTGGTCATTCTACAACTATCTCCAAGTCTTTCTTTCCATCCCAACCTTTCAGTTAGGTTTGAATTCTCTATTTTCAACTGTCTATTAAAAACCACATTTGTGGACAAAACCATTTTTTTTTTGCCTTTAAGACTGTATATGTCATAGAAAATATGATTTTATCTAATGCCCTGGATTAATTAACTCACCATCTTTGGCCCAGTTGATCTAATTAGGTAGCCTCACTTGTATATGTGTGGCTTGACTTCACAAGTTAGTTGGAATGCCTCAAGATCTTTGAGAAATTATTGACTTTGATGATAATGAAAGTTAATTTCAAAATACATGTAAGTGTAGATTATTATCATTGATTCATTAATTCAACCAATGTCTATTTTACTTGCAATATACTCTAAATCCTATGATAAGTGCCGGTGATACAAGACTATTTTGACCCTTAGTATGTTTTATTAAGACCCTCTTTTATACTTTTCTGAGGAAAGAGAGGAGTGTTATAAAAAGCAAAAAGAAGTAAATTAAGGTAAATTAATAGACTCAGCAGGGTATTGCTATTAATGCATCAGTGAAAATTTAGAAATATTTCCATTTTAGTTAACCAACAAAATTTGAGTTCTTCTTAACGTTAGCCTGGGCCATCTATGTGAGGAGGTGGGTATAAAGAAGAAATTAGTTGTGCACTTATCTCTAAAGAAGTTCCACCAGTAGCTTTGGGGAAGAGATTAACAGAAAATAATGAGAGTGTTTGCCATATATCTGTAAGAAAGTCGTATAAATTTGTGGAAATGAACTGCAAATCATAAAATCTCTATGGTGCGAGACCCATTTATCTACCTCCTTACTCTGTCTCTCCGCTTTGATGTTTAAAGGGGCTCACTAAAGCTTACTATATTAAAAGTGGAATTTTTGATATTTTCCCATCCTGACATCCACTCCTTCTCATTAAGTGACACTACCGTTCACTTAGTTGTTAGGCCAAAATCCCCTTCATGTGCCCCATACACAGGATTAGAAGTCTTCCAAATCTGATCACTCTTCACCATGTCCATTGCTTTTATCCAAATCCAAGCCAGCCTTACATTGTGCCTAAATATATACTTTTAATTGCTTCTATTCCTACTTTTCCCTCAATCTATTCTCTCTCCATACAACATTCAAAGCACTCTTTAAAAATAATATATAGAGGGGTGCCTGGGTGGCTCAGTCAGTTAAGCGTCTGACTTCGGCTCAGGTCATGATCTCATAGTTGGTGAGTTTGAGCCTTGCAGTCTGGCTCTGTGCTGACAGCTCAGAGCCTGGAGCTCGCTTCGGATTCTGTGTCTTCCTCTCTCTCCACCCCTCCCCAGCTCCTGCTCTGTCTCTCTCCTTTAAAAATAAACATTAAAAAAAAAATAGTATATAGATTATGTACACTCTGTTTAAAATGTTTGGTTATCTCTGATTGTAATTAGAACAAACCAGAAATTTATTGCAATGACCAACACGGGACTTTGCATAACCTCAGCTCTCCCTGCTCCTCAAATCCCATCTCCTGCAATTCTCTCATTTTTTCAGTACCCGCTACCTTGACCTCCTTCCCATTCCTTGAACACTCAGGCTTATCTCTGATTGATGGCTTTTGCATTAACTGTTCTCCCAGACTGGAATGCTGTCCTCCCAGATTGTTGTTTGGTTGGTTCTTCTTGTTGACTCTTGTTAGATTGACTTCCTCCTGACTTCCCTATTGACAGTAGCCATCAGACAGTCAGTCTTACTCCCATTACCCTACTTAATATTCTTCATAGTGTTTGTCACTATGAATTTGTTCTCTTTTCTCGCTTGCTTTCTTCTGTCTCCTTCAAATAGAATATGAACTTTATAAGAGTTATGATTTTCTCTGCACTATTCTCTATAATATCCTAGTATGTAGAACAGAATAGGACATATATGGGGCTCTCAGTAAATATCTGTTGAATGATAGTATATTAAAAACAGGAAAGCTGTATTGGTTTGAAGGTAATACGCATAATGATGTAAACAGAGGATTTCACCATTACTGCATTGTATTCATAAAACAAATTATGTGGTTTAATTTTATTTTTACATAGCATTATCATATGCGAGAAATACTTTTTGAAGTATGATAGGAGAAAATGTGGGAAGAAAAAAAGGATATTTTGAACGCTTATTTCCCCTTTCTGATTGTCTTATAATTAAGAATTTTAAACAATCACTCTCTGGATTATTTACTAAAAAATAGGTGATTAATATGGAAAATGTCTTATAGATATTTTTTTCTGGCAAAGTAGTAATAGTAATTTAGTGATCCACAGTTATTTACTTTTCCTTTTTCTTCAGAGGGCTATAAGTCATCAAATCAATACTCCTACACTAATATAGTGGTGCTGGAAGCACTGGGATAAAACATACTTTTAAGAATATTCTAGCTAATTTAAGGAAACAGAAGGTAACATAATGTCAAATAAACCTTTGATATTTGGTTGAGCTTCAGGTTCTGAAGACCAGTGTTACATTTACCAAATAGGTCACCTTAATATCAATCAAAGAAAATAAAATTCAGTGGCTGGATGTTGATCAACAATTTTTTTAAAAATGGCAAATCCTTGGGGCGCCTGGGTGGCGCAGTCGGTTAAGCGTCCGACTTCAGCCAGGTCACGATCTCGCGGTCAGTGAGTTCGAGCCCCGCGTCGGGCTCTGGGCTGATGGCTCGGAGCCTGGAGCCTGTTTCCGATTCTGTGTCTCCCTCTCTCTCTCTGCCCCTCCCCGCTCATGCTCTGTCTCTCTCTGTCCCAAAAATAAATAAATGTTGAAAAAAAATTTAAAAAAAATGGCAAATCCTTCTCAATTTAGCAAGTGATATTTCGGTTTACATTTTATGATTTTATAAATGTACAATATTATGAAATGTCCCCATATTTAGAATTCAGGCGATGAACGAAAGAAATCTACTCAAGGCTCTATCAGTCATAGGTTTGTGATATAGAGTTCCTTTTTTGTCAGTGCTTTTCCCATAAGGAATTTGTGGGGCAGGGGAGGGGAACAACAACTAAATTAGCCTTCATTTTGACCTGAGGATAATATAGGTACAGCAGTAACTCTAATCCACAGGAATAAATGGCACATATCATAAAATGAGTGTGGAAAAAGTTCCAGTGGGATTGCAGAGAAGGGAGATTTTGTTTCTAGCCAGCTGGAAGAAGAAAGGATCCGAGAGACTAACAGCATAGGTCATTTGTTCCTGCAGAGAGGAAGAGGGGAGAATTCCAGGTGAGAAGACCAATCACCTTATGTGTTTGCAATGATGGTGGGCTGTTTGGAGGAGTGGACAGAGGCCAGTGGTAGTGTGACCTGAATGTCAAAAGGATCCAGAGAACATCTAGTTAATGTCCATTATTTTATGGTGAAAGCAACTGAGACTTAGAGAAGGGAAGTGATTTGCTCAGGGTCACAGAGCTAGTTAATGGCATGTGTGGGATTGCAACACACAGTAGGTTTCTTTCAGAGCAGTGGTCCTGATCATACTGGGCTCTTTGTTATTTTTGTAATGCAAAAAGGGTATATGCCCACAAAACAAGAAACCACATGTATATGCCTACTCTTATTTTTGAAGCATTAATTGCATCACTGAAATGAGAACCCATCTAACGTACAAATACAGTAGAGCTGTTCACAGAATCCTCTCTATCACAGAGAGAAATTAAGGCCATAGGTTTTCAGTGAAAACCTATAGAATTGGTTATTTCAGAGCAAGATGGGATTTTCAAAGCACTGCCAGTGACAAAAGCCTTAGAGCAATATGTATTCCTTTTGCTTCTAGACGAGTCCCCCATATACTCGATCAGATAAGGATGCTGTTTCTGCAGCCTCCTTCGTTGTTCCAGCCAGCACTGAGGATAACGGGCAATTCTCCAAAGATTAGGGATTTCAGTTCAAATGGAGAGTTGTCCAGCAATCCAATTGTTCCACCTGAGCAATTGGAGTGAAAGTTTGGAAAGGACAAATTTTCTAATAAAGTATCCAGTGCTGTTTACTTCTGCCGTGTGGCATGGTGATTGCCCCTGTGGTGGTAGGTAAGTTTCCACTCCTTCCGCTTTCCAGAAGAGGTGGCTCAGGGGCTGTGAGACTCCAAGCACGTTGGGCAACATTTTCTGTGCCAAACCTGCTATTTTTTTCTCCAGGGACCAAAGATTGAATTTTTAAAATTGAATCTATGTCAGTGTGACCCTGAAATCTTTGAGTATTATTCAACTTTGAGTCTCCTTTTAAAACGAGGGCATTAAACAAAACAAATTTTAACACCCTATACTGTTCCCTAGGTGTATTTATTAATAAGCTTGGAAACATTTTATGGGAGCTTAGAGGAAAGAATCCTGTTCTGAATCTTTTTATCGCCCTAAATCATTTCTATATTTAAATGTTTTCAAATATATACTGCTTTTAAGGAAGGCAAGCATAATAGATACTTAAAAAAAAAAAACAGGTTGAGATAAAAATCATTCTTTTGAAATTTAATTCAGGGATTTTAGTATAGTCACAAATTTATGCATCCATCCATCCTTTAATTCCAGAAAATTTTTATCACACCAGAAAGAAACTCCTACCCATTGTCAGTCACTCCCATTCCCCACTCCCTCTAGGCCCTGGCAGACACTAATCTACTTTCTGTCTTTATGTTTTGCTCCTCTCGAGACATTTCGTATAAATAGCATCACCGCATGTGTAGCCTTTTATGTTGGGCTTCTTTCACTTAGCATAATGTTTTTGAGGTTTATCTATGAAGCATGTGTGAAATTCCTTTTTTATGATGGAACAATATGATGGAACACTATTCTATTGTATGGATCTATTACATTTTGTTTATCAATTCATCAGTTGATTGACATTTGAGTTTTTCCAATCCTTTGGCTATTATTTATGCACATTCATGTACAATTTTTTGTGTGGACATATGTTTCCAATTCTTCACAGAGGAGTGGAGGAGCACAAAGGAGTGCTTTTTTTTTTTTTTTTTAACGTTTATTTATTTTTGAGAGACCGAGAGAGGCAGAGCATGAGCTGGGGAGGGGCAGAGAGAGAGGGAGACACAGAATCCTTAGCAGGCTCCAGGCTCCGAGCTGTCAGCACAGAGCCCTGACTCGGGGCTCAAACTCACACACTGAGAGATCACGACCTTAGCCGAAGTCAGACGTTTAACTGACTGAGCCACCCAGGCACCCCAAGGAGTGCCGTTTAATGGTATTAATCATTTTTGGAATAAATGGTTTGCAGAGTAATCAAAAGTTGTTTGCAGATACTTTATTTCTAAAAGGAACAGATGCTCTTTTTTCCTAGAAGTGAAATTAATTTCCTTGAAATCCATTTCCATGGCCATTAATTATTCTGTATTGAAATGAAGTGTTTTATGATGGGCATGAATATAAATCTTAATAAGTGAAATGTGTTTTCTCCATAATCTAAGGGTATGAAAAAAAAAACTAATTAGGTCAATAAACCAGGAATGACTAAAATGTTGATTTCCAGTTACCATTTCTTTAACACAAACTTTTCTGGCTGAATACCATGGTAGGTAATTTTATGTGTCAACTTGACTGGGCCACAGGTTGCCCAGATATTTAGTCAAACATTATTCTGGGTGGGTGTTTCTGGGAGGGTACTTTTGGATGGAATTAACATTTAAATGTAGACTGAGCAAAGTGGATTGCCTTCCCTGATGTAGATGGGCTTCATTCAATCAACTGAAGGCTTGAAGAGAATGAAAATTCTGACCCTTCCTCCAATAAGGGAGAATTCCTTCTTCCTGATTGTCTTTGAATTGGGATGTCAGCTTTTTCCCCGCCTTTGGACTCAAATTGAAGCAATGGTTCTTCCTAGGTCTTGAGCCTACTAGCCTTTGGACTAGGCTGTCTTGGGTCTCCAGCTCGCCAACTTGCCCTACAGGTCTTGGGACTTGTTGGCTTCCATAATTGAATAGCCAATTACTCATAATAAATCTCTGTCTTTCATCTATATCTATAGATAAATTTAGGTACAGATAACCGTAGAGATATAGTGTTATCTACTTCTATTTCCTATCTGTCTATCTATCTATCTATCTATCTATCTATCTATCTATCTATTTATCTATCTATCTATCTATCATCTATCTATCTATCGCTATTGCTTCTATTCTGAAGACCACTGACATATCTAGATAATTTCCTCACCTTACTTTCTTTTCATTGCCAGGGCCAGCAAAGAGTATAAACAAGTGACACAGTCAGTGATAATAAAAATACTAGACACCATTTTAAATGCTTACCAGGTGCCAGGCTCTTCACATGGTGGGATACTATAACTCCCACTTTACAGATGAGGATATAGAAGCCCAGGGAGGATATTTAACCGGATGTTGCACAATGGGTAAGTGGTAGGGCCAGGGCTGTCCCTCTTTCCCAACCTACTTACTATTTATTTATTTATTTATTTAAAAACTTTTTTTAATGTTTATTTATTTTTGAGAGAGAGACACACACACGTGTGTGAGTGGGGGAGGGACAGAGAGAGGGAGACACAGAATCTGAAGCAGGCTCCAGGCTCTGAGCTGTCAACACAGAGCCTGACACAGGGCTTGAACCCATGAGATGTGAGATCATGACCTGAGCTGAAGTCAGACGTTCAACCGACTGAGCCACTCAGGTGCCCCCCTAGTTAGTTTTTTAAATGTCTTTATTTTTACTTTTGAGGGAGAGAGACAGAGTGTGGGTGGTGGAGGGGCAGAGAGAGAAGGGGGACACAGAATCTGAAGCAGGCTCCAAATTCCAAGCTGTCTGCACAAAGCCTGACTTGGGCTTGAACCCACCAACCGCGAGATCATGATGTGCGCCAAAGTCAGACACTTAACCGACTGAGCCACCCAGGTGCCCCAATCCTTGTGCTTTAGAAGCTCACATCCTCATGGGGGAAGACAAACTTCTAAGCAAGAACATTTTAGTAAATGTTGGTCAGTGCTTAGGTCTGCACATAACAATTGTAGGGCCTGAGGAAAGAATGAGTCCCATGTGCCATATATCTAAAGATTTGAAATTTGTAAATCCAACTAATAGACAATTGCTAAGTAAGATATGTTCTATTCTTCTATCTTTATTATTTTTTAAAATAATTTATTGTCAAGTTAGCTAGCATACAGTATATACAGTGTAGTCTTGGCTTCGGGAATGGATTCCCGTGATTCACCACTTACATACAACACCCAGTACTCTTGATAAATACACCTGTATGAACAGATTTGAATCTAGAATTGTGGGACCCCGTGGATTTCCACATGGAAGCATGGCAGCAAAGGAAAGCCAGATGCCGACCTTTAGCTACATCCCATCTCTTACCCCCACCCATACTGAGAGGATTAACGAGCATGCATATGGACACCCCAGTCCAAATGCCCAGAATGCATCCACTTGGACACAGACAACTGGCCTTTGACTACCTCTAATCTTATGGGTACACTCTCCAAGTCCTTGGAATGGGCTCTAGGCCATTTGGACAGAGATTTCTGGGACCAGGGTAGTATAATCTGGAAGGGTTGTATAAGGTGGTAGGTGGGCATTGGCCCTGAGGATTCCCCCACTGGGAGGAGGCTTGGAGCTGTGGAAAGCTTGGGCCCAGGGCAAGGGTCTCCCAGTATAGACATAGTGGAGCACAGGCACAGGTCACAGGGTACAGCAGGAGTGTAGAGAAAGGCACTTAGAAAGAAATAAAAGGCCAGGGAAGACTTCTGAGAGGAAATAATATCTGAGTTGAAATTTTGAAGGGGAGGTTAGCCAGATACACAGACGGCCATTATAAGCTGAGCAATCAGCAGGTGCTCATTTGCAGAGAGATCAAGTAGCACAGTGTGTGTGAGGGACCGGGAGTGGAGATTCCACATTGCCAAGGTGGGAATAGGTAGGAGCTGGCACCTAGATGGTGGATGGAGTCCTGGTCATGAGGACATAGTCTGTCTTCCTCAAGAGCATGGGTTTGATCTGTAAGTCACAGGGAACCCTGATATACTTCTACTTCTGTACCTACTTGTGGCTTATATTGGGATCTCCTCAGCCTCTTTGGGCCTCAAAGCACTGTGGGGTTTTGGCTTCAGGTTACTATTTTGGTTCCAAAGCACTAAGGAGCTACCTTGCTGACTGTAGGAGCCCTGACAGTGACTCTCTGTTGCCCCCTCTTGGTAGTAGCTGTAATTTCATTTTTTTTCCATTCTACCAGAACTTTTTTGCAATATTTTGTGCTTTTATTATATTTCCTCCTCTTCTCTTTTTTCCCAAGACAATTTCTGGCATAATATATCTATCCATCACATATTCATCCACCCATTAGGTGTTTAACAATGCTCCGGAGCTCCCACTTCCTTTACTAAAATGTCACCAGAATGTAAATTGAAGAAGTGTATGGGTCTGGATTTTTGTCTGTTTTGGTCACTGATGTATCCCAAGTACTCAGAGCAAGGCCTTACACATGGATGAAGAAACACCCACAAATGATGAGACATCCTTTTGTCCTTTTTGCTTGACATGAAGGTTTTTAATTGGCCTCCAAAACTTGTGTCTAGGCTTCACCTCCAGGAAGAATTTGCCCTATGTCAGTTTGGCACGGCACTTGACGTTTGATTTAAAGTTGACTGATTGTATTTCCTGCTCTGTTTAGGCCTCTGTGCTCAGAGCTTCATGCTGCGTTCTAAGTTTCAATGAATACCAAGCCACAGTTCCCTAGAAACCTGGTTATCTCTTCCATTGTTCCTGTCAGAGTGAATGTCACCAGCCTTCACCCAGTTACTCAGGCCAGAAAGCCACCGGTTGTTCTTTCCTGTGCTTTATTTTTTTTTAACTTGTTAAATTAAGTACAACTAACATTTAAGGAATACAAAACCACCATTTTTTCAGTTTGAGGAGTCTCGACAATCGTTTACCCATATACCAGTTACACAAAACAAGACACAGAACGTTTTCATCACCCCAGAAACTTCTGTTCTCCTCTTTTACAGTTAATCCACTCCCCAGAACCAATGACTTTCTGACTTCTGACACCAGAGATCCATTCTGCCTATTTTTTTTTCTTCATTTAAATGGAATCATACAGTATTCAGTCTTTTGTGTCTGGCTCCTTTTACTTAGCATACTTTTTTGCCTAACACATTGTGGTGCATGTTGTTTTATATATAACAGGATTATATAACTCTTATATGTATATCAGTAATTTGTTCATTTTTCTTGCTGAGTAGTATTTTATTGAATGAATATATCATCATTTGCTTATTCATTTCCTATTGGTAGCTACTGGATTGTTTCCAATTTGGGGTTATTTTGAGTAAGAATGCTAAGAACATTCTTGTACAGATCTTGGGTGGGGGGCACATGTTTCATTTATTTACCTTGGGTAAATACCTAGGAATGTGCAGGTTTGGGGTCCCCAAGATCACCCTCAGCTTCACTAGTTTTCTAGAAGGACTCAGAACTCAACAAACTGTTATGCTCGTATTTATAGTTTATTAAGATTTAGAGATTAAAATTAGAAATGGGGAAAGACTCAGAGCAGAGTCTAGGAGAGAATAGGTGTGAGCTTCCAATTATCCTTTCCCAGTGGAGTCAAAGGGACAGTGCTTAGGGAGAACACAGGCATGATGTGTGACGACAATATGTACAAGGTATTTCCAACCAGAGAAGTTCACCTGATCTTTGGTATCCAGACTTTATATTGGGGTTTGGCCATGGAGACCCAGCTGACTACTCCACATGACTGACATCCCCATCCAGAGGTTGAGCTGATACCCCTTGGCCACAAATCACACTGGCCTGACACATAAATCAGTATCTGGCGTGGCCCAAAGTAAACAAAGACACTCCTATCAGACAGGATATTGCAAAGGCTTAGAGATTATCACTCAGGGGCTGGGGGCAAAGGGCCAAATCTTTCTTTGGGCAAAGTTAATCCTTTATTGTACAGAGTGTAGTTGCTAAGTCACAAATACGTTTATATTCAACATTATAATAAGCTGGAAAAGATTTATCCAAATGGCTGTGCCTTTTCGTATTCCTACCAGCAGCATATGAAAATTCGAGTTGTTCCCCATCTGTACCAGCATTTGGTGTTATCGGTCTTTTTGATTTTAGCCATTCTGCTGGCTGTGAATAATATCTGATTGTGGTTTCAATTTTCATTTTCCCTCATGATTAACGTCCTTTTAATGGAACCATTGGACATGTATTTGTGTATATCTTCACAGAAGTCATTCTCGACACCTCCCTTGCCTTTACATTCTATATCTAAGCCTTATCAAGAATTCTTGATTTTGTCTCCTAAATAACTCTCAAAACTCTGCTTTTCTCCATCTCTACCACCATCACCCTAAACTGAGCCACTTGGATCTCTATCCTGGGCTTCAGTAGAGGCGTTTAGTGGTCTACCTGCGTGCTCTGTAACCACCCCCTGATCCATTCTTTGGAGTGATCAATTCAAAAATTAATTTCTACTATTTTATAATCCTTCTTAAACATGCCAAAATAAAAGCAAAAGCAAAAGCAAAACAAAACCGACTTCACTGCCTTCCCATTTCTCTCAGGTTAAGGCACTTCTGGGCATGATGTAAAAGACCTTGCAGTGCCAAACCCTCATATACTATCCAGTCTTATTTTCTATCCTTCTCACCCTTGCTTTCTAGACTCCAGCCATGCTGACTTTCTTTTCTAGCCCTTGTTTTTGCCTCTGGCTCTCCTGCCATAAGGCCTCTATTTGTACTGTTACCTTTCCCTCTTTTCTTCAGTACATTAACTTCCTCACATTTATCATAATTCAACTCAAGTGTCACTGGCTCAGAGAAGCCTTCAACACCTATGCCTAGGTCAAATTCCTTTATAATAGGTACTCTTGGCTCTATGTAGCTTTTATGAGGAAGGTTTATCACAGCTGCAATTTTAAATTTATTTGTATGATTTTTTATTACTATCTCTCTGTCTGGAAAGGCCAGTAGAGAAGGACTCAGCTGGAGCTGACTGCAAGAACCTATTGTGGTCATCTTTTCCCAACCCCACTATCAGAGATAGCACATTGAAAGCTGGAAGCTATCTAGGGTAGGAGAGTATACACTATGGAAATTGGCAGATGCTATAGACTAGTTTCCTGCAAAGTTGGTTGTTTAAGTATTTACCAACACACTTTGTCCTCTACTGTGGTGTCCTCATCACATATGTCTTTGGCTACATAATAGATTATCAATGAGTATTTGTTGAGTAAGAGAATAATTAGGTGCCCTGGGAACCCTGACCCTTCAAGATGGCTTTTTGCTTTTTATCATCTAACTCTATTTTCGTATTTCACGAGGAGGAATTGGATGTGACCTGTTTACTATTTTTGAGTAGATTGTAGGAACAAAAATATGAATGTTTGTATTTATAATTGTTTCTCCTTTTCTGGATGGCCGATGGAACAGGTGTGCTCTTCTCTCCTGCCCTCAAACTTGCTGCTCTTTAAAGTCCACATTGTTTATCAGGGCAGACCAGATGTCCCAGCATGAAACAAATGGGGCAAACATATAATAAGAACACATAAAAGTTTACGTGGAGTGTACTTCTGTGTGGAAGTTAAAGTTCCATTTCTGCCAAAAAAAAAAAAAAACAACAAAAAAACTAACAACAACAACAACAACAACAAAAAAAAAAACACTGATTCAAGATCTTCTGGAATTACTTCCTTTAGCATGTGTAGAATGTACTGTGGACAACAGTTCAGTGTCGATCCAGTTGTTAATTGCTGCCTGTGGGGAGGCAGCATGATGTAGCTCTTGGTTTTTCAAATTTAGACATCTCATGCACCATTATAATTTTTGCCGTGACATCCTGTGGTAACACATCTGCCAGGCAATTGTATTATTATTTGTAATATTTAACATTTTTATTTAAATTGAGCAACTTTAGGGGCGCCTGAGTGGCTCAGTCGGTTGAGCGTCCGACTTCGGCTCGGGCCATGATCTCACGGTCCGTGGGTTCAAGCCCCACGTCGGGCTCTGTGCTGACAGCTCAGAGCCTGGAGCCCATTTCGGATTCTGTGTCTCCCTCTCTCTCTGCCCCTCCCCTGTTCATACTCTCTCTCTGTCTCAAAAATAAAATAAAACGTTAAAAAAAATAGAATAAAATAAATTGAGCAACTTTAAAAAACTTAAATTTATTTTAAAAACATTTTGTATCATTCCCTTAAATATAAAACTGCTTATTATCCCTCAAGTTCATATTAAATCAAACCATAGAAAATGTCCATGTATGGACACCAAGAATCATCTCACATACGGCCAGTGGTATTCCTAGCACCCTTTAGGAAAAAAAATATGATAACATAGATTATTGAATTTTGGAATTCCCTACATTTGGCTTGGTATCTTTAATCTCCCAGAAGGGGAGGCTACCTCTCTGAGACTTAGATTCTTTGTCGGTAAAATGCAGATCCCTGACTTACAGGGGAGACTAGTAAGCAAGACAATGTATAGAACCCAATGACCAAAGGGTGGAGCTCAGAGGAGATGCTGCGTAGATCGATTTCTTTGTACGTTTACTGTTGACCTTTATTACTGGCTCAGTCATCTTTTTTGGTTACTACTGAAGCTTATTATCATCGAGGTACAATTTTTATACAGCATTTCTTTTTAATTGTTGGTCTTAAATTTATTGATTCAATTGGATGTCTAAATATCTGAACTGTGTGATCAGATGTGGTATTTACTAAGTGTTTGATTTGATGGGTATCGTGACTTCTGAGAGTCCCTTTATTCAAGCAAAGGATGCTGAGTGCATCTGAATCAAAAGTACTACACGTTTACAATTGTGAAGTACTGCCCAAGCATTCTTGTTAGTGATATTTTTTTCATTATTCTTATTATTACATAAAGAATGGGGGCGCCTGGGTGGCTCAATCGGTTAAGCCTCCGACTTCCGCTCAGGTCATGATCTCACGGTTTGTGAGTTCGAGCCCCGTGTCAGGCTCTGTGCTGACAGCTCGGAGCCTGGAGCCTGCTTCAGATTCTGTGTCTCCCTCTCTCTCTCTCTACCCCTCCTCTGCTTGTGCTCTGTCTCTCTCCATCAAAAAATGAATAAATCTTAAAAAAATTAAAAAAAAAAAAAGAATGGGGTTTTCTAACTTGGAAAGATCTGTAATTTGTTATCCGCATCTTGCCCAGGCCTGCAGTGCAGTTTTGGTCCATGTGAACCACTTAGCAATCAGCGACTTGCAATTCAAAATCAGCAGCTCACTGGAGGCAGGCTCACAAGTGTAACACCATCACCTGAGGCTTGCTGATTTGTGTTTCTGCCTCAGATTGCAAGAAATGAGCAATTAGCCACCTTTGGGGAATTTCCACAGCTGGGTTTTGAGTCATGATCAATAAAAAGTAGAAGTCAAGAATTAAGAGTAAAAGGAATCATGCTTAGACACCAGGTTGCTTACTACTAGCCTAACCCATCCATCAACAAATTTATTATTTGCTTACTATATCCTTGGCCATTCTGGTGCCACCTCTGGCAGAACCCTCCCTGATCACACCTGTGCTCATCTGCCTCTCTTCTCTGAGTCTTGCATGTGTAGGCGTGCTGTGCCATTATTCCCAACACCATCCCTCTTGTCTGGTGACTCACATCCTCCATGCCGGCAACCCTAGGAAGCACTGTATCTTTGTAACTATTTTGTTGGGGGTGTGCTTTGTTTCCATAAGTTCTACCTCTGAATGGCCACGTACAACAATGATCAGTTCAGTGGAAGCTTGGGGAAGAAGGCATCCCTGCTTAACGTAAGAAAGAACTTTATTGCAGTCAGAAATGTTTAGCAGCAAAGGTGGCTGCCCCGAGAGAGTGAGTATGCTCCAAATGAATATAGTCAAGCAAAAGCTACCATGTCATCTGACAGTGATGATGTAAACAGAGATCGAAAAGTTCAGAAGGGCAGTTAGGCTAGTTGAACTCCAAGTGTCTTTATATATAGATTCCATGATTCTATGCATACCAAAGAAGTACGCCGAATGGTTACCAGCACAAGGAATAGACAGTAGAGTTGGAGAAACGAGATCTACAAGCCTAAATAATTGGTGCATAGGATCTTGTAAAAACCAGAGTTCCCCACTAACATACTACTAGAGCACAGAGTTAACTAGTGTTGTGTTAGTTGTGTACTTTAAAATCCTTCAGTGTGGAGTGTGGGCCATTGTGCTGTCATTATCACTCAGGTTAAGCTACAACCCAAGTAGTCCTTGACTTAGCTAGTATTCTAATCAGAAAAACTGCATTCCAGGCTAGCTTTTATAAATGCTTCTGTTATCCAGAGTGACAGAGGACCCGTGAAGACCATAAACCCTGGAATCAGACTGCCTTAGTTCAAATCCTGGCTCTGTTATCTGCTAGTTATAACATTCCAGGAATTTAACTTCTATGCACTTCAGTTTCTGAATCTACAGAATGGGGGTAGAAAACAAAAAGGGATATTGGTGACTACCTTATAGGTTGCTAAGAGGATTAATGAATTTGTCTGTGTGTACAGTTTAGAGGAGTATCTGCCACATAGTGTTATATAAATGTTAAATAAAATCCTCAGACATCAGACATTTTGCTTAATAACCCACTAAATGTCAGAAGTGGGTTCTCAGTGGTAAAATTAAATGTATTCAAACTGCATCGGTTGGTTAACATTACTTAGAGGCCCTCTGTGTCCTTCTGACCTTGAGTGAATAGGATGTTAAGAGTCTAGCAAGGACACTAGGGATGACTCCAAGATTGAATCCTTAATTATCCTGTGTCCAGTAATCGAGTCCGAGGATTCTGGTTTTCTGAAGCCAGCTGTAAGGGAAAACAGAATTCTGCCTCTGGAATATTATCATTTTGTCTTTTTAAAAAATGTTTATTTATTTATTTTGAGAGGGAGGGAGAGAGCACCGCAGGGGAGGGGCAGAGAGAGGGAGAGAGAGAATCCCAAGCAGGCTCTGTGCTTTCACTGCAGAGCCCGACGCGGGGCTTGAACTCACCAACCATGAGATCATGACCCGAGCTAAAATCAAGAGTTGGACGCTCAGCCAACTAAGCTACCCAGACACCCCTATCATTTTGTCTTCATTAAACATTTAGTGTAGAGTGGTAATTGGATTGCTGGAAGCATAGAGAACTGGAGTGCACGGAGCTTGCAAACAGATGGATGAACACTTGTGTGCCTCCTTATGAATAATATTTGTTTAACAAATATACTCAGGTAACAGAATTTGGTCCGAAACGCGCTTGTGTTATAGCCCAATGGACAGGTCGTAGAGGAGATGCTGGCTGTCACCTATACCACATTTTAGAATAGGATTGCATACAACAATTCTCTGTCCTCAGAACTGTGTATGACCAAATTGAATTAGGTTCAGTTCATGACCAAAGGGCAATTGACTAGAGTATATCGAGGTGAAGGGGTTCAGTCTGATCCTCTTAACCCAGTAGTTCAGAAGGATCCAGGGAGACACTTTCAGAGGGTGAAACTTGAACCTCTCGGAATGGATGAAACACAGTAGCAGCAGTGGTTCAGATGGGAAGGAAAGTGTGAGAGAGAATGTGATTCTGAGTTAAGGAGGAGTAGGAAGAAAAAGGTTGGATATGAGGGGTAACGTCAGAGTAGGGAGAGATTAGAAGTGAAGACAGTTGTTTCTTTCTGGCTGGGTGGGCACTGCTTAGCTTCCTCGTATAGCTTCTCCCTACACTTTATAAAAACGCTCTTTGTGCGTCACACTCAGTGACCTCCTAGATCCCAAAGCTAGTGACTTTGGTCTCAGTCGTTCCCTTTGTCTATCTTTCTGCAGCATTTGACCTGTGAGTTACCTTCTATTTTGGAAGATGCCTTGCACAAAGGTGGAGATGCCGGTGTTGGGAGGGTTGGGGCTGGAGATTCAGATTTGGAAAAGGGCTGTTGATGCTGTGGCAAAGGGTAAGGTCCCTGGGAAGGTGCTGGGGTGCAGAGGCAGAGAGCTGTGAGGGCAGTTAGAGGGCAGGGGGAGAGATGGGCAGGGGGCAGTGGTCAGCAGCCAGGAAGGGAATCAGGTAAGAAAGAAACCAAAGGGCAATCTGGGTGCTCAGTGATGCACCGTTTGTGGGTGGCACTCAGAGTCAACAGGGCTGAGAGGAGTGTCTCGGTGTGTTTGCAGAGAGAATGGGGAGGACAGTGAATAAAACTGTGGAGAGCAGTGGGAGAACAGGAAACACATCAGAACTGCCTGTCAGTTTATTAACTCCATGGATGCATCTACCTGGAAAATATTGATGATTCACTGAGATAATGATTTTCCTTTTCTTCCTCTGTTTTCTTTTTTATCTTTTTCTGTACTTCCTCTTCCCTGCTTCATGGGTAAATTGAATCATAAAATGATGGAAGTTGAGTATCTCTCCTTGACAAAGCATCCTATCTCTTCCTGTTGCCATGGGACTCCCCGAGGTTTTCTATTATGAGAATTATTATAGATATGTGCACAGAAAGAACAGATAAAAGGTCTCATCAAGATGAATATGTAATTACATTTTTTTTTTTACAACACTGTCTTCTAATCAGTGGGAAATGTTTACATTTTAAGCATTTGGAATTAAAACTAATTGGTTTAATCTATGCTGTGTTCCTTCCTGCAGGCTCTGGCCATGCCTTATTGATAAGCCTTTCTTTAAGTTTGAATAGAATGTAAAGAACAATATTCTAGCGAATGGAGTCATTCATCTACCCAACAGATACTTACCAAAAGCCTCTCACGCACTGCCGAGTGTCTTAGGCACTAGAGAGGCTGTGGTAAATGTAACAAAAAATGCCCCTGTCCTCATGGAGCTTGCATTCTGGCTCTTCTGCAAAGGTCACACAGACAACACATTTTAATTTACCTTATCAGCTGTTTTTTCTTAGATAACTTTTGAAATCTGCCTGCCTCAGTTTTCTTACCTGTACACTAGGGTTGCTATGAAGGAAGGAAAATATTTTGAACACAGTTAATACTAAACATATGGGTTAAAGTCAGGGGATGAGGTATGCAAAAATGCTATGAAAACTGGAAAGCAACGTACATAATTTGACTCATAAATTATCATGGGGTGGACCACCTTGGAAGCTACTTTGCCTTGACTTTTATGCTGTTTGCCCTTGGAGGAGGGACCGTCATATCTGATGACCTCCTCCCTGTTTTTAGTGCCACTGCTGTGTATTCACCAGTATTACGAATCCCTGGAAACCCACCTCCAGGAGCCTCACCCCTTGGGAAGTCATTTGGTCTACTTGGTTTATACCCAGTATAAGGAATCTTGAGTGAACTTTTAAACTCTTGAGTCTGTCCTACGTAATGTTTATAAAAAGCTAAAATTCCTTTTGAACATTTATTTTGTAAAAGAAACTTCTGTTATCATCATGTTTAATTCTCTTCATCACAACAAAATGATTGGAACTTTTCTGCTATGTCACTCTGCAAAGCTAATCAGGTCCTGTTTATTTCATGACTATGGGAATGTGGATGCTTAGCTGAGGTCCTCACGATCTATAGAGCAATAAAAGGGAGAACATCGTTACATTGTCGTATCACGTGTTGGGTAGAAATTGGGCCTGTTTCAGGCAGAAAGATCATTTTGGGGCTGCAGGTTCTGGGAAGACAATTACATAATGCCTTCCAGTATTTGTGAATAATATTCTTATAAGATTTAATGAATATGTTGATTTCCATAGTGAAATTAAGTCCAAACAAAGCATAAGGTGAAGCTTGAATAGAGTGTGTAGAAGTGTAATATTGTAGTCACATGCCCAACATCAAAACGAGCATCAACATGAGTCATCAACTCACATCTTCCTGACGGAAGGAAATATGGAAAACACTCCAGTGTTCAGGACTTTTTGAAGTGACTTTAATATGAGGCACCTCTGGCCTGGTGACTTAAAATTTTGTAACATCAAATTTCTTAAAAATACTGTAAGTTAAAAAAAAAATATTTTAAAGTACAAGGTAGAAAAGGAAAGCCATCTAAAGTTCTATCACCCTGAGAGAACTACCATAACATTTCATGCCTACACAGCACACACCTTAGATTTTACTTAAATGATATATGACACGTGCTGGGATTTTTTGACATGACATATTAAATCTTTTTTTTATGTTCTCCCTCCCACTGGTCATTTTTAACTGCTACATGTGCATCTCTCCATATCTTTCTCAATGCATACGATCATATACAAACACACATAACAGGGCACTTTTTTAACTCATTGTTTTACAAAAGTGAACTCCATTATATATGCATCTCTCCATATTGCTTCTATAAGTCAACAATAAGTTGTTAAATTCCCTCAAGTTAACTGGTATGGATTGAACTCATTTAAAAAAATTTTTTTTAATGCTTATTTATTTTTGAGAGAAAGCATGAGCAGGGGAGAGGCAGAGAGGGAGAAGGAGACACAGAATTTGAAGCAGGCTCCAGGCCCTGAGCCATCAGCACAGAGCCAGATGTGGGGCTTGAACCCATGAGCCGTAAGATCATGACCTGAGCCGAAGTTGGACGCTTAACCGACTGAGCCACCCAGGCGCTCCTGAACTCATTTTTTAAAAAGGCTATATACTATTTCATGTTATGGATAAACTGCAATCCAATCATTCATTTTCCCACTGATGAATATACCTTTTATTTTTAGGTTTCACCCCCATAAATAAGGCTGCCATCCATTTTTTTTTTTCTGCCTGTGTATCTTTACATTTGGTACTTTTCTGTCCAGGGAAAGATTCCCATGGATGTGATTGACTGTACAATGAATACTTTGGACTGGAGAGGTAATTCAGCCAAATGGAATGTGTTTTCTGGAAGTGGGGTATGAGTGATACAATGAATGACATAAGTGGTCAGGTGAACCTTAGAAGCTCTCCGTCATGATCTGAGCATCGTATGTGTTCTTTTTTTAAAATTAAAAAAGATTTTTTTTTTAAATTTTTGAGAGAGAGTGAGTGAGAGAGAGTAAGGAAGGGACAGGGCGAGAGGGAGGCAGAGTGTCCAAAACAGGCTCTGCAGCACAAAGCTGATGTGGGGCTCGAACTCAGGAACTGTGAGATCATGATCTGAACTGAAGTCCAACGCTCAACCTCCTGAGCCACCCAGGTGCCCAGAGCATCATATGTACTCTAAAAAATGCATACTGACTAAAAAAAAAAATGCATACTGACTAATGGAATGAATGAGTGAAGGAGTACTTGCAGAACCCCCCCCCCTTTTTTTTCTTTATGGCTCAAAATCCATTTCAGTGAAGTGACAAAAACAGATCGCTGTGGTTTTTGTGTCATATAAACTTTGTTCCAGTCACCTGTTGAGTTTCATGAGCTGGGGATGATTGACCCATTAATTTGTTGCCATTTCTTGCTGTGTTTTATATGCTTATTTGTGTTGCTGATAACCTGCCTTGGATGTCCACGTCCTCCAAGATATCATGTCTCCCGCCATTGGTATTCTCTCCATGAGTTCTACTCAGGACACCTATCACACAATTTTAGTGCTACCATTAGAAATAAATTTTCCCAAAGGTTCTTTTCCTTTTACTTCTGTTATGTTCTGTTCCAGTTCTGATTGTAAATTCTCCAGACAGCTGCCAGAAGTCAGCAGGGTTTGAAAGCTCTAATTATCTGATGGCCATTTTCCATATTTTGTGCTCCAAATATTTGCATTTTTATATCAATACATGACTCTTCCTTCCTGGGCGTAGTTTATACACCAAATTCAGATTTGGATTAATGACTAGGGATGCACTACTCATAAAATGAGTACTCATGTTTTAGTTTGATGGAATGAAACAGTTACATTTAGGTTCTTACAATTCAGAAAGTCAAGGCTCATTATTTCATATACTTGCTAATTTCTAATGGCCCCCTTAGTGTGCTAACTGGAAATCTTGAACAACTTAATCATCCATGAGTTATTGGACACCCAGCAGAATTTTATTTCAAAAAATGCATCAAGATTAGTATATGTGCCTATAATATTTTTAAGCTTTTACGAATGACTTATTTTTTGCCCGCAGTCAGATTTGGTAAATTTGTCAGTGCACTCTGTACATTTATGAATAGCAGTGTACAAAGATTACAATGTAAAAATTTTTAAATGTTTCTTGAGGGGTTTTCAGTTTTTATTTGATTTTTTTTTTTTCCTTTCAGGAAAAGATGAGACCATTACCTCCACAAAACTTAGGAAGAAGAGGAAGAGATTCCTCCCTTGATCTCTCCTCAGTTAACCCTTAAGCACCCCTCAGAGAGTCCCTAAGTCACAGATCTCTTTATGAAAGCTGGGATTGAGAGCTCTTAGGGACATGAAAAAAATAGGCTTACATGGAAAAACAGGTCAGATTTCCTTTTAAATTCTAGAGAAACCTAAGGATAACATGAACAAGAAAACAATTAGGGAGAAGAGAACAGCTACAATAATGAGGACTAATATCTACTGGGTTCTTAATACTTGATAGCAATTTATATGCCTATTTTATTTATTTATATTGTAACTTTGCAAAGTTGGTACGGTATTACCATTTCCATGAGGAAATGATGGTTTTGACACATAAAGTACATCTCCTAGGTTACTCAATTGGTAACTGACCATGGTGGACTGGAACCCAGATCTCTCTGACCCAGAAGTCCATCATATTACCATCCTCCTCTGTGGAAGAAGGGCCTCTCTTGGGTTGTTTTCTGCCTGATGATCTTTGGGAAACCGCTGCAGCTGGTAGAGGCCTTCTGTTTCTGTGGCCCATCATCTGCCCTGGCCTCTTGTCCTCCTCATGTCAAGTATCTAGATACCTAGCAGGATTACCTGCCCGATGGGGGCTCAGTTGGCTCTGGCTGTTTCTTATGCCACTTCTTACCCTTGCCATGCCCTTGCTGGCCTCAACTTCGTTCAGATCTCCTCTAGACTCTGCCCAAGAGTCATGCCCTTTGCCGTGCCATCATCTCAAAGGCTCATTTGAAGACAGGGTTTCCTAAAGCTTTGTTGGCCCACTTGTGGGATGAGGAAGAACTGGGGAGAGAGGCTAGTGAAGGAGATCCAACTCAAGTAGTATCTGGTACACATGTGTCAGTATCCCCAGAAGCCTTGCTTCATGTACACCAAGGAAGACTTCTCATCCTGTGGGCATAAGTCAAGAATACAGACACCGTATGCAGTTTCTGAACTGAATATTTATCTTCTTGGTAGGAAGAGATCTTTACTCTAGTTTAAATATAGAACACGAATATAAGACTTGATGATTTCTGCCGCTTACATGGTCTGCAATTTATTTGAAAGTACTTGCGCATAAATAGTGTGAAGTGCATATGGGTACACGTTCTACGTTCCATGAAGAGTTAACGTTAGGAATACCTTAATCAGGCCTCTACACACTAGGAGTTTTTAGTTAGCATTTAAAGACCCAAATTGTGAATCCACATTCTACAGCAAGTGCTTTATTTTTATTTTTTAAAAATTGTTTTAATGTTTATTTATTTTTGAGAGAGACAGACAGACAGACAGAATGTAAGCAGGGGAGGGGTAGAGAGAGAGGGAGACACAGAATCTGAAACAGGCTCCAGGAGCTGAGCCGTCAGCCCAGAGCCCGACGCGGGGCTCGAACTCACGGACTGCGAGATCCTGACCTGAGCTGAAGTCGGACGCTCAACCGACTGAGCCACCCAGGCACCCCCAGCAAGCGCTTTAAATATTGTTAGTGGGTCTATATTGAAGTTCTTCTTAAAGAGCATAAGGATTGTGAAGAGTACATTTTCACTGGAGAAATATAAAACATGCAGTTGGGTAGGAAGACCGTACAGACATTCCTGGCCTTGTGTGATCAAAGTATAAAATATAGCAAGTCTTTCAGCCCGTCATCAAAACAGTGTTGTATCAAGCCTGAGAACGCTCTTGCAAATAACTTGTGGGATCACTTCTGTATAGAAAGCGGTGAGCTTGTGGTTACAGTTGTATGTTTGCTTTTGTGAGTGGGAGCTAATGAATAATTGTACCACTCATTAGTAATGTGACTGTGAGCAAACTACCCAAACTTTCTGAATCTATTTCTTCACCCAAAGAAATGGAGCTAATAGTTTCCATTTCATAAGGCGCTTGATGAAGACTAAATGAGATGAAATATGTAAGGTTTTTAGTTTGAGTAGATGCTCAGTAAAGTTTCCTGTTCTTCTCTCCATTAGAGTTTTGTGCAGAAACTCCAAAAAAAGTCAGAATGCTAGGATGCACATTAATCAGTTCTTCCAGACATCAGTCTTATTTAGCTTTCTTCTCACGTCATGGCATAAAGGAGCAGTGACATTGCATCTCACGTGAGGATTATTTTCTGATATTAAAACATAAAGGAAAAATAACATATGGTCAAAATAGTCTTGAAAACCCATTAATTCACACATGAAGGACAATAAAACTCATACTTTGGTGTATAGAGCTCTGTACCATGAAATGTGTCTAGAGGTGTCAAAAAATATAACGTACTACACAGCAAACAATTCCATAAAATTCCAAATCTATATGTATGATATATAGCATGCAATTCCACAAAAGTTTCTGAGTATGATGGAATCTGAGTATGATTTTATGACTCAGACACTAAGTCAGTCAAGAATTTTACTTTGTGTAGTTTCTAACTTGCTTCTCTTCATTGCCTATGATTTTGTTAGTTCCCATACTTTTGTATTAATTCGTCAGTGTCTTCACTGGATGAAATCGTTCCTGCCCACTCATCTGAAAGGTAATCAAGGTGTTCCACTTCTTTGTCAGTGGTCAGAAAACTCCTAAAACTCACTCTTTCCAAGCTTTCTGGACATGTAATTACTGTTTTAGGCTGGACTGTGCCACATACTCACAGATATAAGATTATTTTGTGGACTAACAGGTAGAATTACCAGGCTATTTGAGTTGTTCTCTTTAATTTCTTCTGCTCAATGTACATAATTAAGTTTGCTTATATTAAAAGTATAGCAACTACATTGTTTATGAAATTATGTTGAAAGTTCCCATGTCCTATATGCAGGCAAGTACTGTTATTGTTGATGCTTTTATTAAAAGTGTTTCTCTGGAGAAAGAAAAAGAGTATAAAGACCCCAAAGAGGCATCTTTGGGGTCCAGACTTCTAGGACGGGAAAATGCTCCTAGTTGATGGATATCTGAAATATACATAGCAAATGCTTATTGGCCCTCATCTTGGACCAATAGGCAGGAGCCCCTACCCGGAGAGAGGCAGTCACTAGGGCCACTAGCTAGAGGTGACAAATGGCGAGTAGGTGGGTATGTCAGCTTGGTGTCTGGAAAGCGAGTTTTGAGATGCAACCAGCCAAAGCCAAACTATGCCCAAGGAGCTATCACCAATAACAGCATTTAGTGGGGGTAGTGGGCGTAGCTTCTGCTTGGCAGGAGTCCCTTCTAATGAAAAAACCTTTGCTCTCAAGTTCCCTGATGAATTACCTGGATTTCCTCATATCTGCATTGTGGTCTGAGGCTCTCCAACTGAGGGCCGTCCTGAAGGCAGTGCTGCGGAAGGCTGTCTGATAACTAACTGCACTCTGTACTTCCTGCAAGGTGTGCCATAAGTCTTGTTTGGGAGGCACCAACCTTAAAAACAAACACACACTACCTTTTTTGGAAGAAGATAATCGATAGCACCTATTCCCTTTAAAATTAGCTTTCAAGTCAAATTTTGCTCATTGAGTGACTTTCCTGTTACTGCAGTTTGCCCAGGACTGTGCACTTGAGCATGTGCTCAAGTTCCTGTGGTACCTACCGTGGGTACCACACAAGTGAAGATGTTACAAAGACATGTTTTTTTTTTTAACCAGGTTTTGAAAACTGTATCTTAGATTGAGTTTCTAAATTATGTGGAAAAAAAATATTGGGAGACTGAAAATAATCAATTTGTTTTTAAAATTCAAAAACATACAGAGGAAATTTTTAAATGTTTATTCCGGTATCTACTACGTGATAGATGTTATTTTAAAGACGTTTGTCTAAAAACAGGAAAATTCACCCAGTGTAATTTCTAAATTATAACCGGTCTTAAAAGCCAATGGCCTTTCAACATTCAATTTCTCTTATTTTTCAATATTCTTTAAAAAGAGAGCTCCATTAGTCCGTGTGGCCACAGTGCCTGCCAGCTGATGTAGTTCTTAATGGCATGGGAACAGAACACTTCACCGTTACCGAACAAAGGATGTCAACCAGGGTTGGTTCCAAATACCTCTTCACTGTTCCAGTTCTACTCCAAACTCAGAGAGTGGGACATCACAATCTATGAACCCATGTTAGTGGAGGACAAATTTCCCCATGGACCACGTGTTTGATTTCTTGCTTAGGAAAGATCAAAAACACACTAGGAAAAATGGAGAGTTTTGTTATAAAATGGCTTACATTTGCTTTCATTTAGATAGTTACCTTTTTACTTGTCTCTTCTTAGTAAATGGCTTTCAGACTTGGTTGTTTTAGAACATCGTTTTATTTTTATTGAATTTCAAATATCTTCTTTGTTGTCAATCATTAGGTTGTCAAATTTCTGTCAATTCTTGTAGACCTATTTTTAAAAACCATCCACAGGTTATAGTGGATGGTGCTTAGGTCTCCTTTCCAGGAAAGGGAGTGCCCTAAGTGAGGACTGACCAATTCACTATGATCGGCTGGCCTTCTGTCTGGGGACTTGTCTGATGGGTTATTTCTAGTTATGACACATTTGTATTATTTTCCCTTCCCTAAATCAGCCCTCAAACTGTCTTGTCTCTGAGACATATTGATCCTTCTTTGTTGTGGAGATGATGCATCAATTTCTCACAGACAGATGTGCTTAAACGGTATACTTTACCTTTCTAAGTCTGTTACCTTCCTTCATTTTGTTCTGACAAGAGAGCCTACATTTATCTCAGGTTGTCAGAGTTGATAACGGGAAACAAAGATATCATGTTGTTAGCTTTTAGGTGTTAAAAGTTTCAGCCTAGGTAAAGGACAAATATATATAAGAAAAAATATTTGCTAACTGACCATGATCCTCCCTCCAGCCAAGACTAGAAGAAGCCAAGACTTTCTCTAATGAGGAAGCAGAATTGGAGGAGGAACATGAATCAGGGATGGTGTTTGATAAAATTCTCTAGGTTGATTCTAAGAGATCTAGGAGTAGAATAATTTTAGCTCTGCTTTGCCTGGAGATCTGAGAGATGGTCACCTCCACCCAGAGCTCCTGTGCTAGCAGGACTCTGAAAAGCAAGTGGAGATAGCCATATGGAGTGCCTAGAGTAATAGGGTAGGCTGAGACATCCCCAGAGAGAAACCTAACCACACAAGTACCTTCCTGCATGGCAGGGGAGGGTCCAAAGACCTGCAAAGATAAGGAAAGTATGGATCTCTGACAGAGACTTGCATGCCTAAGAGGGGCCTGACTGTGTGGGAAAGAGGGCCGGATTCTCCCAGGGATTTTCCAGATCAGAACAAGGAAAATACATGGCATCTGTGACAGAAACCCATGGAGACATCAGAAGCCTAGAATGTGCTAAGGAAGAGAGATGATACTACCTAGGGACAGAATGGGACCATATCTCTCAGCAGATGTCAGGTACTATTCGTTCTCCCTGGAGCTGAGTCACCCAGTGAAAGGGAGGGCAAAGAGGGAAGATAACTGGATTTCACAGACTTGTTCTTAAGAGTGGCAATTCAAAGAAACTTATTTATTTTAGGACTCCATGCTGGGAAAAATGCAGTACCAAACAGAGGTACACCGAGTTATAGGAAAGTAAGGTTATATTTTGCACACCAAGTTTGTGATGTGAGAAAACTGCACCTCTATTAGCCTTTGGATTATAATTTGATTTCCAGTGATGTTTCCTTAAATTTGCCTGCCAGTAGAAGTGTCTGCTCTCGTTGGCAATCATATTGCTTAGCACGGCTAACTCTATGGCAATTTTGGCTTGTCTGTGGGACTTTTAATGAGCTTGAATTGTGTAAGTGCAAGCTGGAGGGATGGGTTCCCTACCGACAAAATGAATGGCTGCATCTGCAGAGTTGAGGACAAAACGTGGCATAGGGTGACATCACTGAAGGAGTGCAGTCTAATGAGTCTCTCCTGGGGTCACATTAGGGTGAGCCCTCTCATGGATTTCCCATGAAACGGGGAGCTCCTTGAAGAAAGGGACTAAATCTTACCTACCTTTTCATCCTGTGTCCAGACTAGTTCATGCCAGATATAAGTTTTCCATAAATATTTATTAAACTAGCCAAACTAAATACATTTCCGCCTCATTTTGATTCCTAGTGTCTTTCTAAGCCTTGTTAACTTAACCTTTCCTCCTAGATGGCACTTTCCTTTCTGGAGAGGATGGTATACCGCAGGAGCCTCCCTTTCTATGCTGCTGTTTTGAGAAGCACGGGAGTGGGCATTCAGGTTCTCACATCCACTCCTGCTGGGAAGGAGCCTTGAAGACAATGAGAAGTAAACATTGTAGGAAGGCGAGATGAAAAGGGACCAAATAGCCAAACTGTGGAGCAAATAATTAGGGAAGGGCTTATTTTATTTTATTTTATTTTATTTTATTTTATCTCATTTTATTTTCTTTTTGAGAGAGAGAGAGAGAGAGAGAAAGAGAGTGCATGAGAGAGTGAGTGGGGAAGGGACAGAGGGAGAGGCAGAGAGAGAATCTTGAGCAAGCTCATTGCTGTCAGTGCAGAGCCTGACCCAGGGCTCGATCTCATGACCGTGAGATCATGACCTGAGTCGAAATCAAGAGTCAGATGCTTAACTGAGTGAGCCACCCAGGTGACCAAAGGAAGGGCTTATTTTAAGTCTCATGCCTCAGTGACTCTCTGTGGAAGGAACAAATTCACCAATCTTGAGCACAGTTCTCCAGAAAGAGGAGTCTGTGTTTTCGTTGTGGAACGCAAGAGGATGTTCAAGTTGGATAATTTCAATCCCATCTACTGGACCTAAGTGTGTAAGGATGATAGGCTACCTCAGTGGTTCTTACCCATAGGCAACTTTGCCCGCAGGGGACATATTTTGTTTGTCACAATTGTGAGGGAAAGTGCTTATGGCATCTAGTGGGCAGAGACCAGAGATTCCACTAAACCTCCCACAATGTACAGGAGAGCCCCTGACAACAAAGAAGTATTGATCCAAACTGTCAAAAGTGCTGCTTTTAAGAAACCCTGGATTAATATTTTAATTTAAACTGTTTTCAAAACACAAATATTCTAAAAATAATTTAGTGGTACATATTAGTTATGTCTCAGGTACAACAGCCGTAGCAAGAACACCACACTGAATAGACAATATTTGTAACATCACTTTGATAAGCAGTTAAAAAAATTGAACCCTTGCATTTGTCAGAAAGTTTGAAGAGGTGGTAAAAGAGAGGAAAAGTCATAATCTTGGCATCCACGGAGTATAAACACCCTGCATATCACAGCTGGCTGTTTTGTGGGGAGCCGTGAAGATGAAGCATGCAGTTTCTTTTTTTTTTTTTAAACATTTGTCTCTTTTTTAAAAGTTTATTTATTTGTTTGTTTATTTATTTTTGAAAGAGAGAGAGAGAATATGGGGTGGGGGGTAGGGGCAGAGAGAGAGAGAAGAATCTCAAGCAGGGTCTGCACTGTCAGCACGGAGCCCATTGTGGGGCTCGACCTCACGAACCATGAGATCAAGACCTGAGCAGAAGTCAGACACTTAACCGACTGAGCCCCCAGGTGCCCCAAGCATGCAGTTTCTTTTTTTTTTTTTTATTTTTAAAAAAAAATTTTTTTTTTCAACGTTTATTTATTTTTGGGACAGAGAGAGACAGAGCATGAATGGGGGAGGGGCAGAGAGAGAGGGAGACACAGAATCGGAAACAGGCTCCAGGCTCCGAGCTGTCAGCCCAGAGCCTGACGCGGGGCTCGAACTCACGGACCGCGAGATCGTGACCTGGCTGAAGTCGGACGCTTAACCGTCTGCGCCACCCAGGCGCCCCAAGCATGCAGTTTCTATTGCCTGGCAGTGAATGCTGTAGTATGCAGCGCACATCTCCTGCTTTGAGGACTGAAATACTCCGAGGGGCTGCTGGCTGGACCCTTTCAACTCCAAAAATTGCCCTCAGATGAGGACAGCAGCCCAAAGCCACCCCCACACCCCACACCCCAGTGAGCCTGACTCTAACGACTCATCCAAGGAAAATATAAGGGCTTGACTTCTCACTTCATTTCGAGGCTACCCTGAAGGGCCATCCTAGCCCCAGAGTCCCAGTGGGATCATTTGAGGCCTTTGTGAGAAAATATTGCATTCCACTACTCCCTCCCATCCTGATTCCTTCATCCTCCACAGTGGTTTATCCCAAGGGCCCTTCCTGAGAAGCTTTATCGGAGTGTGTTTTCCAGGGAACTCACACTGGGATATGCACACAGCGTGATCATTTGGGGCAAATGTCGCAGGGCCGGGTAAAGATCTTTGTTGGACGTGGGAAGAACAAATCCATTGATGATTCATGTAAGAACATTTTGTGTCCTTGTATCTGAGGGGGGTTGGAGGGAAAGTGAAGGAGACAGTCATTCAGTGGATACAAAGCTATTTTTTGAAATGATGCACAATGATCTACTGGAAGTAGAATGTGAGTAAACCATGTGATCTGACTGGACCAGGCCCTTTTTTATTTAAAAGTGTCTTTTCTCTTATTTTTTCCCCTATAAATATCGATATGCCATTTATTGGAACTGACAGGTGGACCATGACATAGGAAAGATTGTATAGTAGAGAGTGGCCACTCACTTATAATTATGTGTCCAAAGAAGCCCATCACTTCCCTTCCAATGAGAAGGAAAACATTTGATTTATCACCTTTAGTATCAACATGAACTTAAATCATAAAAAGAGGGAAAAATGCAGAACATTTTTTCTATTTCAGTTTGTGTTTCTAATGGAGGAGTAACCATCTGGCAAAAGCATTTCAGCTCTTTCCACAAATGCAAGTCTCCATTTTTGTGTAAATTGCACGTATACGATGGTGTTTGTTATCCAAAATTTTTGTAGGGTCTGTATTTTGGTTTGTCTTACTTGCAGACACCACAGAAGATACGAGAAGGAAACTGCTCTATGCAAGTTAAGGGCACTGTTTTTTTTTTTTTTTCTCTTTCTGTTATTGCTATAAAAATAATGTAGATGCATACCAACACCATATGCAGAGCAGACAATAAGTGTGTGGTTTAATGGAGAATTGGAAGTAAATGTGGAGATGGAATTATATCCTGGTAAAGCTGCTTATCTTTGTAGTGTTTATCTTTTAAACATTTTAAGCCACTAGAGATTTATTCCATGTTGGCATTCAGTCAGGAGACATTGCATTGCACTCATATCTCTATTTAAATCTTCTTGATGATTACATTATTCCTGAAGAATGCCCACATTGTTATAATATATGAAGTAAGGTGTATATTAGAATAACACAGGATTAAATTTTTTTTTGTTGCCAGCAATCACTCTCTTGGATTTATGCCACATTCCTTCCTCCTTTGGTGAGGCTTTCATAAATGTCTCTTTTAACTCATACATTTCCTGAGGAACAGCTTGGGCAGGTTTAAACTTTTTCTTCACTCTGGATTAGGAAGTTGGGACACAAAGAAGTTGCTGTCATGCAAAATTAAAAGTTTATCTCTGTGATCGGAATGCACAGCAGAATCCCAGGAGAGACAATTTTATATATAGTCTTATTTCTGGGGAACTTGTTCAACTTGCCCAAAACGAAACATTTTAAATGAATCCTGATAATTACAAATATTTCTGATCTGTTGGTTTTAAAAGGTCCAACACAGGGGCACCTGGGTGGCTCAGTCGGTTAAGTGTCCTACTTTGTCTCAGGTCATGATCTCATGATTCGTGGGTTCACACCCCGAGTTAGGCTCTGTGCTGACAGCTCAGAGCCTGGAACCTGCTTCTAATTCTGTGTCTCTCTCTCTGCCCCTCCCACACTCATGCTCTGTCTCTCGGTGTCTCTCAAAAATAAATAAATGTTGAAAAAAAATGGCCCAGCACAAACTCCACCTGAAACTAGAATGTCAGCAGTGAGGCCTGGTAGCTGGAGGTTTCGAGTACATTATGAACAGGGCTTTCATAATTTTAATACAAAACATGATTTTAACTAAAATAAAATAAAAGCCAGAATTTCTTCTGGGGTCTATGAATATTTTTAGCTCCATTTTCTTCCTCTTCTTCATCCAGGTGGGAGGGAAGGAGAAGGTGTCGAGAGTAGTAAAGAAGTTCTTGAAAAATATCAAGAGATCTTGGGGCCTGAAAACACAGTTGTAGGAATAAGGACCACGGATTTGATTTTTTTGTTTTTATTTGAGAGAGAGAGAGGGAGGGAGGGAGAGAGAGAGTGTATGGGGGAGGGGCAGAAGGAGAGAGACTCTCAAGCAGGCTCCACTCCCAGGGTGGAGCCCAATGTGGGGTTCCATCCCATGACCCTGGGATCATGACCTGAGCCAAAATCAGGAGTCAGATGCTCAACCAACTGAGCCACCCATACAACCCCAAAGCAGACTCAATTTTTAAATGAAGGCTTCATTACTACTAATCACATGCAGCAGGAAGAAAATAGGGTGACTAACTCATCTTTGCAGTGACTCATAGCTTTTCAGGCTCTTCAGTCTCTTGAATTCATAAGAGACTATTATGCTTTCATGGGGGAAATAGCTTGGTAAGTTGAACCGGCAGATAGGGCTGTCTTAAAGAAAACTGCTTTACACTCTAGTCAGGCCTGCCTGCCTTCCTTCCTTCCTTCCTTCCTTCCTTCCTTCCTTCTTTCCTTCCTTCCTTCTTTGCTTCCTTCTTTCCTTCCTTCCTTCCTTCCTTCCTTCCTTCCTTCCTTCCTTCTTTGCTTCCTTCTTTCCTTCCTTCCTTCCTTCCTTCCTTCCTTCCTTCCTTCCTTCCTTCCTTCCAAACTGTTCTTTTTCTTTCTCTGCGACTGGGACAGCTTTGGCTACAAACATCCTTGTCAGAGGGACGGGGTGGCTTTTGGCAGAGGAGCAGTGAGTGGAGTATCCCTCACTCCTATGCTAGGATACAAAGCATGTGAATTATTCAGTTTGTGGAGGTAGAACATGGCTATCTCAAGAAGGGTTCTTCTAATTGAAATTAGTATTACAATGACACACTTTAATTCCCCCCCCACCTTTAATCATATTGAATCCACACCGACTAATGGTTCTAGGAAAATTTCTTGCAACTTTATTCTCTGTTGCAAGGAATAAATATTGAAAGTCATCAGCAAGGCACTTTCTTTTTGTTATAATTAGCATTTGCGATGTGTATGTGAAGAGGGAATTCAAAGTTTCTCTACCCTGATATCTCTCTTTTGTTCTCTAGAGAGGAGTTAGAACAAGAACTTCCAGTCCTTAAAAGGAGAAGTGTTGTGTAAATGGTAGAATATTATGGAGGCACTTTTTTTTTTTTTTCCTTCCTAGAGCTGGTGTTCTTTCACTGAATCACTTACTTGGATGCTGTGTCTCTTCCATGTGTCTGGACTTAAGAATCTGGGGCTCAAGCAGCCCTGGCCAGCTCTCATTCTCATTTTTTTCCACATGCAATCAAGTCTTTTGCTCTTATATTAGCCTGGCAATCCAGGGCGGTGGCCTGGATTAACCCTAATATAGGTATTGAGTAATCTGCTCCCTCTTTCCCTTTGTCTCCATGTCTAATATCCATGGTCCTATGGGATATGGATCTTTTTTTTTTTTTTTTTACAATTGATATTTAAGATTCAAGATTTGAGTCTGGGCTTGGAAAGAAGGAGGCTTCCCAAGTCTGTAACCTAGGCCAAAAAAAAAAAAAAAATTGGTTTTTCTGTGGTCCAGCCAAATATCTTAGATTTCTGTAATGGATTTTGAGTCCAAAGCTTCAGCTAAATAATAAACTATTTTATTTTATCTCTTTGCCTTCTTTATATGCAAGTAGTAGAACTTTCTCAGGGAGAAGGCAAGGGTGGACCAGGCTGCTCCCGCTAGGATGCAGTGGAGAGAATCGGACAGATCTGTCCTCCCGCTGCAATAAACGATCCAAGCACATTATTTCGCCTGAGTCATGGTTTCCCGTTCTGTAAACTAGCTGTAAAACAGTGCTGTTGTGAAGATTTACTGGGATTGGATTTATGTCTAGTACAGTGCTGGACGCAGAACATAATGCTAAACCAACAGCAAAACCAATTTGAGGAAACGAAGAAGGAAATGAGAACACTCTAGGCGAAGAGAAAGGTTTACCTGTAATTAGATTTATTAAATAGACGTGTGCTTCCTGCATGTCTGTAAATGTCTGGCATCCCACTGGCAGAGCCCAGGGGGGAGTCCTCCTCAGGGGTGGAGGGGCCTGGAGGGATGTGAAGGAAAGCAGAGCTGGAGGACCACTGGACTGTGCCGTTCTTTTAAAGCAGAAGCAGGCAATTGTGGCTGGTTTGAATAAGCACGGTTACTTTTAGAATCACCGAGATTGAAGTGAGGGAATGGGGCTACATGATAAGTCGAAATGGTGAGACAAAGTGGAAATGAGAGCACCAACAGCTTATGGGGAGTTACCTTTTTATGTCATGTGTGCCCCCCTGCTGAGGGGAGATGTAGTGACTTGACAGAATGGGACTCCCGGGCAGGGTCTGCACTCTTGTCTTCCCAGAGGGTTTGTTTTCAGGGATGCGTCCTGCTTTCTTCCTGGGCATTTTCCGTCTCCATAGCTTAGGCATCTGTGTTCCGTGTCTGTCTTCAAGTCTTTGGACCACCCTTCCTCTTATTTTTCTTGACTTTTTAAGACTGCTGGAACTTAGAAATCTCTCTAGTAGACAATTCCCACAAAGTGTGGTGTTGGGCTGCTGGCTCCTCAGATGAGGACTCCCTCTCGCAGTGGACATTTTGAGGCTCTCTTCAACATCCCTTCACGCCGCTCCCCTATTGTGTAATATTCATGTGGTTTGGGTGGGATGGACCCCATCTCCAGCCTCGCGGGATATAAACCAAGCAGGGTAATCCCATTCTTCTCCCAGTTCTGGTAATTTATGACCAAGTCAGGCAGTGTATGGCATGCCCCTAGCCACAGGGGTTAGTTTGGTGTGGTCTGGTCACTGAAAATCTGAGGAATTTTGCTCAGTGGTTGTAGAAATCAAGTTCTATCTCTTACTGGTGAAATGAGGTGACATTAGTAGCTTTCCTACAGCTATGTTGAGCCAACTTGAGCATGGAGCTGACTGTGAGAGGAACTATATCCTTATGATAGCACTGTATAAACCAGCTCTAAAGCTCACATGGCCTCTAGTCTTTCCAATAACATGGCAAATTCCTTTGTTGTTGAATGTAGCTTGATATTATTCTTTTTCTTTTTTTTTTTTGAGTTTATTTATTTTGAGGGGGGTAGAGAGAGAGAGACTGAGATGAGAATGTGAGTGGGGGAGGGGCAGAGAGAGGAGAGAAAGTCCCTAAGCAGGCTCTGCACTGCCCACACAGAGCCTGATGTGGGGTTCGAACTCACAAACTGTGAGATCATCACCTGAGCCAAAATGAAGAGTTGAGCTCTTAACTGACTGAGCCACCCAGGCACCCCACTTGACATTTCTTCTTTTTTAAATTTATTTATGAGAGAGAGAGAGAGAGAGAGAATTCACAAGTGGGGCGGGGAAGGGAGAGAGGGATACAGATAATCCGAAGCAGGCTCCAGGCTCTGAGCTCTCAGCACAGAGCCCAATGCAGGGCTTCAACTCCTGAACCGTGAGGTCATGACCTGAGCCAAAGTCGGACTCTTAAGTAACTGAGCCACCCTGGCACCCTGACATTTATTCTTACTTGCCACTATGAACACCTCAATGGATACAATAATAGGTATGTGTCTCCATGTACACCAGATATCGGGAACTTCTTTTTATATATAAGAGTGCTAGTTTGGACACATGTTCTGTTGGTAAGACTGCCAGAAAAAGAAAGGAGGAGGCATAGAAATTTGTGCTGCATATAGTTGAAGAGGCTGTAGGGAAACAAAACCTCACTCTTGCAAAGTTCAAAGTTCAAAGGCTTAGAAAGGGACTTGCTTTTGGTGATATGCTAACGCAAAAGAGCAACCAAAATACAACTGTTTGGGTGGGGGGCGGGGGGAGAATAGCTTTAAAATACTGCTTTGCAGTTTTAAATTGGAAACCTTATCTCACCAAAGCTTTCAGTACAATGTTCTAAATCCAAAGGCTTTATGCAAGTGGATTTTTGGTGGCCAAAAAAACCAGGGAATGGTTCTGAGTTTTACTTCTGGGTTGACATGTTGCTGAGTAAGATTAAATGATCCATAAGCTAAAATAGGAGCTCAGAGACAGAGGTTAATCTGAATTCATAAGATGCCATTCTTCTAAATGCTTGGAGGAATGATGAGCTAACTCTCCTCAAGGGATGTGATTCAAGCTAATTTTATTTGACTGGCCAAAGGTAGGATTTTGGTGGGGTTGGTAAAAATATTTGAGTTCCATATAGAAGGGAAAAATTATAGTATCCATACTTTTGAATTTCTATGGACGCCAAACAAAAATAATGTAAGTCTAGCCCAAGGTAGATTAGGGGTAGTGCTATTTCCAATTCCAAATTAGAGTTGTCAAGAAATAAATTATCATTAAAATGAACAATTTTGGCCTTAAATATTTTCATCAGTCATGGTCTAGGTCGTCTTACATGTTACTTTAGGCAGGAACACCATCAGTTACCTACTCCTAGTTCAAATTAGAGAGGACACACGTTTGTCTGTGTTTTCATATTGACTGTAAGCCCATTCCCAATGTTTCATATTTAAGAAAGTGGGCATTCCTTTGTGAACCTAACACTCTGAGTTTGGGTTTACTCTGTACCAGTGGTAATTGAACTTGGTCTATAGGTATAAAAGGTCTATAGGTATAAAAACTTTTGTTCTTAGAACAAAAGTCAGGAAAGAAAAATGTCAGAATTGTGAAGTGCAGCTTTTCCAATTTATTTTCAGATTTGATGTATAAAATAGAAGCCAATTGTATTTTTTCTGCATTACTGGCATCATAAAGTTTATTTTCCATAGGAAAACATAAGTTTAAATAGAAGTGGAAGTTGAGGGACACCTGGGTGGTTCAGTTGGTTAAACTTCGGACTCTTGATTTTGGCTCAGGTCATGATCTCATGGTTCCTAAGATCGAGCCCTGCATTGGGCACCGGGCTTCAGGGCAGAGCCTGCTTGGGATTTTCTCTCTCTCTTTTTGTCCCCTCCTCACTCGCTCATGGATATGTGAGTTTGCTCTCTCTCTCAAAATAAATAAATAAATAAACTTAAAAAAAAGAAATGGAAGTTGAAATTAAAGTTCTTTACTAACCAAATTTAAATTTAGACCTTGTAGCAGGAAATAAGGGAGAAAAAAAGCCAAACCAGACTTTACTACACTTAGTCAGGTTTGAAAGAGTCCTCAGATCTCTTTGGCCATTCAAACTTGTGCTGAAGACACTGCAGGGGTAGCATGTGTCATAAGTGACCCTAGAGGGGTTCCCAGCTTATCACCCGAGCCAGCCTGGAGCCACTCCCAGCACCTCCTGTCCTCTTCTCCTTTGCTCACAAGCTACCGCACTCACTGGGGAAAAGGGAGGAGTGCGGGTGAGAGAGTGAAAACCTAACGGGGCTTGAGTAAACACATGATGATACATCCCTACAATGGGTTCCAGCAAATTACTGGAAATCATGTTGTTGAAGATTGTGCAGGAAAAGCACAATATTTGAAACAGGCTGCAGGTAACATTATAGTATGTTTGTGTCTAGTAGCACATATATTAATTCGTTAAAAAAAAAGTGTGGGAAGAAAATATACCAAAAGATTTGCAGTGATTGTCTTTGAAGCATTGGGATTATGAGTGATTATTAAAATTAAATATTTTCTTTTTGGTCTTATATTTTGAAAGATTAGTTCATTGAAATGGTATTGGTATTTAGAAAACTATGTGTATTCCATTTGGCTAGAATAAAGAATATTGGTAGTAACTGTAAAATATCTGAAAAAACAACCGGCAGTAGGTTCATTTAAGTCAGAAAAGGGAAGTAAATTTAAAAATGGTGGGGTATAGGGTAGATATGAAAGATGTGGACTTAAGAGGCCAGATTCCTTGTGAGGTTAGGTACCTGGGGACTAAAACAAGGCTGCAGGGGCAGAGACCTCAGAGCCATAGTCCTTTGATAGACTTAAGACCATTATTTTCTGTCACCCACCTTGTAAGGAAACCCAAGATGTCGATAGACTATATAGCAGAGTAGGGGTAGGACAAAATATAGCTTAATGTTGTGAGGATTTTGCTTAAAGTTGCCCGAGGAGGTCGAAGTTCAGTTGGATCTCCAAAACTTTGGGTACCTTCTGGGGTCTTTCTAACTCCCTTTAAGGCTGGCATTTGTTTATATGGTGACTTAGGAACAAACCTGGATGGGGCTGGGCACCCTGGGATATGTGCCTAGCCTACTTATTGAGGGTATAGCTTTGGTTGTAGATCATATGGAATGCTACAACCGCTACATTTTAAACAAATGGATTACAGCAACAACGTCATTATTACCATTTGCATTCTGTGAATATTTTCATATTAACGTTCTGACATTTAAGAAAGGCATATGCGATTAGGTGCTTGGATTCCTTTAACATAAATCCAGTTGTAATCATGTATTATTGTTTTTAGTAAGCTCTGAAAATATGTTAGAGAAAGAAGGTTTAATTGGGAATGAGCAACAGACTCCATATTAAGCACTTTCCATACAGCAGAGCTGAATTTCGGAAGAACGTCTCATCTTTATTAACCACATAGTGACAATGCCTACTTATTTTCAGGAGCATTAACAGGATCTGTGACAAATCCATGGATAACTACTTGGTTGATGTAGCAATGGGTTCTTGTTCTGGGAATAGTAATTAGCCCAATTAACAACTATTTATTTTCACATTTATTGCTTGCCCACTACATGTGAAGCAGGAGTAGATAACCTAACAAAGAGACAGGGAACCCTACCTGAAAGACATGTTTCATGCATAGTCCTAAATACACTTTTACCTAATTGAAATCAGTAGGTACACATTTTTCTTGATTTATTTTTTGATGGGGTTCAATATTTATTTTTAAAACAGTGCGTTGTGTTGTTGCTTTTGGTGCTTCACCCACCACCAATCCATAGCACCTGCTCCCAGCTGCTGTGAGTGTTGGCTGCTAACAGCCCACAGTAGCGTCCTTCCCCAGATAGCTAGCTACCCTTGGCCAAATGGGAGTCATCCCATTCAGGTGGTTATGCCCCTGTTTTTTTTCACCATCCTCCATACTGCAGAACCCACACAACGGGGGTACAAAACATTAGCTCTCTTGCATTAGGGAGTGATCATCCATGTGGTCTCCAGTGGAGGCCACATCGTGGCTGAGCCTTCCCCACCTGCCTAAGCCTGCCCCCTCACTTCCTGACAGGCTCATCCTGGGAGCACTCCCTTAATCTCTTTTCCCCAAATCCCCATCTCATTTGCTAACCAGGCATTGTAGTATGTACAAATAATATATTGAAGAAATAAAAAAAATACATGCACACACAAAAACAGTATATATTCCCAAGGAGACATTCTTGTATGTGAATTTCAGATATATAATGACTGCTGTTTTGTTATTTTTGCTTTTGTCTAAGTTGAAGAGTATTTACATCTGAGAATTCAGCCCAAACATTGTTATTGGTTTATCTGCTGTCAGTGATTTTAAATATCTTAATCTATCCCACAGAGGTAGATTTCAATTAGATTGGAGAATAATTGAGAGTAAAAAAAAATATTATTATGGAAAGGGCTTATTTTGGCATTGCTGGCTAGAGGTTCAACCTTCTTCTAGCATAGTGGATATATATTTCTAACCTACTTGAATAATTTCCTTATTGTCTTGGCTTTCAAGCATCCTCCAGCTCGGGATCCAGGAGACTGATGAAGTAACTTCCATCTAAGACAATAGGAATCCACATCTTGAAGTGATAGCCTTCTACTGCCTTGTGGATTACTAGGGTTACATTTTGCTGATTTTCTTGACTGTCCTATATGCTTACAACAATCCTTCTCTTCACTATGAAATATTTTACCTCCTTCCTTCCTTTATTCCACGTGTAGAGTGAAGTTATTAAGAATACCAAATTTTGAGGTCTGTCTGGGTTGAATGCTGCTCCCAACACTACCGGCTCTGAGGTTTAGAGCAATTCATTGAATTGCTGTATGCTTTGGTTTCCTGATCTGTAAAAACATTTGATCCATAGTGCCATTGTGAGGATTCAATGAGTTAATACATTTAGAGTAGTGTCTGGCACATGGTAATTGCTCATAAATGTTAATGTTTATTAATAAGTAGTGGTTAGTTTGACTCTATTCAAGGCATTCTGAGGGCCATAGAGATCTCCATGCTTCTTCTTTGCCCACCCCCCTCCCCTTATGTCTCCTGCTGCCACATCTCCACCTTTGTCTTAGTGCAGGTGGTCGAAAGCTCATTACATTGACTTTGGGACCTACCTAAGATTCCCAGTTGTCCTTGCTGTGATTGCCATGTGCATTCTTTACACCCCTGCCAAGCCCTTCACCCTTTGGCTCGCCCTATATGGATTCAGAGACCCCTTTACTCTGGTCAAATCCTGTTTCCTCAAGAAGGCTATGTCACGGAAGGGTTGTCCTGACTAGGCTGTTTGTGACTCTTAAGGTATCTAATTATGTTGAGGCTGGACATGTCCTTAGTGTCTTACTTTCAGTCTAAATTTAAGCATGGTTTACCTCAGTTTTTTTTTTAAACTGAGGAAATTATTTAAATAGAAAAATAACAACATAATGCAAAAGAACCAGAATACTTATGCAGATACTATTTCAATTAACATATTCTATATGAAAAAAATACCTCATAACTGATACATAAACTAGTTTATTTTCCCTTTCCCTTTCTTTCTAAACAGACTCATTTCTTTTACTGGTAATAGAAGCTATACATGGACATTGAAGGTAATTTAGGAAACACAATAAAGAAAGAATATGAATTACTCACAATCCTACCACACATAGTGAGACACTTCTAATATTTTGTTAACTTCCTCTGGACTTTTTTTTCAGAAAAAGAAAAGCCTTGAAGTTTTAAAAACTGCTATTACTACATTCCTTTTTTGAACACGTGTTGCATATGTTTTAATTCTTATTATTTTTATTGCTATAAAAGATATTTCTTCCACTTCCCTCCTAAGTATGCCAAGAACTTAAGCTTTAAATCTTTTGTATAGGTGGTGGATAATTATTGAGTACAAACCAAGATGTTTTTAAGGATTTCCAAAACCACCATTGTGGAAGGAATGGAAAAAAAAAAAAAAAAAAACAAAAACAAAAGGAAGAGACAATGGGCAATTTCTCTTGGAAACTTTCAGATCAAAAGTAGAAACACAGTAGTTTAGAGTGGAAAGAGACTCACTCCCATTTTATTTAACAAGGAGGAAACAGAGGCCTAGGGAGTTTACGTGCCTGGTTCAAGGTCACACCCTTTCTTAGATCTTGGCCCCTGCATTTTTCTGGGTAAGGTACACAGGTTCTGATCTTTCTGATTGTGTATGTGAGTGGAAGGTTTTCCTGGAAATGTGATGTGGGTCTTCTACCTTCTGTCTTTGTAATACATATATTTTTAGATTAACTCTCTCAATATCCATTCTATCTTCATGATTTTGTTTTCTGAGAATTTGGCATTGTCTAGTGTGGTTCAAAGCTGATAGGTGCATTTAGAACCCTAATTTTGAGAGCTATTCCGGGGACATTTATATTTAAGCACTTTCCCTTGTGAAATGTTTTCCTGGCATTGCTGGCCTCCAGCCAGGCAGGATCAGACAGCTTACTATCCATCAGAATTTTAAAAATTCCCAATTGAAAAGCAGCATTTAATTGAATTAACAAAACAGTATAATAGATCAATGAGGAATATATTGGCTGCTCCAAAAATGTCAGCATGAACTCTGAACAAAATTCAGGGAAACTCAAAATACTCCAAATTTCCAAAGTCACTTAGAAAAAGCCCCATAGTCTAGGGTTGAGCACTGTACTGCAAAACTCAAACATTATTATTGTTAATACAACTCTTATCTATAAAAAATTGACTCAATTCCTGCATTTCATCTTTCATTTTATGGTTGTTTCCTAGCAGCTTTCTCCTCTCTTGTCTTTTCATGGCTAAATCCAAGCTTGAAAGGAAAGAAGTTGAGTTACCTATACTAAAGCTTAGTCGACTGCAACCTGTTGGTGATTTCCTCCTGGTAATTTTGCTGTTTTTGTACATCTGTACAGAATGGATAATTCTTAGGAGTTAGTGATTTTTTTTTTTTTAATGTTTTTATTGAGGCGCCTGGGTGACTTAGTCGGTTAAACATCTGACTTCTGCTTAGGTCATGATCTCATTGTTCGTGAGTTCAAGCCCTTAATCAGACTCTGTGCTGGCAGCTCAGAGCCTGGAGCCTGCTTTCAGTTCTGTGTCTCCTTCTCTCTCCCCTCTCCTTCGTACACTCTGTTGTCTCTCTTTCTAAAAAATAAATAAACATTAAATTTTTTTAACTCTTTTCATTTATTTTTGAGAAAGCACAAGCCAGGGAGGGGTAGAGAGAGAGAGGGGCAGAGGATCTGTGCCAACAGCAGTAAGCTCGCCATAGGGCTTGAACTCATGAACCATGAGATCATAACCTGAGCCAAAGTTGGATGCTTAACCAACTGAGCCACCCAGGTGCCCCAGGAGTTAGTGATTTTTTTAATTAAAGAGACCTGTCTAGATTTCTGCAGTAACAGATTATTCTTGAAAATTCAAGTCAAAGGTAGCTCAATAAGCCTTGGGGCAAAAGTTAAAAGCAGTTTGGAGGAATGTGAAAGAGATGTTTAAGTTGCTGATGTGTCTTAAGGAGGACCTGAAGATCAGAAGAAATAAGCTTTAGTGGGTATCTTTGGGGGTGCTCAGCCTGAGCTGAGAGCAGGGTAGCATTAAGATGAGGATATCAATTTCTTGGGAACAGAGGGAGGGAAGGATTTAGTTGGAAAAAGGTGAATTTTTGAAAAGCCCTGAATAAAATTCTTCCAGATGGCCAAAGAATTTTGGTTTTGTTTTTCCCCTATAATAGTAATACAAAAACTAAACAAGAACTACTCATTAACAACCAAAAAAATTTAATAATTATACCCTTTTTTTCCCCCTGGGGTTTTCACCTTTTCTCTAAAATACGATTTTCTGACCAAGTTATGAATGACACATTTCAAAAATTACAAAATGACAAAAATTCTTAAACCCCAGGAACTTCTCTATTTTGGTTGTTCAAACATTTAATAAATATTTATTAAGCATGCTGGCAAGCACTGGATTGGGTGTACTGTGTATAAAATCTCGCAGACCAAGACTGATCTGGATTGTCTCTGGAACTAGACACCTTTTAATTTGGTTGAAACTTTGGAAAACATTATCAAGAGGACATTACTGTGATAGTGACCTGTTTTCCTTACGTTCTGCTTCCCCTCCATCTCTCCGTCCCAAACCCAATAATGCTCTCCATGGGCATCAGAGTACCTTCGTCTCTTCACTATTCACCCCACCATAACACAATCAAATCTTGTGCATACTGACTATAATTTGAGAGAAGGATCTGAGAAACATGTCATAAAAGGAAACTGTAACATTAATTTATGATGACAAGACAGGAGAGACAAGGAAATGGGCTTCAAGTGACTGAAGGGATGCCATATGGCATGGAGAGCAGATTTATTTTGCTTTTGACAGAGATAAAACCAAGACGGCTTGTCAGAAAACTTAGGGATGTTGATTTTTCATCAGGCAATATATACATTTTGTAAAACTTGAGGGGAATTCTTTCAGGGTAAATTGTTGACCTATTGCTTAATGAATTCATTCACAAACTGGATGGTTATCTGTCAGGGAAACTGTAGAGGGGATTTGTTTTAAATGGGAGCATTGAACTGGGTATCATCTAAAGTCCTTCTAACCCTAAGATTTTTTGAGAGTTGAATATCAGTAAAGACCCAGATAAGATTAAGTTGCATTTAAGTGGATCCAGTAAAAAAATTTGGCAGTCCTAGGAGTGGAAGTAGAGAAAACTGATGTTGAGAATGGCCTCTGGTTGAATTTGGCATGGTTGAGGGGAATGAACATGAAAGGTTCTGTGACATTATGGGGAACAGTGGTTAAAGACTAAACTCATAGTCTCAGCCTAGTGAGAGGGAAGTAAAGCCAGGAGAAGATGGTAGACTAGAAGAATATTTTGAGGATTTTCATGTCTTTCAGTTTCAATTGTTTTAAGTCCTTGGGAAAAGGCATTATTGTTTAATTAGTATTTGGTAAAGGGTTGGTTTGGAAACACTGTGCTATGTTCCAAGGGCATTTTTTTTACTATAATGGGCATGGTTGAATAGATGTGTCCAGCAGGGGTTTCTGTAAGCAGGGTGGTCTTGATGTGGGTGTTACTGCTCCCAAGTACTATCCCCCATGGTCTGGCTAAGGCAGGGCGACTCATCAAAGTCCTATCTTTCATCATTTACACCAGTGGTTCTCCCTTCCACTTCTGTGTGTGCATGATCCTCTCAAAGTGGTAAAGCTCTTCAGGAGAAACCTGCTAAGGATTGTGGGAACTTTCTGGATTCACTTTGTGCTTCCCTCCCCTAAGCTGTAGGATATCTACATACTTTCTGTATATAAATATGCCATACCATAATCCTTAAATTACCACAGTTCTAGACATTTATGTGAATCACAAACTATTTAGTACCTCCAGGGAGAAGAAGGACCTCCCTATAGTTGAAAGAATTGACCTAAAATAATTTGCACCATGATAGGTTCTTCATAATATGTAACATTTAAAGTGGTGAGGGTTGACTACAATTTCTCTATATTATAATAATGAAAGAAAGTTTATGTTCATATACAAAGATGAATTAAACTACAGTTTGTTAGAATACAATATCTTCAGTATTTCCTACAACCTACTCTAGAGGCTCAATGAAGTCCCAGCTCTCCTTTTTGTTTGGATACTCTGATCATACCTTGAATGAAAGGTGCACTTAAAGCAGACACAACAGCATTCCAGAGGATTCTTTTATTCTTGTAGTTAGAATCAAACATTCAGAAATCTTTCTGTATCAATGACTAGACAAAAGGACAGATTAGGGAATCAAGCCTCAGGTTCTACTCTAATGGTGAAAAATGGAGGTTTTGCTAGATTCTTAAACTTTTTTCATCAAAGAATGATGAGCATATCTCAAATATTGTACTCAACCCACATGTCATGAATATGTTTGATTGTTGCACCAGTAAGAACCAATTTCTGAGATTTATGTGCTAGTTATCAGGCCATAGTTTTTAGTTATGAAAAGACCCACGTCTGATATTAAGTATTATAATTATCAAAGTGTCAATAGTTGATTAACATAGGGTAAAAGAAGTACTTATAATAGCAACTTATAGAATTTGGACCTTTTTGATATAATATTAGTTGGCTACCCTGAGCTGTGCATTCTTGATTAAGACAACTGCCTCTGGAGCTTAAACTTTAAGCCTTAACTAACTGCTACATATATATTATCGCACAGCCCACGCTGGAGTATTTACAAGTCCATTATTTTTAAAAATCCATTACAATCACTGTTAACAACTTCAAAATGTATAAGTGGTTCTCTCAGGGACTACTACTGTGAGAGATTGAGGATGTAGTTCAAGGTGCTCTTCTGCTTTTTTTCCATCAACGGAAGAGGGAGGAACCAATTCTAATTTCTAAATTCTAGAGAACTTTGTGCTCACCCAGTAGACTGCTGTATTCTCCCATTTAATCATTTTTTCTATAAATGTTGGAAGAATGTAGAAATGAGAATTTTTGCCATGGATCTTTTGCTGGAATATCATCCCCTTTAAAATTAGAGCAGGGAGTTGAATCCCACTGGGGAAGTGGGATTTACATAGTAAAGCAACCAGTATTTTGCCTGAAGTTCAATTCCATCTCCCTCAAAAACTGGGATTGTTGGCAAGGAAGAAGAACAGAACTTAATGATATGTCTCAGGTAATTGCAAGATAATGATACATATTTATTGCGTAACACTATTTTTGGCAAAAGATCTGTGATCATTCTTTTGCTGAACCAAATGCATAATGTACAAATAAAAGTCAGACATAAACAATATAATATTGTTAATAAATGCAGATCAATATTAAGAGTCTATGGATGTGCTCTAGATGTATAAGATGCTTCTTCCTATCCTTGTTTTTGTATATATCATGGTGAGAATTCTAACTACACTGCAAACTGTGAACAATACATTGGAAAAACATTTCTTCTCATTGGGTACTTTTCCCTCTCCTCCTTCCCCTTCCCCATAAGCCATGAGCACCTTAGCATTTTAAGAGTATTTTTATTTTGAAATTTATTTTTAAAATGTATGCAGCAAAAATCACTTTTAAGTCCATAGTTCTGTGAGTTTTGACAAATCAAAAAATTGTGTAACCACCACCTATATACAGAATGGTTTCATCATGCCCCAAAAGTCCTTCTTGTTCTCCCTTTGTAGTCAAATCTTCCCCCTACACCTAACCCCCGGCAACCACTTACCTGTTCTCTGTCCCTATAGTTATGCCTTTTCCAGGTGGAAAAATCTGAGTGGAATCAAATTTGGAGTAGTTTTTGAGCCTGGCATCCCTGACTCACAAAAGGCCTTTGAGATTCAAATATATTGATGCTTGTATCAATGCACATTCTTTTTTTGTGGCTGAGTAATAGTATTATAATTTGTACTGCAATTTGCTTATCTATTCACACATTGAAGGACATTTGGATTGTTCCCAGTTTTTGGCAATTATGACTAATACTGCTATAAACATTCATGTACAAGATTTTGTGTGGAGATAAGTCTTCATTTCTCTTAGGTAAATACTGAGGAGTGAGATTGCTGGGTCAAATGGTAAGTGTATGCTTCATTTTATAAGAAACACCAAATTGTTTTCCCAAGTGACTGTGTGATTTTGCATTCTTACAAAGAGTATATGAGAGTTGTAGTTGTTTTGCATCCTGTCCAGGATTTGTCTCCCCCACACCCTCTCCATACCCATTGTGGAAGATAAGTAGTGATATCTCGTGGTTTTAATTTGCATTTTCTGATGAATCATGATGGTGAGCATCTTCTAACATGCTTATTTACCATCTGCTTATCTTCTCTTATGAAATGTCTGCTCAAATCTTTTGCCCAATTTTAATTGGATTTTTTGTTTTCATATTGTTTTTAGAATTTTAAAAACATATTTTGCATAGAAATGTTAATCAGATGTGTGATATGAAAATATTTTTCCTGTGATTAATAATTTCATTCCACTAGCAGTCTTTTTTCATAGAGCAAAAGTTTTAAAATAAGTCTAATTTATTAATTTGTTTTATGGACCATTTTTTTTTACCAATTGCATCTAAGAACTCTTTGCCTGTTTCAAGGTCAAAAGAATTTTCTGCAATGTTTTCTTCTTGAAGTTTATAGGTTTATTTTTTATACTTAGGTCTATGATCCATTTTGAGCTAATTTTTGTATAGATGTGAGAAATAAGCCAACGATCTATTCTTTGCATACAGATAGCCAAGTGTTTCCATCACAATTTGTGGATGCAAAGAATTATCTCTTCTCCATTGTGTTTATCAAAAATCAACTCTAGGCTTACTTCAGAACTTTCTGTTCTGTTCTATTGATCTATGTGTCTTTCACCAATGCCACACTATCTTCATTCATGTTTATAGTAAGTCTTGGAGTCACGTAGTCTGAGTAATCTTTTTTTATTTTTTTCATAATTGGTTTAGCTATTCCAGTTCCTTTATTTTTTTCATATACATTTTAGAATCAGCTTGCTGATATCTGTAAAAAGTCTTTCTGGATTTTGATTGTAGTTGTGTTAAGTTTATAGATCATTTTGGGAAGAACTGACATCTTAATAGCATTGAGCCTTTCAATCTATGAACATGGCATATTTCTCCAAGTATTTAGATCTTCTTTAACTTCTTTCCTCATTGCTTTGTAGTTTTCAGCATATAAAACCTGAAGATATTTTGTTAGATTTATGCCTATGTATTTCACATAAATTTTTTGTTACTATTATAAATAGTAGTTTTCTCTTAATTTTGATTTTCAATTTTTTAATGCTAGGATATAAATAATACAGTTGATTTTTATATATTATCCTTGTATCCAGTGAACCTGCTAAATTCACTGTTTCAGAAGCTTTTTTGTGGATACCTTGGTATTTATTTATTTATTTATTATTATTTTTTTAATGTTTATTTATTTTTGAGACAGAGAGAGACAGAGCATGAACGGGGGGAGGGTCAGAGAGAGGGAGACACAGAATCTGAAGCAGGCTCCAGGCTCTGAGCTGTCAGCACAGAGCCCGACGCGGGGCTTGAACTCACAGACTGTGAGATCATGACCTGAGCCGAAGTCGGACGCTTAACCGACTGAGCCACCCAGGCGCCCCTACCTTGGTATTTATTATGATGAGAATAGAATTATCTGCAAATATAGACAGTTTTATTTATTTACTTATATTCTGAATGCTTTTACTTCTTTTTCTTATCTTATAGAATTGGCTGGTACTTCCAATTCAAGGTTAAAAGGAATGGTGAAAGCAGGTACCATTACCTTGTTCTTAATCTTGGGAGGAAGGCATTCAATCTTTCACTGCTAATTTTGTTCTTAGTTGTAGGGTTTTTTCTTATAGATACCCTTTATCAAGATAAGAATTCTTCCTTTTTTCCCCTAGTTTGCTGAGAAATTTTTAAAAATTATGAATACATGTTAAAATCTTTTTTGTTTTTTATTAAAAAACTTTTTTTATGTTTATTCATTTTTGAAAGAGAGAGACAGAGCACAAGCAGGGGTGGGGCGGAGAGAGAGGGGGACACAGAATCTGAAGCAGGCTCCAGGCTCTGAGCTATCAGCACAGAGCCCGACATGGGGTTCGAACTCATGAACTGTGAGATCATGACCTGAGCTGAAGTCGGAGGCTCAACCGACTGAACCACCCAGGCACCCCTAAAATCTTTTTTTGTATCTATTGAGATGATCATATGATATTTTTCCTTTAGTCCGTTAATACAGTCAAGTACATTGATTGATTTTCAAATATTGAATCAGCTTTGCATTCCTGGTATCAACCCCAGTTTGGTTGAGATGTATTAATCCTTCCTTATATTGCTCTATATTCAAGTTGCTAATATTTTAGTGAGGATTTTTGTATCTATGTTCATAATGGACATTGGTCTATAGTTTTATTTTCTTGTAACACCTTTGACTTAGTTTGGTATCGAGTAATGTTGGCCTCCTTAAACTGGGAAATGTTCTCTTCTCTTTTCTGGAAGAGATGGCATAGGCTTTCTCAACAAATTTGCTATGATTTTTTGGGTCTGTTCTGTGCATTTGTAGCTAGAGGATTAGCCTGGGATTTGTATTGGTTAAAATACAGAATTTGGAAGTTTCTTTCTCCATTTCTCTTCTCTCTGGGATTCCTCCCATGTTCCTTGGCACCCAGGAAACCCTAGCGAAAACTCTCGGGGTTTTCGCTTCCCATGAAATTGCACAGTTTGAGCCTTGGTGGCTGCCCTCAGAATACAGTAATGAGAGAAAAGAGAAAAAGAAAAAAAAGAAAGAAATCCTCCCCTACACTGTAGGACACATAAGAGCTCCATTTCTGATTCTTGCCAGAGGGAATTGTTTTCCCTTAAGATTTCAGGTGCCCACTACGTGGCGTCTAGGACTATATGCTGCCATAACAGTGCCATTTTGAGACTGGGACTGGCTTCAGGGAAGGTCGAAAGAGAAAAGAAAAGAAGGAGAAAGAAGGAGGAATCGCTGGACACTTGCCAGAATGCAGAGATCCTCTTTCCTGGGTTTATGATTAGAGAGTGAGCCTCTTTTTTTTTTTTTTTTCCTGGAGTTTTCACTGTCCATGCCTGTTGCACAATTTTGGGACTTGGTCCATTTTTGGGTGAAAATCTAGACATAAATGAGAAGAAAAAAACCCCAGTAAACTCACTGCTACAGGTCATTTTCTAGGTTTTGAGTTCTTTCCCAATTGTCCTTCAGTTGTTTCACTTTCAGATAGCTGCTTTTCAAAAATTTTTTCCAGAGTTTGTGGTTGTAATCAGTAGGAAAGATCCATCTTACCAAAATCTGCAATTTCTTTTAAAAAGTTAATTGTTACAATAAAACCATTCTGTGTGTGTCGTTACACTTCTTAGTAGCTATTTCTGTTTCAGTAAACATGACTCATGTTTACATCTTAATCCAGAAACCAAGAGTCACTATGATGTTGCAATTAATCCATAACTAGTCACTAAATCCTGCTGATTTCTACAGAGTCAAGAGGAGGGTGGTTAAGAATATTGGTTATTATCCTCAACTGTCTTGTTTTGAGTCCGATTGCTCCCACTCACTAGCTCTTCATGCTGAGAAGGTTATTTCACTCTTTTTTTCATCTTGCTTTCCACTACTACAAAATGGGAATAATGTTAACAGTGATAATAAATCTTGAAGCATTTGTTTTGGGTTAGCACATATAAAGCAGTTAGAATAATACCTCGTACATTGTAAGTTTCAGCTATTATTCCCCTCATCCTAGATCTGTCTTGAATATATTTATTTTCCACTATTCTCATCCCAGTTCAGGCAGAAATTGGAAACACTTGGAACAATATCATCCTAGGCTCCGAGAACTAGAAACCAAGCTTTAAAAACTGTTCAGTATAAAACGTAGGAGGATATAAGTGATTTTGAAGCATTTCAAACTTTTGTTTACTGACTCAAGAAAATAAAAATCACAACTGTTAAGGCAGGATTTAAAGGTAGGTAAGAGGTGAGAGGTTCATTTTCCTGGTTCTCGAACTTCATGCTGTTGTAAGAATCAGCTGATTGAGAGATTCTGATTCAGTAGGCCCAGGAATCTATAATTAACCAACACACCCTCATCATTCTATACAGATAATTCTTGAAGCAAACGCTGAAGTCAATACTGTTTCCTTGACAGCATGATCAAAGTTGACAACGTGCTAAATTCTGTTTGAAAGTGGAATTTTTGTGTTGTTTTATGAAAGATGACCTGTTACAACATCACCTCAGGTCTAAAGGCGCAAGAAATGGCCCAAATGGCCCATGCATTAGTGTTAGCCTTTCCCCTTAACTCTGTGTGTTTGTTCAGTATAATTTCTCCATACGCAGAGATAACCTTTTAGTGCTCACTCTCTTTGATTTGGGAACAGCATACCTTTTATCCCTAATTGCACATCCATTGCTGTTATTAGCGGTCTCTTTGCGGTGGCTCCACGCTATCAGCAGCTATGCTGCAGTGTGCGGTGTTGCAAGAGGTGTTTCCGATTCTGATGTGACTTACCAGTTCCTCCTCTAAATTCACTCTTTAGCTTTTGTTCTGGTTTAAAGGACACCGTAGACCAGGAATCTGGAGGCCTGCCTGGCTTTTTCAGTCACTGCGAGGGTAACTTTTGTTCATCAGATCAACAGTATGGGCTGTTGTTCTACTTAATGATGTTGTTGATGATTTCTAAAATATTATTCCATTTTCTTTTAGTCTAGCCTAGTCTGCTTTCTCTTCCTTCTTATCGCTAGCACCAAAGTGGGACAAAAAAGTCATAATTATGATCATAAACTGAAAAATGCTTCCAGGAGGTCACTGTTTTGAGTGCATTTGCCGGTGGACATTTAGTGCAGCTTAATTTCTAGATTTAGGAATTTGTCATTAGGTTAGGCTTCTTTTCCGTTCTAGTAGTCAGATGGCAGGATTGTTAAGAATTTTGCCAAGTAAAGTTTTGTTTGAGAGCTATTATATTTAGTTTTTATGTTTTAGATCTCTTAACCCCCTCTGAAGTTCTTTACCAATACCTTCAAAGTCTTCCCGTGCCATAAATACAGTTGCTAAGCATAGCATATTATAAACATCTTGGATGTAAAAACCATCTCTGTATCCTGTGGATCTTAGTAAACATTGTGTTCTCTGTGGTACTCTCCAAGTACTTACAGGAAGGTTGAATCAAGTAGCAGAATTTTTGTACTCCATAAACCCTAGGAGACAATATGCCCTCTATGGTACTCGGCAAGCACTTGGAATATTGATTGAGTCATTTCTTTTTTGTTGAAGGAATTCCTTTTGAAAGCAAAGGATATAAGTCCCTATCTTATAAAGCAAAGATTCAGAATAGGGGAATGGAAACTTTAATGTTTGGATAAAGCAGACAGAAGACAAGTTAACTACCTTTTTTTCTCCCTTCATAAATGGTGCATGCAAGTTTGAAGTAGCTAACATTACAAAAGCAGTTAAGAAAATGGCTTTCAGGAAATCAGGAGAATTGTAATAATTTGGGGGAAAAACATCTGCTCTAGTTCACAAGTCTCACAAAATATTGTTCACAAGATTCTTTTTCCATTTCACTTACTGGATTTTTAAAATATAAATTGTTTTTCTCTCAAAAAAATCCTTATATTGAGATTTCTATCAGGATTCAGCTAGGAATTCATTGGTAGTCTGTTTAGGGAGTCTATCTTTGGGTTATTAAATTTAAGTTTATAACACTGAACTTCAGTTTTCTTTTGTGGGTGGTGATTCTTTGGCTTTGCATGGTTACTTTTGAATTGCACAAGAAGATGAAAGTTATAAATCTGAGGAAGCTTCAATGCATTTTAAGCTAAATGGATGATTCATTGATCCCCTAAATACCTAATATGTTGAAATATTCAGGGAGCATTGTTTTACTGGTCAGTTAAACTGGATGTGGACAATTTATTTTTCAAAATGAAGGAAAATCTAATATATTAGGCATGAACTAGTATTTTAATGAAACAATATTGCCTAAGGTTTCTGCATATACAATCTATTGAAATCATGATATCTCAATATGCCATTACTTTAAACAATAATTATATTTACATGGCACTTGGTACCTTTCAAAGCTATTTTATAATGTCATTACTATTGACATTTACAACTGAAGTGCAACTTGTTATGTTTTAAAAGTTATCCCAGGACTCTTGTTTCAAGTCCAGTATGTAAAGAGCTCAGAAGTCACCCCTCTGTCTTAACTGTTCACCTGGGCTTCAACTGAACACACTGAAAAATTAATAATTCTTCTCAGATCCATAAAAAAGTGGGGTCACAGGGCACATTGCTGCCACTAAAACTGGACAGTCAGACAGAAAATCACAAGTCACTAAAGCAGAAACCCTTAAGCAGAAATCTCTACAGGAACTAGTTCTGGGGAGGAAAACTTGAACTATAATTGAAAAATTTCTACAGGCTCAGTGTGGACAAGTATAAGTTAAAAACTCACCAGGTCCCCACACTTTTGTGATTTTTGTCACCCAGAGCCCAGTCTGGTTCTCATGGTGAATACTGGAGAAAAATCTCCTGGGGCTTCTGGATGGAAGAGTGGAAAAAGGAACAATTTAGAAATATACCAAAGCATTCTGTTTTCTTAACAAGGTCCACCTTTATAGAACCCAATCTGCTGGGGTTTTAGCAGAGACTAACCTACCTGGGGGAAGGGAAATATTAATTCCAGCCCCCTCTAGCTATCTAATTCCATATAAGAGGTGAAAAAACAGAGAAGTACTGATGAGATCTACAGTTCAGGGACACATACTCACCAAAAGACAGAGACATAATCATAGGACCATACCTTACCACTATATTACCAAAGGCCTATTTTCTGCAGTTCCTTTTACTCACTACATAATGTCCACATTTCAACAGAAAATTATAAGACATACTAAAAGGCAGAAAGCACAATTTGGAGAGGCTGAATAAATATCAGAACCAGAGTTTGATTCAGCAAGAATGCTGGGTCAATAATCAGACCAGGAATTAAGAAAAAAACCCATAATATGCTAGAGACTTTAGTGGAGAAAGTATATTACCTATTCTTAGGTAATATAAGATAATATAAGAAGGTAATATAGGTAATATAAGAAGAGAGATGGAAATTTTAAGTAAAAATCAAAAAGAAATGCTAGAGATAAGAAACACCATAACAGGAGTGAAGAAAGCCTTTGATGAAGTCCTTAGTAGACCAGACACAGCTGAGGAAGGAATGTCTGAGCTCGAGGAAATGACACCAGAAACTTTCAAAACTGACAAAAAGAAAAAATACTGAAAAGCCCAACTTAACGCAGATAATCTGAGAACTGTGGAACAACTACAAAAGGTGTAACATACACATAATGAAAATGCCATGAGAAGAGGAAAGTGAGAAAGGAATGGAAGCAGTATTTGAAATAATGATGGAGAATTTCCTCAAATTATTGCCAGACTCAAAACCACAAATCCAGTGGCCTCAGAGAACATCAGGCAGCATAAATGCAATATACAGATGAAAAATAAAAACAACAAAAAGATACAAGGCATATCATATTCAAAGTTCAGAAACTCAAAGTTAAAAGGCCTTGAAAGAAGCCAGAGGAAAACACATCTTACCCGTAAGAGGAACAAAGATAAGAACTACATTTGACTTCTCAGAAACTAGGCAAGTAAGAATAGAATGGAGTGAAATAAAGTGCTAGGAGAAAAAAGATCCACCAACTAGATTTCTGTTTCCTGTGAAATTATCCTTTAAATGTGATGGAGAAATAAAGACTTTCTCAAACAAAAATTGAGAGAATTTGTTGCCAGTAGATTTGTCTGGCAGGAAATGTTAAAAGAAATTATTCAGAAAGATGGAAAATGATATGTCACATATTTGGATATACATAAAGAAAACAAGAGTACTGGCTAAGGAATAAAGGAAAGTAAGAAAAAGTTTCATTTTTCCTATCCTTAATTGATCTAACAGATAACAGTTTGTTCAAAGTAATGATAGTGACAATGTATTTGTGTATGGTTATGTATATATTTATGCATATATTCAATGATGCCTGCTATGTATTATATATTTTATTTGTATATTTATTTTGCTTATGCTGCACACACACACGTATACTTATTTATAAATGAAATGACTGACAAATGATGATACAGGGATAGGAGAAAGGAATTGGTAATATTTTGTTCTTATATGGTGCTTGCAGTAACTGTAGAGTGATAAAGTATTATTTGAAGTGGGACTTGGATTAGTTATAAGGTATATTGAAAACGCTAAGGTAACCATTTAAAAAAGCTTAAAAAGAAGCTTTTAAGATCATATCATATCATAATTGATATGATAAGAAAGGAGATAAACGGAATCATGTAAAATGCTCGATTAAAACCACAAAAAGTAGAACTAAATGTTAAATGCTTAGTCTTATTGGGTTCAGAATTAATGGATTTTGATGAATTAATGAATTAACGAATTCATGGATTTTCCAAAACCATGAGTGAAACTCTGACCCTTTAAAAATGATAAAAGTTGGGGCGCCTGGGTGGCGCAGTCAGTTAAGCGTCCGACTTCAGCCAGGTCACGATCTCGCGGTCCGTGAGTTCGAGCCCCGCGTCAGGCTCTGGGCTGATGGCTCGGAGCCTGGAGCCTGTTTCCGATTCTGTGTCTCCCTCTCTCTCTGCCCCTCCCCCGTTCATGCTCTGTCTCTCTCTGTCCCAAAAATAAATAAACGTTGGAAAAAAAAATTAAAAAAAAATAAAAATAAAAATGATAAAAGTAGAATGGAACCCATAAAAAATACTAAATCATACAGAGGTATATGGAAAAAGTTAATAGTTACCCTCCCATACTCCCCTTACCCAGCTCCATCTCTGTATTGCATGTCAAAATCTTCAACAAAATATTAGCAAACCGAATTCAACAATACATTAATAGGGTCAAAAAGCATGATCAAGTGGTATTTATTCCAGAAATGCAAGGATGGTTCAACACCCACAAATCAAGCAATGTGATACACCATGTTAACAAAATGAAGGATAAAAGGTATATGATCATCTTCGTAGATGCAGAAAAAGCATTTGACAAAATTCAACATCACTTAGAGTAAAAACTCTCAACAAAGTGGGTATAGAGCAAATGTACCTCAAAGTATATTAAAGGCCATATATGATAAGCCCAAAGCTAACATAATATTCACCCTAGAATCCCAAACTTAAATGTCTTCTTGGGAGCCAGACAACAATTCCCATTCTTGCTACTTTTATTCCCACTCTCGCCACAGCAGTATGTTAAAAAAATAATAATAAAATAAAAGGCAACAAAATTGGAAGAAGTAAAATTGTCTTTATTTGTAGATTTTCATGATACTATATATAGACAACCCTGAAGACTCCACTCAAAAACCATTAGAACTAATAAATGAATTCAGTAAAGCTGCAGGACACAAAATCAATATACAAAATAAGTTGCATTTCTATACACTCATAATAAACTATCAGAAAGAGTGATTAAGAAAACAATCCCATTTACAACTACATAAAAAATAATAAAGTACCTGGGAATAAATTTACTAAAACTACATAAAAAATAATAAAGTACTTGGGAATAAATTTAACTAAAAGGGTGAAAGCAACACACTGAAACTTGTAAGACATTGATGAAAGAAATAAAAAAAGACAAAAATAAATGCAAAGATAATCTGTCATGGATTAGAAGAATTAATATTGTTAAAATGTCCATACTCTACAAAGCAATATGCAGATTCAATCAATGCAATCTTTATCAAACTTCCAATGGCATATTTCACAGAAATAGGAAAAAAATTCTAAAATTTTTATGGAACCACAAAAACCCCAAGTAGCTAAAGCAATCTTGAGAAAAAAGAACAAAACTGGAGGCATCATCCTTCCTGATTTCAAATTATGTTACAAAATTATAGTAATCAAAACAGTATGGCTTTGGCATAAAAACAGACATACAGATCAATGGAAAAGGGTAGAAAGCCCAGAAATAAACTCGCAATTATATGGTCAATTAATGTATGATGTAGGAGCCAAGACTACACGGTGGATAAAGGGCAGTGTCTGCAATAGATGGGTTGGGAAAACTGGACAGCCACGTGCATAAGAATGAAACCTATGGACTACCATCTTACATAATACACAAAAATCAACTCAGAATGAATGAAAGACTGGAATGTAAGATCTGAAACTTTAAAACTCTGAGAGAAAACAGAGCATAAGTTCCTAGGCTTTGGTCTTGACAATGATTTTTGAATATGACACCAAAAGTACAGACAATAAAGCACAAATAAACAAGTGAGACTACATCAAACAAAAAAGCTTCCATACAGAAGGAAATCAACAAAATGAAAAGGCAGCTTATTGAATGGGAAAAAATACTTGCAAGTCATATATCTGATAAAGGATTAATATGCAAATTTTTTAAATGTTTATTTATTTGAGAGAGAGAGAAACAGAGAGAGAGAGGGAGACACAGAATCTGAAACAGGCTCTAGGCTCTGAGCTGTCAGTACAGAGCCTGACGCGGGGCTCAAACCCACGACCGGTGAGATCATGACCTAGGCCAAAGCTGGACGCTTAACCGACTGAGCCACCCAGGTGCCCCAATATTCAAAAATTTTAAAGAACTCATACAACTCAATAGAAAAAAAATCTAAATAAGCTGATTAAAAAAAATGGGCAGAGGATCTGTATAGACATTTTTCCAAAGAAAACATACATACAGATGACCAACAGGTATGTGGAAAGTGCTTAATATCAGTAAAGATCAGGGAAATTCAAACTAAAACCATAATAAGATATCACCTCATAGCTGTTAGAATCGCTATCATGAAAAAGGCAGAGGTAACCACTATTGGTGGGGATGTGGAGAAAGGGGGGCTCTTGTGTTCTATTGGTGGATTGTAAATTGGTGCAGTCACTATAGGAAACAGTGTGGAGATTCCTCAAAAAATGAAAGCTAGTTCTACTATATGATCTAGCAATTCCACCACTAGGTATACGTTCCAAATGAAATCCCTATCTCAAAGAGATATATGCACCCCCATGTTCATTGCAGCGTTATTAAAAAAGCCAAGACATGGAAACAACCTAAAGTGTCCATTGATATATGATTGGGTGAAAAACATAATATATATTATATACATGTATACACACACAATGGAATATTATACAGCGTAAAAAAGGAGAAAATCCTGCTCTTTGTGACAACATGGATGGAGCTTGGAGGCATTGTGTCGAGTGAAACAAGTCAGGGAAAGACAAATACTGTATGATTACACTTAGGTAAACTTTAAAAACAAAACAATATAAACTTAAACAGAGAACAGACTGGTGACTGCCAGAGTGGTGGTTAGGGGACTGGCTGAAATGGATGAAAGTGGTCAAAAGGTACAGATTTTCAGTTATAAGATAAATATGTCCTGGGATGTAGTGCACAGCATTGTGGCCATAGTTAATAATACTGTATTGTATATTTGAAAGTTGCTAAGACGGTATATCTTAAAAGTTCTCATCACAAGGAAAAAATGTGAAACTATGTGTGGTAATGGATGTTAGCTAAACTTGTTGTGGCAACCATTTCACAGTATATGCATACATCAAATCATTTTTTGTATACCTAAAGCCAATACAATGTTATATGTCAATTATATCTCAATTAAAAAAAAATAAAGCTGCCTCAGTGTGACTGCACAATTACAATTTTCATGATTTAAAAACATGACTGTAAAAAAAATAAAGCCGTATGTATCAGGGGGTATAAACAACAATTTTATTTGCATTTTCCCTGATGACTTATGATGTGGAGTATATTTTCAAATGCTTACTTGCTATCTGTGTATCTTCTTTGGTGAGGTGTATGCTAAGGTCTTTGGCCTATTTTTTATCTTTTAATTTTTTTTATGTCAAGTTAGCTAACATACAGTGTATACAGTGTGCTCTTGGTTTTGGGGGTAGATTCTGTGATTCGTCACTTACAACACCCAGTACTCATCCCAACAAGTGTCCTCCTCAATGCCCATCACCCATTTCCCCTCTCCCTGCCCCTCCCCATTAACCCTCAGTTTGTTCGCTGTATTTAAGAGTCTCTTATGGTTTGCCTCCCTCTCTGTTTGAAAATATTTTTTTTCCCTACACTTTCTCCATGGTCTTGTTAAGTTTCTCAGGTTCCACACATGAGTGAAAACATATGATATCTGTCTTTCTCTGACTTATTTCACTTAGCATAAAAGTCTCCAGTTCCATCCATGTTGTAAATGGCAGGATTTCATTCTTTCTCATTGCAGAGTAGTGTTCCATTGTATATATAAACCACATCTTCTTTATCCATTCATCAATTGATGGATATTTGGGCTTTTTCCATAATTTGGCTGTTATTGAAAATGCTGCTATAAACATTGGGGTACATGTGCTCCTATGTGTCCTTTGGATAAATTCCTAGTAGTTCTATTGCTGGATCATAGGGTAACTCTATGTTTAATTTTTTGAGGAACCCCCACACTGTTTTCCAGAGCAGCTGCCCCAGTTTGCATTCCCACCAACAGTGCGGGAAGGTTCCCGTTTCTCCACATCCTTGACAGCATGTGTTGTTTCCTGAGTTGTTAACTTTAGCCACTCTGGCCTGTGTGAGGTGATATCTCAATGTGGTTTTCATTTGTATTTCCCTGATGAGGAGTGACGTTGAGCATCTTTTCATGTGCCTGTTGGCCATCTGGATGTCTTCTTTGGAAAAGTGTCTGTTCATATCTACTACCCATTTCTTCACTGGGTTATTTGTTTTTTGGGTATTGAGCTTGGTAAGTTCTTTATAGATTTTGGATACTAACCCTTTATCTGATGTCATTTGCAAATATCTTCTCCCATTCCGTTGGTTGCCTTTTAGTTTTGTTGATTGTTTCCTTTGCAGTGCAGAAGATTTTTATCTTGATGAGATCCCAACAGTTCATTTTTGCTTTTGTTCCCTTGCCTTCTGAGATGTGTTGAGTAAGAAATTGCTGCGGCCGAGGTCAAAGAGGTTGTTGCCTGTTTTCTCCTCTAGGATTTTAATGGTTTCCTGTCTCACATTTAGGTCTTTCTCCATTTTGAGTTTATTTTTGTGTATGGTGTAAGAAAGTGGTCCAGATTCATTCTTCTGCATATTGCTGTCCAGTTCTCCCAGTACCGTTTGCAAAAAAAACTCTCTTTTTTCCATTGACTACTCTTTCCTGCTTTGTCCAAGATTAGTTGGCCATACATTTGTGAGTCCAATTCTGGGTTCTCTATCTATTCCATTGGTCTATGTGTCTGTTCTTATGTTTGGCCTACTGTTGAGTCTTAAGAGTTTTTTGTATATTTTGGATAATAGTCCTTTTCCAGATGTGTCTTTTGCAAATATTTTTGCCCAGCCTTCTAATTTTCTTGATATTTTCTCCTGCAGAGCAAAAGTGTTTGATTGTAATGAAGTTAAAATTATTAACTATTATTCTTTCATGGATTTTGCCTTTGGTATTCATTATTGCACTTTAAATGACAGATTATATATTCATACCATGCTTTATTATTCTATTTTTTGTGTATTTTCAACTATGAATTAAAAAAAAACAAAAAATAAAGATTTTTTAATAATATCCTATTTATCCTTAAGAAAAAGATTATTGATTTTTGCTATTGTGTCCTCAAAAAAAGTATTCCTGTGACTACTGACAGCATGACCATTTTATTTCATACATCATTCTAATAAAAACAGAAAAATTGTGAAGGGGTGTTGAGATCATTATGCATTATTCAAGACTATACTATAAATTTATGACATAGAACTCAATTATGTTAAAAGCATACAAATTGCCCTTGTAATGTTCTAGCTTTGTGATAATCACAGAGAGTTCCCTTATAAGATATAAGTAATCATAAATGGAAAGATATTTGTCATATTTTAAATTATATAACTTGTTTTCTTAAAATAGGTAAAAATCTTAACTGAATTGCTTCACATACTTTTAAAATTTGTCATTCTGACAAGTCTTGTGGAAAAAATTATTATGCAGTTTAAGTATTGATTTCTCATTCTTATGGTTAAAATAATGTTTTTTGAAAATAAATTAGGGCTCAATAGAAAAATTAAGTTTGGCTATGCTGTCTAAAACTTTAGCATCAAGAGAAGAATTGCTACAGAACTCTGACCAGAACCAGTTTGAAACTGGTTACTGCCTGCGATCAAAGCTTGTCCTGTAGAATTTAAATTTTGTTTGTCTCCCAAATAAACATTACAATATATAGTTTAGAATATATCATACTAAATATTAGAATTCTCTATAGAGTTTGGAATTGTAACCAGAGCAAAGGTGAGGGTGATACTTGGAAAGAAAACTTATTTTCCTCCTCACCCCAGTGAAATTGCTCTTGTTAAGATAAATGATCTTCACATTGGCAGACCCAATGATTAATCTATAGTCTTCATCTCCCTTGAGCTCTTTATGGTGTTGGTATTCTTCATTCTAGAAACTCTTTATGTGGAGCATACTGTTCTTGTTTTTCTTCTGCCACACTCTCCAAGTATTTTCAGTATTTTCACTTTATTTATTTATTTTTAATTTTTTTAACATTTATTTATTTTTGAGAGACAGAGAGAGAGAGAGCATGAGCAAGGGAGGAGCAGAGAGAGAGGGAGACACAGTATCCAAAGCAGGCTCCGGGATCTGAGCTGTCAGCACAGAGCCCCACATGGGGTCTGAACCCATGGACTGTGTGATCATGACCTGAGCCCCGAAGTTGGATGCTTAACTGACTGAACCACCCAGCTGCCCCAATTCACTTTTTTTAACTTGTGCTTTACATATCTATCTATCTATCATCTATCTATCTATCTATCTATCATCAATCATCTATCTACCTACCTACCTATCATCTATCTATCTTAGTTATCTGCTTTACTGAAAGTCTATTGCTTTAAATGTCAAACTTCATCTAAAAAATACCTTCTCTGGGACATTTAGGCAAGTGTGTGATCAAATAGCTGGGTACCATGACCCAGCCAAGTTGACACATAAAATTAACCAAACATTGCACCTATATACCTATACCTACCTCAGAATCCCCACCCCTGTGCATGATATGACTTCCCCTCCATAAATATCGGAGTTATTCTTGAATTCTCTATCTCTGTCACACTCAACATCCCAAGAAAACTTTGGCTCTACTTCCATAATATGTCCTGCATGAAGTGATATATACATTGCTATGAGAAAAGTGTGTCACCATCATCTCTTGCCTGGAGACTGTAATAGCCTTTAATGGTCTCCTTTCTCCTCTTCTTGTTTCTCTCTAAAGGCTATTTTGCAAATAGTAGCCACTGTAATCTAAAGAAAATGCAGTGCTGCGTCTGTTTATCTTCTTTTCAATATTCTGAGATAAAATTAAAAGCTTTTGCTCTGGGTATGTCCTTATATAGCCTGATCCCCACTTGCCCCTCAGTTTTCTCAAGTTCTCCATCCCTGTAGGCCTTCTTGCTACTCCTTGAAAGTGCAAACACTCACTGTCTCAGAACCTTTGTATCTGCTATTGCTGGGGCCTTGAATTCTCTTCCCAGATACCCACATGGCTTTCCCTCTCACTCCATCGGGTCTTTGATGATAGGCCTGACCACCCCATCTAAAGTAGTATTCCACGATGATGGCTTTTTACCTTCATCGTCTTGATTCCAACCTTCCCATCCTTGCATGCCTTTTCCTTAGGGAACTCTCTGGCTGTCATGGAACTGACAGATCTGAAGTGCCTTTCAAAGTGAATGTCAAAGTGAATGTTACATAGGGTCACCTGGGTGGTTCAGTCATTTAAGTTAGTTCTGACTTGGTTTCGGCGCAGATCGTGATCTCGCAGTTCAGGAGCTCCAGCCCTGCATTGGGCTTAGTTAGCGTTGACAACGCAGAGCCTGCTTGGGATTCTCCCTCTCTCCTTGTCTCCCTCTCTCTCTCTCTGCCCCTCCTCCAGTCTCTCTCTCTCTAAAAAATAAAATGAATATTATACAGAAGTGAGTAATGTTAACCCCAAAACCACATAGGGTTTTACTTTTTTCCATAGCTCTTATTTCTCCCCGACGTTATTTAATATAATTCTGTATTTATTTATTTTCGTCTGTCTGCCTCACTAAGATGTAAACTCCATGAAGTCAGACTGAATCTGTCTTCACTTCTGTGTCCTCAGAGTCTAGAATTGTGTCTGCACAATAGGTGCTCTAAACTGAAGGGGTATTAGAGCTACATTCTGAATCATCTCTCGTGGCAGTAATTATACATTGATCAGCTGCTGATCAGGCCATGGAGTAAGAAAATCCTTTAAAAAAGATCAATGCTGTTTTCATCAGGAAAAGGCACTCCAAGGGAAAAAAGTCTATAAAGGATCCTCTGTTCATTCACTTATGTAACACATCTCTTTTTTACACTTATCTAAAAACCCCTGTTATGAATTTTACCTGAAGAAGGAAAAAATAAGGAATTAATTTTGAGTAAAAATGTCTATGTGTATAATTTTGGATAGCAGCAAAAGTTCAGAATCCCAAACAGTCTTAAAACTTTCATTTTGCCCTAAGTCTTTAAACTAGAAAAAAATAAAGGGATTTTCTTTTCTAGGCAAGCATACGATTTTCGTAAACTCCAGACTTCATCTGGTCCTGTTAGCCTGTAATGCTGGTAAGGGTTCTATTTCAAACACTTTTGCTATAATGGGGAGCAGAGAAAAAGTGTCAGTAACTAGAGGAAGATATAGGGTCAAGGCACTTAAAACAATGGGTCAGCTATGATAGCATATTTGACACTATTGAGAATAATAGAGAGAAAATCTACCTCTTTAGGACCCTAAGGTTTTATCTCACTGTTTTGGGCATGTACACTGGCTGTAATACCTCTTTCTTCAACCAAAATATCTCTCTTTGTATCTGATTGTGTTAAACTGAAAGGAGTTATCCAGTCCAGACCCCTGTGTTTTACAGATAAGAAAGCCAAGGTGCAAGGAAACCATGATTTCCACCATCTCCTTCCTAGATTACTCCTGTCTATTCCTAACCACGTTCCCTGCACCTTCAGTCATTATCCACACTGAAGCCAGTGATTTTTGCAAAATGCAGGTCTGTTCTGCTCCTACCACCACCCCCTTTGCACCTGCGGGCCCAGGCTTTAGAGTTCAAGTTCCAATGAGCAATCATTCCATTAAATTTTCTGGATATGTGATTTGTATTTTTGCTGTTTGTAAAAATAAAGTTATAGTTTAAGTTGGTAAATTCTAACTTGGTTGAAAAGAAAAAAAAAAAAAGTATGGTATAACAGTGCTTCTCCTGGTTCTAGAAACTTGATGTACTTGAGAATCACCCAGAAAATTTTTAAAAGTCTCAGTGCCTGATCCCAAAGCCCACATCTGATCTGGCCCCTGCCTACCTTTTAGCTCTCCTCTCCTACCTTCACCCTAGCTCTCTGCACTTAGTCACTGGGCCTCTCTCAGTTCCTGGATCATACCATACTCCCTCTTGGGAGGCCATGCCTCAGGGCCTTTGCATTTCCTGGTTACTTTGATTGTATAGGTAAACCTGTTTTTCTCTTGGAAGAGATCTATTATCATTTCTTAGTTACCTTTTCCTGACCCAGCTGATTACATGAGAACCCTTTGTTACATGCTCTCCAGGACATTTACTGTCTTTCAGTGCAACTCAGTGTGTAATCATGTGCTCACCTCCTCTGGTGATTAACATTCCTTTTTCCCACCAGACTGAGAGCTGCATGAATATAGAGTCAAACACTATTTTTGTTTGCCCTTAAACAGTGCTTAGAAGAATTGCTTTTTAAGCACTCCATAAATTTTTTGTCAGCTGAATGAATGGATAATGAATTGCCATGGAGAGGTTTGAGTAGTTTCTGTGAGACAGATTAGACATAAAGGAAATCGTGCATTTATGTGACAATTATTTCCCTTGTGTACTTTTATTTTTCTCTTTTCTCTTAAAATTTCACACGTTTCCTAGAACATTTACGAGGGGATTGATGATTTATTATTAAGCAGAAATGTCCAATGATGAGAGATACTGAAATGAGGTTCAGTGTAAAAAAAAATCAAATTTTTACTTTGCTTTGTTAAAAATCATTTATACTCAAGGCTTAGACCAAATATTTCAGTTTTTATTTCCTTTGAGAGGAATGATCTATCAAATATATCTAATGGACATATTATACCTGCTTATTATGATGTTTGCATAATTCCCACGGTCTCCTTTTTCTAGTCATTCTTCTAATATAATGGGTTTTCTTTCATATTAACTAGTGTTATGTTAATATGTCAGAAAAAAACAGAACTACAAAATTCTCACTGAAGATACATGCTGCACATTAGTGTATATCGCTAGATGTTTATCTTGAGCATCTTCCTAGGGCTGCTAAGTCTTGTTTCCTTTGCTGTGATTTTGTTATTTGTTTGGTGTCTTTCCTGCTTGAGTCACATTCTGCAGTTGGGCCTCATGCATTTGTTAAGCCACTGAGTATAAGGAGATACTATAGTTTATTAAATAGAAGGATTTTTTTTTTTGGTAGTGACTATCATTGACCCTTCCTTTTTCTTTCTTTCTTTTTTTTTGTTTTCAGAGAGAGAGACTGGGAAAAGAGAGAGAGAGAGAGAGAGAGAGAGAGAGAGAATCTTAAGCAGGATCCGTACTAAGTGTGGAGCCCAATGCAGGGCTCAATCCCACAACCCTGCGATCACGACCTGAGCCAAAATCCAGAGTTGGACACTCAACCAGCTGGGTCACCCAAACACCTCCTCACTTGACCCTTTTCAAAAAAGGATAAATGTGCCAACTGATTTCCATCCTTTACTCCAGTATGAAACACTCCTTGAACAAATGGTGGTTTGATCACATTTGTAACCGATGTTCCTACAGAATTTAAGGCTCCAGGGACTCTGGAAAGCATTAATATGTTCTTGGAATAAGCTTAGCTTTGAGGGACAGTTAAACTAGTTTCAAGCCCTCATTTTCATACTTAGTAGTTATGTGGCCTTGGATAGTTTCAATATTCTGAGTTCCAGTCTTCTCCTACATATTCATGGGGTAAATAGTCACTATATTGAGTGTGGATTAAAGGAGACTTCACAGTGTGGGGAGGAAATACCTGTTGGTCAGTAAATCTGATTTTTTTTTTCCTTTTGTATTACACCTGAGGAAGCCTGAACCCGGAAGAGCCTATATAAATATACCATCAGAGCTGGGACCACACCTTCCTACTCCACTATATTTCATTAAGTAATTTTTAATTTTTGCTCTAAATGAAAATAAAATTATAGAATAGGTCAATAAATGCTATGTTCATTGAACAGAAAAAAGAAAACCTGAATGATCCAATATAGTGATTGCCAATGACGTTTAAACCTTGTTGCACATTAGAATTGTCCAAGAAGCTTTTTAAAAATCCTAATGGCCAGACTGTAACTCATTCCAATTAAATCACAATCTCTGAGGATGGGACCCAGGCATGAATACTTTTTATAGCCCCCTATGTAGTTTCACACATGGAATTTGCCGAAACTCTGCTGAGATTCTCCAAACCATCTGTAGGATAGTTTTTAAAGGTCTGTTCTTTTGTTACCAGATCAAGTATCTTGGGGAAATGTATTTTAAGTGCTTCTTTTGGGTTTATTTTCTGGTATATTTTCTCTTCTCTTTATATAGAGATACAACCCAGATCCCACATTAGTGACCTCATCACTATCACTAATCTGAATGCTGCTGTACATCAAAGAGGTCAATGGCTTGTTTCTTAGTGTTCATCTCTACGTTGTTTACAAATGAGTCCTGCAGAGATAGTGGAGACGGACTCTTCTTTCAGTAAGGACATGTTTTCCACACTTAATTCAACAAGCCTTAATGACCTTTGGTTTAATTACTTAATGAACTTTGTCCCTCTGGTATAAAAATCCAAGGTTTCTGGACCAGGGGATGAAAGTCTTCCCAGATGACGGCATTGCCCTTTGCAGATGTAGCTAGAGATTTGTGTGGTAATATGCCCAGATAATTTAGAAACCCTAGGGTGATTATCTGGAGGGGTCCATTTCAGACTTATTGGCTATTTAAAATAATATTGGACTTTTGATTTTGCAGGTTGTTTTCTTTCCATGCTTTGGGATTTCTTACAAGCGACTGGGAGATGCCAGAATTCTTACTATGTCACTGTTTTGTCTCTGACATTTTTTATATTTTCACAAGATCAGGGCAGGGTCTGGAAGCAACTAGCTTCATTTTTATTATCATATTTTACTATATTTTTATTACATCATATCATCATATTTTATTTTATTATTTACCAGTGGAGGTGCTGAGGGAACTATCGGATATTTTTTCCATAGCGGAAGAGTGCCGTGGGTTTACTCTTCAGGTCTTTACTGGACAAAGTCAGTATCCAGATGGTAGTGGTCCTGTAGGTAATAATCCTTCTCCTCCTCTAAGGGTTCTCTGTTTATCCTTTCATTTCTTACATAGATGGCCTCACTCCGACTTATAACTATAATAATAGAAACGGATACAATTATGCTGTCTGTAAACAAAAAATCCTTTGGATAAACTGTTATTTAATATATCTTAAAAAGAACTTATTATTTGTTATTTCTACATCTTTTAAATTAATATATATTTATATTTCTAATACATTCCTGGTTATTAAAGAAAACTTTTACAACAGATAAGTACTAAAGGCAAAATCAAATCTTACTGGATTTGTAAACTAGTTGAGATTAACTGTTTTTTTTTTACTGTACATACACATACTTCTATCTATAAAAATAATTTTTTGCATACTGCTTTATAGGCTATCCTATTCACACTCAACATGTCCTGTATTGTGAATATTTTTTATCTACTTCTATAACACCATTTTTGGTGACTGTATGATATCCCACTGTGTGGGTAAACAGTTATTTATTTAAGTAATATTCTTGCTAGATACCTAGTTGGCTCCTGATATTTTTGGTATTATCAGTAATCTTCTGATAAACATCCTTGTGGATAACTCTTTAAATGCAATCCCAATTATTTTCTTAGAATAAATACCTCTGATGATCTTGGAATTCTCAGCATTGACAGTCTGAATTTTAATTTATATAGCATTAAAGAGATCAAAGTTTCTGGATTCTTGACTACGTAGATTAACATTGGTCAGAACTGCTAGTTAGTGTTATAACTAAATCTCAGAGGAGCCTGTCTCATTGTCATATATCTTTTTTTGTTGTTGTTCTGAGAAAGATGGAATAGGAGAAGACTCATTGGCTTCAATTTTATGAAAGTTACATGTATAAAATAACCACTGTGCAAATGTTGTATAACAGAGCATAAGCACAGTACTTATGTCTTTTGTCACTAATGCAGCATATGATAGAACTCACTGAAGCAAGGTCCGTTTCTCTGACGGTAAATCAGTCTTGAAGAGATGGCTCTTCCTACTGGGTGGACTAGATTTTTGTTTGTTTGTTTGTTTAATTTTTTTTAAGTTTATTTATTTACTTTGAGAGGGAGACAGAGAGAGCAAGCAGGGGAGGGGCAGAGAAAGAGCAAGAGAGAGCATCCCAAACAGGCTCCACACTGTCACCATGAAGCCCAATGCAGGGCTAGAACTCATGAACCATGAGATCATGGCCTGAGCTGAAACCAAGAGTCAGACACTTAATCGATTGAGTCACCCAGGTGCCCCTGGGTGGACTAGTTTTTAAGAATTATTCTTAGCATGATATTTAAGCCTACGTTGAGCATATTATCAATAGTGTTTCTTCTTAAAGTTCTCTCTGATATGTTGTCTGACTTTTGTGGTCTTGAGTTCTCCCATTTTTAATGAGCTCTCCTGACTCTCTCTTTCTATCTACCTACCACCCAGTATCCTTTCTTTCTGTTTCACAGTTCTTAAAAGTTTATTCTATACTCAAAATTTTCACTTACTTTTCAACTCAAAGCTCCTTGACTACTGCTCCTGCCTCTCAGCTGAAACTATTTCCTTAATGTCATGATTGACTGCCTTGGGATCACACATCATCATGTATAGGTTTAGTTCTACATAATTTGGAGGTGATTTACAACACTTTGAGTTCTGCAGAGGACAATTTCTACAACTGGACCTCGTTAAATGGTCTACTCAATTGCCAAGGTAGAACAGTCTTTGCAGCCTGGCTCTTACTATCCACTTACTATTTCCATGGCTTTGTTGTTCAACTGTCTCCTTCCATCCATCCCTCATTGTTGGTGCTCTTAGGGATTTTATCCCTGGCCCACTTCTCTTCTCATTCCACCTACCCTCCCTGGAATAGCTATTTTGTATGCTACCTACACCTTTAGGTACCCTTTTCCTTAGCTACCTATCACTTTAGGAATAGGTGGCATATAGCCTATAGATGAGATGTCCCACGGTACAAAGCTGATGTGAGAGGTGGGCTGTGTTAGTCAGCTTGAGATGCCATAATGAAATACCATAGACTTGATGGCTTAAGAAGCAGAAATTTATCTTCTCACAGTTTGAAGGCTGGGTAGTCCAAAGTCAAAGCACTGGCCAATTCAGTTCCTGGTAAAAGCTCTCTTCCTGTTTGCAGATGGCCAACTTCTTGGTGTCCTTGCATTGCAAAGAGAGAGAGCAAAACTTTTGGTGTCTCTTCTTTTTTATTTTTAATTTTTTGTTTAATGTTTATTTATTTTTGAGACACAGAGAGAGTGAGAGCAAATGTGGTAGGGGCAGAGAGAAAGGGAGAAAGAAAATTCAAAGCAGGATCTGCACTGTCAGCACAGACCCCAATGCAGGGTTTGAACTCATGAAATGTGAGATCATGACCTGAGCTGAAATCAAGAGTCTGATGCTCAACTGACTGAGCCATTTGGGTGCCCCCGGGTCTTTTCTTATAAGGACACTAATCTAATCATATCAGGTCCCTACCACGATGGCCTCATTTAACTAATTCCTTATAGGTCCTGTCTCCAAATAAAGTCACATTGGGAGTTAGGGCTTCAACATGTGAATTTTGGGGGGATGCAATTCAGTTCATAGCATGGACCAATGACCAAATTCTAGAGGATACCTTCATGATGCTCCAATTTGAAACTCAACTACCTGCTGGTCACCTACACCTGGAAATCCCACAGGCTTCTCATAGTCAATATATCCTAAACTGAAAACAAGTCCTCATTATTCTTTCAAGGGATAAATACTGGCAGAATCTCTGACCTGTTTGTCTCCCTCAACTTTTCATCAAGGCTTGCTGATTTTACCTCCTACATTATTTCGAATATGCCTTCTTTGAATATGTCTTTGTTGGTGCTCTCATCATTTTTTCCCTGGCCCAATGTGGAAATTATCTCATTGGTTTTGCTTTCCCCATCTCTCCTCTGCCAGACTGATACATAAAATGGTGATTTTCCCTCACTTATATTATAAAACTCAAACTCTGTCATGTTTCATAAAAGGTTTCCATTATCTTACATCTCCACCCTGTCTGGTCCAATGGTTCTCAAGATTTTGTGCATCATAAACACTACTTGGAGCTTGTTAAAATACAGACTGTCATTACCAATCCCCCAGATCCTAATGTGATGGGGCTAGATCAGGACCTAAGAGTCTGTAATTTTATCAAGATCCTCCAGTGATTCTAATATATGTGGCTCCTTCACATTTGAAAAAACCATTTCAGCCTCATAGATCACCTCTTTTTTTTTCACACTTTTTGCTCTAGGAACACATTCCCCATTACATTTACAACCTTGTAATTATCTCTTATATGTCAATTTCCGTATAATGAGCCATGATGAGACTTGATTTTGTGCCCAAAGACAAAGTGAGAAATGAAATGCAAGTTGTCTGACTGACATAGCAAGAGTAACCTCCCACAGAAGTGCGTACACCCTTGAATGATGACTAGTTCCCCCTCCAGTATAATGGCATAAAGGCCGCTGTGCTTCTCAGAGTCCAGTCAGAAAAAATACAAAACATTCTGGGTATTCCAAATACAGGGGGTTCCAGCAGAGAATGGATTATACAGATGGTGAAAGGCTGAAAGAGAAAAAAAAAAAGACCCTAGAAAGCAGCTACCAGTACTAGGATTGAGGTAACCTAGAAATTAGAATGGCAAAAAAAAAAAAAGTGGCTACAATCCTTGGATCTGGGGTGGGGGGGGTGGGGAGGAGACACAAGAGTTAACAGAAACTGAGAAGGAAAGCAGGCAGGAGCAGATAAAAAATGGCCAGCCAGATGTCCAAGGCCAGATACTCCCCTTGCATGTTTTTGGCTTCTGTAATCTTGTTTGCCTCTTGCATCAGCCAACTGCCTGTGTAACATAACTGGTAGTGCCCCCCTCCCCCGTGCAGCCAATAGAATGTTTCCAAGTACCTAAGCTAACCAGGTAAAAGAAAGCCCACACCAGGGCTCAGGGCTCAGGCCTTGGAGGGGACTCCGCTGGGCTGGCACCGATGTGAAATAAACAGTCTTTGCTGATTCCCCGAGTGTGTGTCACTTGTCTCTTCCTGGATGCCGAATATTTGCTGTAACAAAACTATAAGGCTGACAGAGATGCATAGAAGGTACTCAGACTTCCAAGGAGGGCCCTCAGGTGCCCGATGCCAGATGCTGAGGATGTGAAAAGATGCTAGGGTCTGGATTTTATTGCTGAAGTGAAGCTACCAGGAACCGGAACAAAGGGAGCAAGTTTCTTCCTAATCCTTCCCAATAAAACCAACTTCCAAGGGAGTCTAAGAAATGTGGGTGGCAAACCCAAACCCCACGTTATAGAGCAGGAGGGGGAGGGGGTTGGGGCTGAGGACCAAACACAGGTAAAAACTAGTGCAGTCAGCTAACCAGTGAGTGCTTTGTCCCCTCATCTAGAGGTTTCTCCATGACAACCAAATGTCAGGAGCATCTCCCTGAGAAACATGGGAGTCTTCTGGGAGCTACAGTCTTTCACGCATGTCCTTGATAGCTCCTGACTTTTGCACTGCGTGTTTATTGACCAAGTGGTTCCAAAGTGAAAGCTATCTTAAACCTCATCCTTGTGTCAGTTTTGCCAAGTTTGGCATCTGGGTCACCTTTGTGGTCTGACTAGCTCATTCTCTCACTAAACTCTGAGGACTTTGAGAACAGTCCCTTGGTCCTTATGGTCTTTGTATCCTTTGTATCCTAGCACAGTGCCTGATGCATAGCGGCCCCTTAGGACCCCCTTTTTAAGTATGAAAAAGCTTATTATGTAGAAAAACAAAGTAGATTTATGTGATTTTATGTAATAGCTTTATATCCTATGACTCTGGGAAAGTCATTTGCCTGACCAAAATGTTGTTTGCTCCAGGTAGTACTAGGTGCACCTACCTATATAACTCACAGCAGACAAGATTCAGCAACAAGGAGAAAGGAGGTCAAGGAATGGGGAGGAGAATCAATGAGAGACAGACACCATGACAGTGAAAGACAGGAGTGCTGCCCCCCGACACTGAAATAGACAGGATGTCTAGTAAGAAGGACAGGATTCCCTAACTGTATGAAATCCTCTACTCTGTTACTACCCAGCAAATGTCATGTTCAATTATGTTTCTCTACTCTATTGCTTCCCTTCCTTGGAATGCCCTTCATCGGAATGCCTAGTTGCATTCTCAGGTGGGGAATTGTGGATGGTAGGTGGAGTGGATGGAGAAGAGGAAGTACATACAAAAGGAGCCATCTTTGACTATCTTCTTTACTAGTTCGGTGGTTTCCATGTTGCTTCCTCTGATTTAAAGAAAATACACAAGCACACATATGCCATCTTAAAAAAAAAAGTATAATCAGTGGGCACGACCATTTCTGCACTCGTGTGCATGCCTGCCCTCCATCTAGTCTTGTTTCTACTTCAAGGTCCAGCTCAATGCCTGTTTTGTTGGGAGTTTGTATGGAAGTTCTACAAATGGCACAGCTATTCGTATACCCTTGATCAAAGAGGTTCCTCCTCTCTCAGGATGGTTGTCTTCTTCCACCAAGGATGCAGCTTCAGTAACAATGAAGAAGAGGATACCAGGTTAGCCACCTCAATTAGCCAACTCAACCCTGACAATGAATTGGGCGACAGCAGTCGCAACTAGATAGCCTTTATATTGCCAGTGCCTGTTTTCTATAAGAACCTTCCATGACTTCTCTGCCTTTTATTAATGACAATGTTTGGCTATAAAAGGGCTGATAGTTTAAGACTCATGGTAATGGTACCCAATATTTACTGAGCAGTTGCATCAACATGAGCCCTGGCAAGAAACAGCACATTTAGCTAGGATTTTTGAAGGCATTTTCTTATTTAAGAACTATTTACAGCAGTGTGGGCAGAGTAAAAGGAGCCATCAAGAAATAAATACTGGAGGATCCCAGAACCAGCACAATAGAAACTCATTATCAGCCCTCTGATAATGGCGGATTCCTGGAAAATTCAGATCTGGAGATGTTATGAGAGGGTATTGAACGTGAGCTGTAGTCAGGGAAGGTCCCTGCAAGGGGAGAGAATAGGAGAAATAACTTCCCCAAAATTTCACTTCTTTCTTCCTATCTCCTGACTACATTCCATTGTCTGGGACCAGACAGAATATAGGCTTACAAGCCTGGGTGATACAGTTCTCACAAGTCAGGAGAGAATGTGCAGAAGTACAGAGAATGAATTGGGACAAAAGGAGATTATGTTAGACACTGTGTGAAGTGGGTATTATTGACAATTTACAGATTAGGAAACTGAGGCACAGAGAGGTAAAGATCACATGATAGGCTCACTGGTCTTAACTGGGATTCACACCTGGATCTCTAGGCTCCTGAAGACCAAGCATTCCATCTCGGTCAGCTGCCTTGTCTGCACAAGTTACCTTCCTCCTACAGTGCTTTCCTGCAGGGTAACATTCAGTGAAACACATAGTGGGGTTTTCAACACAGTACAGACTTGCAGTGTCACTTTTTTAATGTCATAATTCCAAAAAAGAGTCTTTTTTTAGTACTTATGTTATTATTATTTCAAAAAAATTTTTATTGAGGTATAATTGACACCTAACATACCAGTTTCAGGTGCACAATGTAATCATTCGATATCTATCTACATCACAGAATGATCACCACAGTAAGTCTAGTCAACATTTATCACCACACAGGGTTATACATTTGTTTTCCTTGTGATGAGGTCTTTTAAAATCTACTCTCTTAGCAACCTTCAAATATGCACTATGGTATTATTAATTCTGGTCACCATGCTGTATGTTCCATCCCCACGACATTTACTTTATAACTGGAAATGTGTACCCTTTGACTCGTTTCACCTAAACAAGAGTCCTTAATCTAAATGTGTTTAATGCCAAAATAAAAATTTTATTTTTCGGTCTGAACATTTTTCACCACACTTTCTTGCCGCATTCCTATAATCATTTGCTATTGGATTTTGGAGCAAGATAGAACAAAGACCTTCCTTTAAAAGAGAACACAAATTTGTTTTCTGTGGGCATATAAAAGGGTAATGTTTTAAGAAAGAATAATGATATTCACAGTTTAGAGGAATAAAATTTTCTAGCAAATTCTGACTTTTAAGAAAATTCTAAGGGAAATATCAAATTTGCTAGGAGGTACCAATGAGTGGAGTGGCAGCATGGTGAGTTTAGAACAAGCACGGGACCAGACCAGATTTCAGAAGCCTGGTATTAGTTCTAAGTCTCTCACTTTTCAACTCTATCTACAAAGTGCGTAAACATCTCTGTGCTCCCCTTCTCAACTACAATTTGGAAATCATACTTATATGAAAACTACATAGGATTGTTGTAAGAATCAAAGGAGATTATGAGATTGGTTTAAGTAATTTTTAAGACGCCTTTCCAGCTCTCAGAGTCTCCAAGGTGTACCTAAAGTACTTTATATTATAATCGTAAAGAACTATTCAAATGTAAAGGCTAGTAGGATGAAATGAGACACTGGAGTTATTTAAATAATTACAGTGTTCTGTCTGGGACTTTCTTTTTTTATATTGACATAACATATTCATTTTCAGTTGTATAAGGTAATGATTTGATGTTTTTCTATACTGCAAAATGTTCTGTCTGGGACTTTTTATGAAGAGAACTTTGTTTTAATTTTAAGACCAAATTATAAGGATTAGGTGTACCAGAGTCAAGTTAGTAACAATTATTCAAGAGGAAGTTATAACTTATTTGAAAAGGACTTTTGTCATTGCATGCTCCCCACTCCCTCTTATATTAGCTTCATTTGAAATTACTTTTTGGATTTGGTACACTTGACACATTGAATAAAGATGAGAAAGGCAGAAAGAATGCCTTGTCCCCATGGTGCTAATGTGCTTTCAAGCAGGTAATGACTAACTGGCACACGGTGTCTGGAGGAGACCATGCGCTTGTAGCCATATTCCCAAACTCCACTCAGGAAGTGGGCAAGTGGTTCTTCAGTCATCAAAGGATGAAGAAAAGATGCTGTTCCTGTTGCATGAGCTAGTAAAAGAAGGGAAGAAAAGGGATTTCAAAGACTGGATTCTAATGTTATATTTGGAATTTATAAATTAAAATTGTATTTTAAATATATTGCATATATTGCATTTTATTTTATTATTATTTCTTAATTTTTTGTTTATTTTTGAGAGAGACAGAGAGGCAGAGCATGAGCGAGGGAGGGGCAGAGAGAGAGAAAGACACAGAATCTGAAACAGGCTCCAGGCTCTAAGCTGTCAGCACAGAGCTCCCTGCGGGCGTAAACTCGTGAACCACGAGATCGTGACTTGAGCTGAAGTTGGAAGTTTAACCAACTGAGCCACCCAGGCGCCCCTATTGTATTTTAAATGTATATGTGTATTAAAAAAAAATATATATATATATATGTATATATATAATATCCCATAGGTTTACCTAAAGTATGAGGCACAGAAGAGTTTGAGTGGAGCTGTCAGATGCACAGGAGATGATCTGGGCTCTTGTTCAGCTTTGTCAGATGATTCTGTCATCAGGGAGAAAGCTGGAGATGAAAAGTAAACGGTGGGGACTGGGACCTTCCACAAAACTTTTATGTCACTACCCAGTAAAAAGAATTCTGAAGACTAACCACTTGCAAGTTGGGGGCCTAACCAATAAACAGGTTCACTATTTGACTTTATTTAGTATGTTAAATGTACACAATCCACAAGCCCTGACAGTGGGCATTGGAGCCAGCAGACGTTGACAGAGCATCAGGTATTGAAGCGAGAATGACTACACTGGAGAGAAGAGATGATCCCTGTGTGTGTGAGAAAGAGAGGGCAGGGTAGCTGTGAAGGGAAAAAGATTATTAGAGGACAATGAGGCGAGGAGGGTCACAGTTGGAACCATTGGTTGGGCTTTAATGAGGGAGAGGAGGCCCACCATAGAGTGAGGAGCACAGGCACCAACGTTTGCATCTGATTTACTGGAGTTCATAGCCAACACCAAGTGGCAGTGTGATGCTGGCACACTTCCTTTTCGATGCTCAACTTCCCCCTTTGTAAATGGGAATCACTAGGAGATGTGTTTAAATGAAATAATGTATGTAAAGCCTTCTTTTAGAACATAGACAACTGCTCATAAAAGATGAAATAGTTTCATTTATTGCTTTTGTTCACAATAAAAGGCAGAATTAGGTCAACAGATTGAATTTGCAGGGAGATTTTGGTTCAATATAAAGACTATTGTAATGATTAACTTTATCTAAATAGACCTACCCAACTGCATCTATAACTTCCCAAATGAAACAAACAAGCAAACAAGGTGTGCACGTTTGCTTCTCTCTCTCTGTGTAAATATCCATCAACAAATATTTTTTGAGGGCCTATTATGTCAAAGAACTATAGGGAATGTAATACCAAGCATTAAAAGTTATGGTTTATGCTATGAAAAATTTACTAATCCCAGAGCATCCCAAACATAGCAGCATCTATACAGACTCAACAAATTAAAATGATTTTATAAAGAACATATCTTTGTGGCACTTGGGTGGCTCAGTTGGTTAAGTGTCCGACTTGGGCTTAGGTCATGATATCACGGTTCACGGGTTAGAGCCCCACATTGGGCTTTGTGCTGACAGCTCAGAGCATGGAGTCTGCTTTGGATTCTGGGTCTCCCTCTTTCTCTGTTCCTCCTCTCTCTCTCTCTCTCTCTCAAAAATAAAATAAAACATTAAACAAATCTTTTAAACAACATATCTTCTAGGACACTGGGGCTTGAGTTGAGCCATCAGGATCAATAACATTTTAATTTACATTTTAAAAACGTAAAGTTAGGGGCGCCTGGGTGGCGCAGTCGGTTAAGCGTCCGACTTCAGCCAGGTCACAATCTCGCGGTCCGTGAGTTCGAGCCCCGCGTCGGGCTCTGGGCTGATGGCTCGGAGCCTGGAGCCTGTTTCCGATTCTGTGTCTCCCTCTCTCTCTGCCCCTCCCCCGTTCATGCTCTGTCTCTCTCTGTCCCAAAAATAAATAAATGTTGGAAAAAAAATTAAAAAACAAAAACAAAACGTAAAGTTCATATTTCAACCACACAACCTTAAAACCCCTTTCTATATTTTGTATATTTCAGGGTTCTCACCAGCTGGGACTCTGGACTTTATCTATCTGTTCAAATATTTAAAGATAAAAAGAAACCCATAGAAATTTTTTTTTGCAACTGAAATTATCTTGAATAATCAGTATCAGTGTTATATTATTTATTTTCTTCTTAAATATATTTCCCTTACAGTGGACTCAAATGTCAATGAACCCTACTCAAAAGGGTAGTTTATAACTTTTTCTAAATTATGTATCTGATACTATCTCTTTTGTTTTTTTGAGATGATTGCATTTTTTTTTTTGAAAATGAAAAAGTTCTCTTGCCTTTTTCAAGTCTTTCCTCAAATGTCTCTATCTTCAATCAGGATTACTCTGGCCATGCTATTTAAAGTTACATGTACTCTGCTTCTGCCTTCCTGGTCACTCTCATTTAGCTTTCCTTTTACTTTCCATTTTTTATCCTCTATATGTGGTTCAGTTTTCTGGTTTATTATATTTATTGCTTCTTGTTTACCTCCCCTGGAGAAAATAAGTTTCTTGGCATTGATCTGGGCCATGATTTTTTGGATATGACAACAAATACACAGGCCATAAATTAAAAATAAGCAAATGGGATTGCATCAAACTAATAAGCTTCTGCACAGCAAAGAAAGCAATCAACAATCAACAGAGAGAAAAAGCAACTGATGTGATTAAGAGAAAATATTTACAAACCATATATATGATAAGAGGTTAATATCCAAGTTAAATAAGGACCTCCTATAGCTCAGTAGCAAAACAAAAACAAAAACACAAAGCAAAAACATAAAACAAATAAACTAATTGAAAAATGAGCAAAGGACCTGAATGGACATTTTTCCAAAGAATACATACAAATGACCAACAAGTACAAGAAAAGGTGCTCAGCATCACTTACCATCAGGGAAGTGTAAATTAAAACCATAACAAGATATCACCTCATACTGTTAGCATGGCTTTTATCCTAAAATCAAGAGATTACAAGTATTGGCAAGGCTATGGAGAAAAAGGAACAATGGTGCATCATTGGTGGGAATGTAAATTGGTCCACCTATTATAGAAAAAAAGTAAGGAGATCCTTCAAAAAAATTAAAAACCAAAGGATCCAGCAATTCTACTTCTGAGTATATATCCAAAGGAAATGAAATCAGGATCTTGGAGAGATAGCTGCACTCCCATGTTCATTGTAGCATTATTCACAGTATCCAAGACATGGAAACAACCTGTCAATGGATGAATGGATAAAGAAAATGTGGGATACACACACACACACACACACACACACACACACACACACACTGGAATATTATTCAGCCTTAAAAACAAGGGAATCCTGCCACTTGTGACAACTTGGATGAATCTGGAAGATATTATGCTAAGTAAAATAAGTCAGACACAGAAAGGCAAATACTGCATGATGTCACTTATTTGTGACATCTAAAATAATCTAACTCATAGAAGCAGAGAGTAGAATGGTGGTTTTCAGGGGCTGGAGGGAGGGGAAAATGGAGAGAAGCTGGTCAAAGTGTACCAAGTTTTGGTTGTACAAGGTGGTAAGTTCTGGAGATTTAATGTATAGCAACATGACTGTAGTTAACAATACTATATTGTATATTTGAAATTTGCTAAGAGAGTAGATCCTTAGTGTTCTCACCACACACACAAAAAGAAAGAAAATGGTAATTTTGAGAGGTGATAAATATGTTAATTTGCTTAATTGTGATGATTATTTTATAATGTATAAATAGACCAAAACATCAAGTTTACACTTTAAATATACAGTTTTTTTTTGCAAAAAAAGAAAAAATAGAATTAAAAGCCTGATTAAAAGTCTAGTTGGTCCAAATGAGTTTCCATTGTGTAGCCTAACATGATGCTAATCACATAGAATGTTGGTTTAATAGCTAGGGAAGTTCTTGGCTAAACATTTGACCCTTTGGAGATCAGGCTTTTCTAAAGATTTAGGGCAGTTAAAAACCAATTCCTGGGAGACCATTAGGAACACTTTCTTAGTGCCCTCATGCGTTCTGATTTTATGTCCTATTATATTGAATTAAAATGTCTGCTCTACGTGTCTGTTCTCTCCACTACTCTTTAAGCACCTTTAAGAAAGAAACTTTTTTTTTCTCTATTATATCTGCTGTGGTTAGCACAAATAAGTATTGATAAATATTTTTGTATATATTAATGTTTTATAGACAGTGCTAATGAAGGGATTAAAATTTTATATTGAGTAATGATTTTTCTTTAAGGCTACCAGCAGGGGGGTATTTGTTGGCTAATAACTATTTGAGCAGCACTAGCTTACATCAGTAGCTTTTAAGCTCTTCTAACTGTAACTCACAGGAAGAATGACTTTGTATGTTGTATAATCATGCGCACGCGAGTTCACACAATCATGGACATGCAAATAAAATTTTTTTAAGTTCTATTTAAGACTATAGTTAATAATACTGTATTGTATATTTAGAAGTTATTGAGAAAGCTGTTCTAAAACGTTCTTATCAGGAGAAATCAAAATCAAAATGTACTCTGTATAGTGATGGATGTTAACTAGACTTATTGTAGCGATAACTTTGCAATATCTACAGACATGGAATCATTATGTTATACGCTTGAAACTAATGCAATGTTCTATGTCAATTATATCTCAATACAAAACATAAAAAAATAAAATTTCCATGAAATAGCTCATATACTTACTACCGATTTTGCACTCTGATACTTCCTATTTTATTTAATTTCATTTAAACAGTCTTGGTTTGCTCCATTAAATTTGTATCATCCCTTACAATGGGCATCATGACCTGCAGCTTGAAAAATGCTGCCCTGGTGGTAGGCGTCCCTTGCTATCCTGTGGAACCTGATGGTTAGACAACAAAACATACCTGCATAAGGTAAAAACATACAGAAAGCAACAGGCTGGTGAAATTCGGGGCAAAAGGGGGCAAGAAATAGTCTGGGAGAGGTCTATGAAAACACTTGAGGAAGTGAGTTTTAAACTGGATGTGGAGAAAGTAGATGGTAATGAATTGGCAGAAATGAAAGAGAATAGGACCTTGCCAAAATTTTAGGACTCTGATGTCTCTTGCTGTCTCTTGCTGTGAGCAAGCTACAACATATTTGGGAGCAGAATAATGATAAAAAAGGATTCTCAGATTGTTTCATCTCCATCTTTTAAGTTCTCACTAGTGTTTGAAGAAAAATGAAGCTTGACATGGTAGACTAGATGTTATTGGTGTGAAAACAAGAAGAAACTTGGCCTAATGTCAAAAGAGCAGTGAATGAGTATACATTTGTATCTTTATGGTTTGCATATATAGTCATGTTTAAAACTCATTTTCTGCTTTAACAGACTTTTATGTTACATAAAAGGCTATCTCTGTAATGGTTAAGGGTCCAAGACAGATGAAATAAAAAGAGGTTTCAAATAGGAACTTTAATTAGAATCACAAGGCTGGCAGGTTTCTGAGTCGCAGACATGTTTGTACAACCGAGTTCTTTTCACATGGGCCACTCTGGATCATTGGGTCCTATTTGTGCACCACTGGGGACTGATTGATTTACTTAAGGTGGTGAATGATTCTCTCAGGCTCTGCTGGTGATGGTGGAGAGTCTGAGCCACTGTCAGAGACGTCTGTGAACTGGAGGATGGAGGAAAGATAGTACAAGGTCCTCAGTCTGAGTATATTAAGAAACAGAAGCAGATAAGAAAAACCTTGCTAAGACAGTGTTTTGTAGAAGGTAGCTTGCCTTCTTCATTCACTTTGGAAAAAACACCTTCACAGTTGTCAGTTTTCTTTATCGATGCTTGGAAAGGCTCCTGACTTGGATTTTTATAAAGAAAACCCAAAGGTTAACTTGAAAATAGAAACCCACATTTTAGAATCAGAATTTGGAACAGTTAGTGAAACAGCTAAATGCATCATGATGGTCGTATCAATGTTCTATGGTTCTGACATTCGTTACCAATTTCATTTTGGTAGAGAATGGTTGAGTCTTTACCAGGTGAAATTGATAGAATCTCTCTTTTCCTGGTCTCTCTGTTCTAGTCTGCTTTGGTTATTCTGCTTTTCTGACAAATTTCTTCTTTGCCTGTGGTGCTCTGGTTCCATTCCTGTTAGCACTGGGAATGTTTGCTGCCTGGTGTTAGAGCTTGTAGTACCAATTTCAGAGAATTTGAATTCTCAGTACCTATCTGCAACTGTTTAAAGGGTAGGGTTTAGAGTCATTGCAACCACTGGTTCCTATGGAACAGTTTTTGAAGAGTGTAAGAGCTTTTTTGTCCATTTGGCTAAAAGATTTCAAACCTTGAAAAATATTTAAGACACTAAGAAAATCACTTTAAAAATAGGAAACAAGAATTGCAGTATCAAAATTGATAGTAATTGTGAAAACAAAATTATAAACATCTTTTCACATTTTAAGGCACATGATTACATTTCATGTGGGATATGGGTATAACACGTCTGATATGATCACGTTAGACAAGATACTCCGGTTCTCTGCCTCAGAGCTTTCTCCAAGCTAAGAGAAATGGATCATTTCTCATCTGCAAATGGGGCAGGAAGTGCAGGGGAGTTGAATTCCTCAGGGCCTTTGACCAATCAGAGTGGTAGCCAAGGCACCAAGGTCCAGACTCCTACCCTAGGTGAACAATGCTGAAAACATTCTTAGGCTTCTCTGAGGTTTTGTAGAAACAGACCCCATTGCCCACGGCAGCACCTTGATAACGCAGCCTTGTACTGGCTCTTCCTCCTTAACTGTGCCGCTCTTTGCACCCCCTCAGAGCTGCTCCCTCAGACTCCTCCTCAAGTAAATACCCACATCCAAGTCTTTGCCTCAGGCTTGGCTTCCAGAGGAATCTAAATTGAGACACCTAGAAATCCATCCTTCTACTTAAAGAATTGTAGCCCTTTTCTTTTTCTTCTCCTGAAGCCTCGAATATCTGTGCAGGGATAAGTCTAGAACCCGTTTTGACATCTTTTCTGTAAAGAGAAGAATGGTTTTCGTGTTGATATCCAAATGGAGACCTAAATGTCCATCTGGGCAGAAGTCCTTCAATTCTAAGATCTTTTCTGGATGTCACTGTCCTATGTGCCCTTACTGGCTTGACTAATAGACTTCGATGATATATGAAGTTAGGTATTGTATATTCTTCAGGCATATTTAAACTAATAACATAGCTGTGGGAAGCAAGGTTTGCTGTATAAAAACTGGAGGTAAGAAGAGTTGTTAAGATACTACTTTCAGAATATATATTATAAGTGAGGAAGCTTTGTACCAGGGTGATGATGGCTGGGGAACACTGAATCTGGGGGGCATTGCAGATCAAAATTGTTCAGTATTTAATATATAATGACATATGTAACGCAAACCAGAAAGAAAGAATGCAAAGTAACTAAAGGCAAATGGCAGTGGAGAAGTTGGTAGCAGGAGTGGCACAGACCACATGTGGAAGGTCCAGACTGTGAGACGACATTCACAGTGTGCACTGGTTTTTGCTAGAGTGCAATGTGCAAAAGGTTTTGAAACTTTTGTTGTAGCTTCTCTAAAAGATATAAAACTGGATTGGCAGAAACGTAGATCATCATTGTGTTAGACAAGGCTGCGCTAAATCAATTAGGACAACACACTTCTCTTTTTTCACACTATGGATTATTTGCTGTGTATTCATTGGCTATACTCATTGGTAAAACTATTGATATTAGGGAATTTAACACTGACAGATAATGTAGTTTGGGAAAAGAATGATAAATAAAAGAACACACATTTTTTTCACTGAACGTATATTGTAACTGTGGCAAAATATTAGTATTAATGTGCAACTCGATAATTTTTGTAATTTTTGTTTATGAGGCAGATTTATATGAAGAGATGTTTGTAAAAATCAAGATATGTAAATTACACTTTACATGGAGGCAGACAGAATTTATTGACGTAGAGAAAGTCAGGATTATAGTGTGATAGCAAAATGGGAAAGAAATGAGCCTTTAACAGAAATAGTACAAAAGTATGTTTTTAATAATTAGAGGAATATGAGATTTATCATCTAAGCAAGACTGTTCAAATAGTAATTTTCTTGATTTCAGTTTAACATTTTATTCTTAGACTATTTAAATTTCAGCTTCACTTTTTGAAAATAGGGAACTTACTGTTTTCCTTTTTATATATTTAGGTGGTGAATCTAATTTGACTAAAAAAATTTCAGATTTTAGTATATGTAAGATATTATGGGGGTACAGTTATGTACAAGACGTAGGAGCATGTGGAACATCATTGTGTCAAGCTGTGTGTATGTGGCAAAATGTAAACATACAAGGGAAGTAGACACTGAAAAGGCGGAGTTTATTACTGAAAAAGCAGAGGGAGAGATTCCTAATGGCTAGACCCTAACCCTGCCAAGCTAAGTGGTGAGTTGATCTTCCAGCAGAGGGCAGTGCAACAGACTTTTTGGTGGAGAGGGACTTGAGTGGAGAGCATAGAGATTTAAAGAAAATTCCTCATCAAGGGTAATTGGTATTACTAATTGAAGGGCACGAAGGGGCTATGGAAAGTTGAGGGACTTGGTGTTACTTCTGCTTTTCTGGGTTGTGTGGAAAGATGAAGTAATTTATCCTCTTTCACCTTTTTGTGTCTTCTCTTCCTCATGGTTGATCGAAAGGGGACACTAAGTATAATTATGTATTGAGGTGATTATGGATGACAGTATCAGTAAAAGGAGCTTTTTTCTTCGCTGAGACTTTGGAACATGGTTCCTTGTGGACTGGAATGTGACCCTGTAAAAACAGTAAAAAATAGTATTTTGCACCCCTCATGTTCATGGTTAGCTACCGTTTTCATCTGATAATGCATTGTACCCGTCCACCATGTTCAGATGTTGCAATTCGTTAGGGAAAGGTTAAAGAATATTCCTTCCCTTCCCTTCCCTTCCCTTCCCTTCCCTTCCCTTCCCTTCCCTTCCCTTCCCTTCCCTTCCCTTCCCTTCCCTTCCCTTGCCTTCCCTTCCCTTCCCACCTCTGCCACATTGTATTTTGCATTCTAAGGAATGGGTGTCTGTGTCCTGGGATATCTAATGGGGGAATTTTTCTGCAGTTGGAAACAGAAATGGTAATAAAAAGAATTGTGATGTTCATGAAAAATTCATGTCTTTTGTGTCGTGACTATTTCTGGCACGATGGCTACGGAAATTAAGATATGTTTTAATAATAGTGTTTAAACATGAAAAGAAATGCTTTGCAGCACACAAAATGCAGGTACAAAGGCAGTCAGCCCTTGAACAGTGTAGGGGTTAGGCATGCTGACTCCTATGTAGTTGAAAATCCATGTATAACTTTTGTCTCCCCCAAAACTTAACTACTAATAGCCTACTCTTGATAGCCTTACTAATAACATAAACAGATGAGTAACACACATTTTGTATGTTATATGTATTATATACTGTACTACAATAAAATAATCTAGAGAAAAGAAAATGTTATGAACAAAATCATCAGGAAGAGAATATACATTTACAGTACTCTACAGTATTTCTAAAAAAATCTGCATATTAGTGGACTCGTGCAGTTCCAACCCATGTTGTTTAAGGGTCACCTGTGTAGCACATTTCAAGTTAATAACCTCACATTTTCAAAGTCATATTTTAACAAGCCTTTTGCTCAGTTGAAATTTTTACCTATTCCTAGAATTAGGACTGGTCTCACATACATTTTCAAACGTAATCCATTACCCTCCTAGATAAGTCCATTCCCTCCTACTGCACCTAAGAATTATTTTGAGTATCTTCTTCATGTGTCTGCTTTTAATGAATCATTATGTTATTTACTGTCCATTCAACTGTGAGAGGGCTCCAGAGAGGAGAAGTACTGAGCACTCCACATGGGCACACAGTGTCTCCACAGAGAAGACTCTGAAATAACATCTGTGATTGTTGACTGGTACTCATTGCTACTCAGCTTTACCCCCCTGCAGTGATTCCCTGGAAACAGAACCACCTGATGTGCCGTGTTATACATTAGTCTTCGAAGGGTACCTGCAGTGGTTCCATAATACTAGTTTTTGTTTTTGTTTTTTTTTTTAAATAAAGGTCTTTTGACAAATGGGAGCAAAGCTGTACCCTGTTTTCCAGACCTGAGATTTGGAAGAAGTGGCTGATTAGGGGGCTTAATATTTCCTCTCATGTGTCCTTTCCATGATTCTTGAAGATGCTCTGACCTCAGTCTTTCTGTCCACTTCAGGGGAAAAACATGGTGTGGTTTCTTTTGTTCCTCAGGATTACACCAAACAGTGACAGGGCTTTGTTTGGCCACTCTGCCCTAATCCGTGGTCCCATGGCTTGGTGGTTAAGCATTCACCAAAGTGGTTATTGAATTCAGGATGCCTGGGTCCGTTTCCTACTTTTACAACTCAAATAGTTATATCACCCTGTGATGTACTGAATATTTCTCATCCCAGAGCTAACATCAGGTTGATGATAATAGACCTCCTCTTTATTGTTGTGAGGATTACATAGAATAAATTTTCTAAGTGTCTGATCCACATAATAAAAAAGTTTCTACTTTTTGGGTTTGGTTTTTTTTTTTTGATACTTCTCATGGGTGTACGTTTTCTTTCTTTCCTCCTCCGCCTTCTTGCAATCTGTTTAAGGTAGTTGTAAGATCATTATAGAAAAGGCTCAGGCAGCCCTAAACAAAAAGGTACAGACAGGTTGAAGAAGAATTAAGAAGAGTAATCTGGAGAATTTAAGTTCTCTCTAAATAAGATCTGGAATTTCTCTACAGTCCTCCATTATGGTGTGGGCCCTTAGAAAGTACTCCAGGAGGGAAGCTTGCCATATGAATTTCCAAGGCACCAGAGTTAATATGCCACAGCAGTGGTTCCCAAGTCTGTGTAAGGAGCAGACTCACCTGGGAAACTTTATAAACTGTTCCGTGAGATTGGGTTATTAGATCGGGGATAAACATAGGAATCTCTATTTCTAAAATGTTGATCGCGAATCCTGTTTAAAAATCCTTGTCTGGTGGGTTTTATTTATTTATTTATTTGTTTATTTATTTAACTTGTTTTATTTTTTATTATTTTTTTAAATTTACATCCAAATTAGTTAGCATCTAGTGCAACAATGATTTCAGGAGTAGATTCCTTAGTGCCCCTTACCCATTTAGCCCATCCCCCCTCTCACAATGCCTCCCGCAACCCTCAGTTTGTTCTTCATATTTATGGGTCTCTTCTGTTTTGTCCCCCTCCCTGTTTTTATATTATTTTTGTTTCCCTTCCCTTATGTTCATCGGTTTTGTCTCTTAAAGTCCTCATATGAGTGAAGTCATATAATTTTTGTCTTTCTGACTAATTTCACTTAGCATAATACCTTCAGTCCCATCCAAGTAGTTACAAATGGCAAGATTTCATTCCTTTTGATTGCCAAGTAATATTCCATTGCATATATATACCACATCTTCTTTATCCATTCATCCATCAATGGGCATTTGGGCTCTTTCCATACTTTGGCTATTGTTGATAGTGCTGCTATAAACATGGGGGTGCGCATGTCCCTTCGAAACACACCTGTATCCCGTGGATAAATACCTAGTAGTGCAATTGCTGGGTCGTAGGGTAGTTCTATTTTTAGTTTTTTGAGGAACCTCCATACTGTTTTCCAGAGTGGCTGCACCAGCTTGCGTTCACACCAACAATGCGAAAGAGATCCTCTTTCTCCACATCCTCACCAACATCTGTTGTTGCCTGAGTTGTTAATGTTAGCCATTCTGACAGGTGTAAGGTGGTATCTCATTGTGGTTTTGATTTATATTTCCCTGATGATGAATGATGTTGAGCCTTTTTTCATGTGTCGGTTGGCCATCTGGATGTCTTCTTTGGAGAAGTGTCTATTCATGTCTTTTGCCCATTTCTTCACTGGATTATTTGTTTTTTGGGTGCTGAGTTTGATAAGCTCTTTGTAGATTTTGGATACTAACCCTTTATCTGATATGTCATTTGCAAATATCTTCTCCCATTCTGTCGGTTGCCTTTTAGTTTTGCTGATTGTTTCCTGATTGTTTCCTTCACTGTGCAGACGCTTTTTATTCTGATGAGGTCTCAGTAGTTCATTTTTGCTTTTGTTTCCCTTGCCTCCAAAGACATGTTGAGTAAGAAGTTGCTGCGGCAAAGATCAAAGAGGTTTTTGCCTGCTTTCTCTTTGAGGATTTTGATGGCTTCCTGTCTTACATTTAGGTCTTTCATCCATTTTGAGTTTATTTTTGTGTATGGTGTAAGAAAGTGGTCCAGGTTCATTCTTCTGCATGTCGCTGTCCGGTTTTCCCAGCACCACTTGCTGAAGAGACTGTATTTCTTCCATTGGATATTCTTTCCTGCTTTGTCAAAGATTAGTTGGCCATATGTTTGTGGGTCCGTTTCTGGGTTCTCTATTCTATTCCATTGACCTGAGTGTCTGTTCTTGTGCCAGTACCATACTGTCTTGATGATTACAGTTTTGTAGTATAGCTTGAAGTCTGGGATTGTGATGCCTCCTGCTTTGGTTTTCTTTTTCAAGATTGGTTTGGCTATTTGGGGTCATTTCTGATTCCATACAAATTTTAGGATTACTTATTCTAGCTCTGTGAAGAATGGTGGTGTTATTTTGATAGGTATTGCATTGAATATGTAGATTGCTTTGGGTAGTATTGATGTTTTAACAATATTTGTTCTTCCTACCCAGGAGCATGGAATCTCTTTCCATTTTTTTGAGTCTTCTTCAATTTCTTTCACAAGCCTTCTATAGTGTTCAGTGTATAGATTTTTCACTTCTTTGGTTAGATTTATTCGTAGGTATTTTATGTTTTTTTTTTGTGCAACTGTAAATGGGATTGATTCCTTGATTTCTCTTTCTGTTGCTTCATTGTTGGTGTATAGGAATGCAACCGATTTCTGTGGATTAATTTAATATCCTGCAACTTTGCTGAATTCATGGATCAGTTCTAGCAGTTTTTTGGTGGAGTGTTTTTGGTTTTCCATATAGAGTATCATGTCAACTGCAAAGAGTGAAAGTTTGACCTCCTCCTGGCTGATTTAGATGCCTTTTATTTCTTTGTGTTGTCTGATTGCAGAGGCTAAGACTTCCAATACTATGTTGAATAACAGTGGCAAGAGTGGATATCCCTGTCTTGTTGATGACCTTAGGGGGAGAGCTCTCAGTTTTTCCCCATTGAGGATGATATTAGCGTTGGGTCGTTCATATTTGGCTTTTATGATCTCGAGGTATGCTCCTTCCATTCCTACCTTCTTGGGAGTTTTTATAAAGAAAGGGTGTTGTATTTTGTCAAATGCTTTCTCTGCATCTATTGAGAGTATCATATGGTTCTTGTCCTTTCTTTTATTGATGTGATGAATCACGTTAATTGTTTTGCAGATATTGAACCAGCCCTGCATCCCATGTATAAATCCCACTTGGTTGTGGTGAATAATTTTTTTAATGTATTATTGGATCCGGTTGGCTAATATCTTGTTGAGGATTTTTGCATCCATGTTCATCAGGGAAATTGGTCTGTAGTTCTCCTTTTTAGTGGAGTCTCTGTCTGGTTTGGAATCAAGGTAATGCTGGCTTCATAGAAAGAATTTGGAAGTTTTCCTTCCATTTCTATTTTTTGGAACAGCTTCAAGAGAATAGGTGTTAACTCTTCCTTGAATGTTTGGTAGAAATCCCCTGGAAAGCCATCTGGCCTTGGACTCTTATTTTTTGGGAGATTTTTGATTACTACTTCGATTTCTTTACTGGTTATGGGTCTGTTCAAATTTTCTATTTTTTCCTGTTTCAGTTTTGGTAGTGTATCTGTTTCTAGGAATTTGTCCATTTCTTCCAGATTGCCCATTTTATTGGCACATAATTGCTCATAATATTCTCTTATTATTGTTTTTATTTCTGCTGTGTTTTTTGTGATCTTTCCTCTTTCATTCTTGATTTTATTTATTTGGGTCCTTTCCTTTTTCTTTTTGATCAAACTGTCTAGTGGTTTATCAATTTTGTTAATTCTTTCAAAGAACCAGCTTCTGGTTTCATTGATCTGTTCTACTGTTTTTTTGGTTTCAATAGCATTAATTTCTGCTCTAATCTTTATTATTTCCTGTCTTCTGCTGGTTTTGGGGTTTGTTTGCTGTTCTTTTTCCAGCTCTTTAAGGTGCAAGGTTAGATTGTATATCTGAGATGTTTCTTCCTTCTTTAGGAAGGCCTGGATTGCTATATACTTTCCTCTTATGACCTTCTTTGTTGTATCCCAGAGGTTTTGGGTTGTGGTGTTATCATTTTCATTGACTTCCATATACTTTTTAATTTCCTCTTTAACTTCTTGGTTAGCCCATTCATTCTTTAGTAGGATGTTCTTCAGTCTCCAAGTATTTGTTACCTTTCCAATTTTTTTCTTGTGGTTGATTTTGAGTTTCATAGCGTTGTGGTCTGAAAATATGCACAGTATGATCTCAGTCTTTTTGTACTTACTTAGGGCTGATTTATGTCCCAGTATATGGTCTATTCTGGAGAACGTTCCATGTGCACTGGAGAAGAATGTATATCCTGCTACTTTAGGATGAAATGTTCTGAATATATCTGTTAAGTCCATCTGGTCCAGTGTGTCATTCAAAGCCATTGTTTCCTTATTGATTTTTTGATTAGATGATCTGTCCATTGCTGTGAGTGGGGTGTTGAAGTCTCCTACTATCATGGTATTACTATCAATGAGTTTCTTTATGTTTGTGATTAATTGATTTATATATTTGTGTGCTTTCACATTTGGCACATAAATGTTTATAATTGTTAGGTGTTCTTGGTGGAGAGACCCCTTGATTATGATATAATGCCTTTCTGCATCTCTTGATACAGTCTTTATTGTAACGTCTAGATTGGCTGCTATAAGTATGGCTACTCCAGATCTCTTTAGTTGACAATTAGCATGATAGAAGGTTCTCCAACCCCTTATTTTCAATCTGAAGGTGTCTTTAGGTGTAAAGTGGGTCTCTTGTAAATAGCATATAGATGGATCTTGTTTTCTTATCCATTCTGTTACCCTATGTCTTTTGATTGGAGCACTGAGTCCATTGACATTTACAGTGAGTACTGAAAGATATGAATTTATTGCCATTATGATGCCTGTAGAGTTGGAGTTTCTGGTGGTGTTCTCTGGTCCTTTCTAATCTTTGTTGCTTTTGATATATATATATATATATATATATATATATATATATACATATACATATATATACACACACATATGTGTGTGTGTATCTATATCTATATCTATATCTATATCTATATCTATATCTATATCTATATCTATATCTATATATCTTCATCTTTTCTCCCCTCAGAGAGTCCCTCTTAAAATTTCTTGCAGGGTAGGGTTAGTGGTCACAAACTCCTTTAATTTTTGTTTGGGTAACTTTTTTTTAATCTCTCCTTCTGTGTTGAATGACAGCCTTTCTGGATAAAGAATTCTTGGCTGCATATTTTTCTGATTCAGCACATTGAATATAACCTGCCACTCCTTTTTGGCCTGCTAAGTTTCTGTGGATAGGTCTGGTGCAGACCTGATCTGTCTTCCCTTATAGGTTAGGGACTTTTTTTCCCTTGCTGCTTTTGTGATTCTCTCCTTGCCTGAGAATTTTGTGAATTTGACCATGATATGCCTTGTTGATGGTCGGTTTTTGTTGAATCTAATCGGGGGTCCTTTGTACTTCCTGGATTTTGATGTCTGTATCTTTCCTCAGGTTAGGGAAGTTTCCTGCTATGATTTTCTCACATAACCCTGCTACCCCTATTTCTCTCTCTTCCTCTTCTGGGACCCCTATGATTCTGATGCTGTTCCTTTTTAATGAGTCACTGATTTCTCTAATTCTTTAATTGTGCTCTTTTGCCTTAATCTCCCTCTTTTTTTTCTGGTTCATTATTCTCTATAAGTTTATCCTCTATATCACTGATTCTCTGTTCTGCCTCATCCATCCTTGCCGCTGCCGCATCCATCCATGATTGCAGCTCAATTATAGCATTTTAAATTTCATTCTGACTAGTTTTTCCTTCTGTTATCTCTGCAGAAAGGGATTCTAATCTATTTTCAACTCTAGCTAGTATTCTTATCCTGATTCTAAATTCTTGTTCAGACATCTTGCTTGTATCTGTGTTGGTTAAATCCCTGGCTTTCGTTTATTCGTGCTCTTTCTTTTGGGGTGAATTCCTTTGTTTTGTCATTTTGAAGGGAGAAAAGGAATTAATGAGGTAGAAGAATTAACATTAAAAAAATTAAAATAAAAAATATTAAATTAAAAAATTAAACACACACACATACACACACACACACACACACACACAAATCTTATAAATGATGCTAGATCCTAGGTGTGTTTTGGTCTGGGTGTTGAAAGTGGTTTGACAGATTAGAGAAAAAAAAGCGGAGGGAAGGAAATCTTTTGAGAATTTGAAAAAATAAATACACTGAAGTAGACTAAAATGAGATGATGGGAGTAAAATAGAATTTGAAAAAATTTACACAAAAGTAAAGGATATAGTAGAAAAAATTAAAGAAAAATATTTTTAATAAAAATGAAAAATAAAAATGAATTTTTCTCTTTCTGTATTCAAGAAAAAGAAAAAAAACAAAAAAGAGAAAAAAGAGAAAAAAGAAATCATTTGAAAATTTGAAAAAGTGAATACATTGTAATAGACTAAAATAAAATGATGAAAGTAAAATAGAATTTCAAAAAATTTACATAAAAGCAAAAAATTTAGTAAAAAAATTAAAGAAAAATATTTTTAATAGAAATTTAAAGTAAAAATGAAGTTTTTCTCTTTCTGCAGTCAAGAAAAAGAAAAGAAACAAAAAAGAGAAAAAAGAAAAAGAAAAAAGAAAAAAGAAATCATTTGAAAATTTGAAAAGGTGAATACACTGTAGTAGACTAAAATAAAATGATGGAAGTAAGATAGAATTTGAAAAAATTTTCACAAAAGGAAAAAATATAGTAAAAAAATTAAAGAATATTTTTAATAAAAATTGAAAATAAAAGTGAATTTTTTCTCTTCCTGTATTCAAGAAAAAGAAAAGTAGTGTAAAAGAGAAAAAAAAAAAGAAAATTGAATAGATGGACCTGCTAACAGATTGAAATAGGACTGCAATTACTTTGTTTTCCCATAGAAGTCTGAGTATGAAGCACTTTATAGCCCATAAACTAAGCAGGCGGTGGGAGTTGTGTTCTTGAAGAGCGAGGTTGGCCCAGTTGGGAGGGGCTTAGTGTAATGGCTCCATTATCCACTAGATGGCGCTGCTAGCCTCCTGGGGTGGAGTGTTGACGCACTCGTAGGTGCGTATGCGCATGCGCGGGAGCAGTGAAAATGGCGCCAGCCAGCTACCCAGTCTCTAGTATCAGAACTCTGTTCTCCCCGATCAGCAAACGCACACCCGTCCTCCATCTTCAGCTTTCATCCACTACCCGCTTTTTCACTGTCCGTGACCAGGCCCCAGACAGTACTTCTCTCCCGAGTTTTGTCTCAGATGCGGCTGTTTTCTCCAGCCCCTTACTTCTGAAGGACTGCAACTTTGACCCATTCAGCCCCTCTGTAGGAGGGTCTCACTGAGCAATGGCTGAATGTCGGCCATACCCAGGAACACTTGCTGGACCCTGCTGCTGCCCTGAGACTGTGGCCAGGTGCCAGCCGCCCCAGAAAAAGTTTGCGAGATAGTGTAGCAGCAGCGTTTCAGGGATTATGGAAAATCGCAACACACATCTGGCACCAGGCTTCACCTTCAACAACCTTGCCCCAGCACCAGAGAATGTGGCTGCCTTCCGGGGTCTGCTGGGACCAGGTGGCTTCAACAGTCTCTACCAAATGTCCTTCCAGCAGTGGAACTGCTTTTCCCCGTGTGGCCTGAGGACCTCCCGGACCCCACTCTGTTCCTGGGGATTCGCCCTTCCCACCAGAGCACTGCCAGGTATCGAGCTATGGAGTTGCAGACTGCACTCCTCTTGTTTACAGTCTTAATAGAATTTAAACCCTGTCCTTTCTCCTTTCTCCCTTTTTAGTTTAGTCCCTGCAGCTGTTTCCAATTTTCCACTTTCTCTCCAGCTGCTTTTGGGGAGGGGTGCTTTTCCCGTATTCTCCCCCCCCACCAGTCTCCATTCTCTCTCTGCTCACAAAAGCACCTCCCTTCCCACTCTCCAAGTTCTCCTCTCTGCGCCATGTACCTGCTGAATTCTGTGGTTCAGGTTGTGCAGATTGTTGTGTTAATCCTCCAATCAGTTTTCTAGGTGTGTAGAATGGTTTAGTGTTGGTCTGGCTGTATTTCATGGATGCGAGACACTCAAAAGACTTCTATGCTGTTCCGTCATCTTGGCTCCGTTCTATTGATTTATTTTAATGTTTATTTATTTTTGAAGGAGAAAGAGACAGAGTGTGAGTAAGGGAGGTGCAGAGAGAGAGGGAGACACAGAATCCAAAGCAGGCTCCAGGCTCTGAGCTGTCAGCACAGAGCCCGATGTGGGGCTCGAACTTGTGAACCGCGAGTGATATCATGACGTGAGCCACCATCGGATGCTTAACTGACTGAGCCACCCAGGCACCTCCTTGTCTGGTGGTATTAACAACAGATTTTGGGAATGGAAATTAGAATGAAGATAAGTACTACATGAGAATTATGCACAAAAAAGATGCCAAAGATGTTTCCTATTACCATTCTTTTGCAGAGAAAAGTCTGATCATGATCTTTGTTCAATTCGACTTTGTTCAATTAGCCTGTACAGCCATATCTGAGGGAAGTCCCTTGTACGGGGGACTGAAAGGTGGGAAGTGAGGACAAATGTTAGATATAGCATTACCTATTTAATTTCTGCAATTTTGGTCTCAAATTTACATTATTTTATTGGCTTGATGCACTTTGCAGAAGAAATTACAAATCTGAATGAGCAGTGAGAGGTATGCTTTTTTGGAACATGCTCAATTTCAGTTGAGGCCCTCCGTTATCCACCAGCAATAGTTACTGCTCTGAGAATATTGTTTCTACCTGCTTGCCTTCTGGCCACGGGGGAAGGTAGAGGGTTCAAACAGCCAAACCAGACTCAATGTGAACAGGCAGCTTTATTTTCTTTGTTGTCATTGGGCAGGCAAACAGAGCACATTGAAACTTTGGGGTTATGAAAATTGAAGAGATTTAGGGAAAATTTACCTTCATCCTCACTTTTACTACATGCTGAAAAAGGTGTCTAAGCTGAGATGTTTGGGGAAGTTAGTTAATGGCTCTTTTATGGAGTGAAAAAGACTAATTAGTTGTTTTCATTGATAAGATCCCCAAATAATTGCTCACGTCTTCTATCAGCCTAGCTAATAATAAAAGGGGCGTTTTATAACCCAAATAATTCTTGACTGTCTTGAAATCTATTCCATCTGTCAGCTCATCTCCCAAACATTAGTTTGGTTAGTTTAGTGACGGGGGAACCCGTCTCTGCACCTTCCCCTCCACTGTGGGAGCAGCACAGCAAACCACATGGCTCAGCCTCCACCAATTCTCTTTACACACCTCCCTCCACACAGTCCCCCAGGGTAACTGCTGAAAGCTCTCTTCTTTTCCTCTGTGGACCTTCATTGCCATACTGCCCTTTCTCTCACCTCTTCTTGCTCTTCCTTCCAAAATTCAGATCCCCTGCACATGGCAATTACTTTTGCATAGCTCATTAGTAACTGGTCTCTTGACTTTACTGTTCTTCTTTATCCCAGCAAATGAATAAAATGATCTTTCCACACTTTAACACAACTGCTATTGCTATTATTACCATTATCACTAATCTTTGCTATTACTCCTCTCATTACCCTCACCAGCGATGAAGATGATAGTGAAACAATTCTGACTTTTTTCGAGCACTTGTACCAGTATAGAAATACCTTGCACGCAGGTGAGAAAATGAACTCAGTGGTTAGCTGATGGCCACCAGTTACTCAATGGAGGCAGAACTGTAGAGCATATGGGTTTGTAGCTTATACCTTTTGTGTTATAATGACATTTAAATTTATCAATAGAATGCATTGGTTTCAGTTTATCTTCTAATTTACTAACTTGAGTGAATTTTTAGCCATTTTTGTTGTGTTTTTCGGGGCGACTTCCACTTGAAAGCATGCACAGGATAACTTATTTCATTGTCTCTGGCAGAAAGAAATGAAATGAGAGCCCACTAAGAAATTAGAAGGGAATTGAAAGGATGAACCTATGTTTAGGGTCAGTGGGCTGGAACTGAGCTCGTAGTGGCTCAGAGCTATCAACTGTGTGCATCTCTTTCTAACACTGGTCAGTGACTATAGATTGGTAGCTGAGAATCAGCCATGCTGAGATTATTTACACCAGAGAAGTCACCAAATGCTACTGTATTTATTTCTTGTGGCTGCTGTGACAGGGTTCTGTAGTCAAGGTGTTGGTAGGGTCGTGCTCCCTCTGAAGGCTCTAGGGGAGAATCTGTTGCTTGCCTCTTCCAGCTTCTGGTGGCTCCAGGTGTTCCTTGACCTGTGGCCACAGCATTCTAATCTCTGCCTCTGTGGTCCCATTACCTCCCACTGCCTCTGTCTTATAAGGGTACATGGGACTATGTTTAGGGACAACCCAGCTAATCCAAGGTATATCCAGGACAAGCTCCTCCTCTTAAGATTCTCTCTTTTTTTTTTTTTTTTGAGAGAGAGAGAGAGAGAGAGAGAGAGAGAGAGAGAGAGATCACATGCATGTGTGCTCAAGCAGGGGAGAAGCAGAGAGAGAGGGAGAAAGAGAATCTTTAGGAGGCTCTACACCTAGCTCAGAGCCCGGCACAGGGCTTGATCATGACCTGAGACCATGGAATCATGACCTGAGCCGAAATCAACAGTCAGATGTGCAACCTACTGAGCCACCAAGTCAGTGCCCCATTAAGATTCTCAATTACTTCATTTGCCACGTATAGTAACATTCATTCTTTTGCAACATAAGGTAATAATACAGGTTCTGGGGATTAGGACATGGACTTTGGGGGCCCACCATTTAGCCACTACAGATACAAAGCAGTCTCTTCCCCCACTGGACTGCTGCTTTACCTGCATACCACCGGTCCTGTGTTCAATAAAAATGGTTACCTGGTGTGACATAGGGCTTCAGAGCAAATGCCACCATGAATTACTGGTGCAGTAAGAGCAGTGTGTCCTAGTTCAGTGTCAGCCCTGTCGAGGAAATACCTTCCTCACTTTGAAAGGTCAGCATGATTGATTAAATTATCAGCACATTAAAGTTAAAATTAAAATCCGCCATTCATTACAATGGATGGCACTGGGGGCACCTGGGGGACTCGGTCGATTAAGCGTCCGACTCTTGGTTTCAGATCAGGTCCTGATCTCATCGTTCGTGAGTTCAAACCCCACGTTGGGCTCTGCACTGACTGTGCAAAGCCTGCTTGGGATTCTCTGTCTCCCTCTCCCTCTGCCCCTCCCCTGTTCTCTCTCTCTCAAATAAATAAATAAATAAATAATAAAAAAAGAAACAAACAAAAAACAATGGATGGCACTGATGTTTTCAAAATTGTAAAATGATATGGAATGGCCATGATACAAACAACTTTATTCAACAAAGTCCTGAATTCGTCACTGGATTGTTTTAGATTTCCTGTGTTTCTAAGCTTCCCCTTACATCACACATATGGTCTTCTGTCTTTCAAAAATATCCCAATGATAACTTTTCGTGACCATAATCACATTATTGGATGAAAAATCTATTTATAGAGCATGGATCAGGGGATGTTTATTGACAGTTTTGGTAGGTACTTAACTAAAGAAATGAAATTCTGGGGATGACACCCAATCTCTCAGATATTTAAAAATGATACTTGATCAAGGATTTGTGATAGCTTACCTTGCACTGCCAAGATAGTCTGGAACTTAAAGTTGTTCTTATTCATTACTTTGGCATATTTAAATGAATTTTTAAAAAGAAAGTGTAACTATACTTATCCATATTATCATCATCAGTAATTTCCAGTAGAACTGGAATGCCACCAAGTTCCATCAGTTTTATGGCTATTCTCCATCAGATAGTTATTTGGCTAACACAAGTTGTTGCCTTGAAGATGGATTGACTCTTAAAAGCAAAATCCTTCTGCATGAAGCCTACATTGATCCAGGAGAGTGTCAAGCTTTAAATTGCTTTTCAGATGTAGTTGGTCCTGAGGCAGGCCATTAAACATCTGCTTCCTCTAGAACAGTGGTTCTCTATCTCGGCTGTACATTAGAATCACCCAGGAGCTGATACAAATCCTAAAGTGCAAGACCAGTTACAGAGGACTCTGTAAAACTGGTGCTTCGTCTTCAGTAGTCTTTAAACTACCCAGGTGATGGTATTGTATTAACAAATTTGGGAACCAAGTCATTGCTCTAGGAAGAAATAATCCTTTCTCTTCTCCCAGGCAAAATGAATCCTCAGAAATAATCTTTGACCAGAGATGCTAAGTGTCCCCAGTATCATCATTTTACTATAAGACTGGGATTATAAGCTTTAAAAAAATTAGATGTTTAGGTGTTTATGGTACTTGTTACTAATAACCAGGTTTTTGTTCACCCTATGTGGAAAGAGCATGGTACTTTTGAGAATCATAGAGTTTATTATATTAGGCCCAAGTAATCTGAACTATTAATTACTCAAAAAAGAAAAGTGTATTCATTTTATAAGTTAATCATGCTCTATTTCCACTCTAACCTCAGATATCTTACTATACCATTTTACTGCTTATTAGCATATGCAGATAATGATGGGGGGGGATACCAGAGATGTTGAACAAACAGGAGAGGAATAAAGTTGAATGGATTTCCAGATGTAATTTTTTTTAAATGTTAAAAATTTTAAACTATGAATTCTGCACATTTTATAGAGATGGCACATGCTCATTGTAAAAAAAATCAAGAAATGTAGAAAATTTGAAAGCAACATATAAAGAAAAAAATCTCATATTTAGAAATAACTAGTATTAATATTTCCTAAAAATAAGCCAAATATGTCTCTGTTTATATAAACTGATAAAAGAGTTATGCAGATAAATAGACATTTTTAAGAGACTGGGATTCTGCTATACATCATGTTTTTAATATTAAAATTATTACATTTAATTTTGCTTGAATTAACAGAAGAAAACATATTTAAATATAATAAAGAAATTGTTGAACTTCAGAGGTATATTGGACTCAAAAATTCAGAAAATTTAATATGAAAATCATTAAGAACCTGGAGTCATCATATTCCAGTTTTACAGAGTATGAACTGATGACTTCTTGATATGGAATATGAAGGATTAATAGTTAAAAAATTTCTCCCACTTCCTTGCCACAACCCGCTGATAATTTTTACTTACAGTTTTACATTGTTAGTTTAGGATATTTACATTTATTTTATTTTAAAACATTTTTTGTTTATTAAATTTTTTTTATGTTTATTTATATTTGAGAGAGAGAGAGTCAGAGCATGAGCAGAGGAAGGGCAGAGAGAGAGGGAGACACAGAATCTGAAGCAGGCTCCAGGCTCTGAGCTGTCAGCGCAGAGCCTGACCTGGGGCTGGAACCCACAAACTGTGAGATCATGACCTGAACCGAAGTCAGAGGCTTAAACAACCGAGCCACCCAGGCACCCTAAGAGTATTTACACTTCTAATGTGCAACACAATATCTACGGTTGTTTACAATTAGTTCCCCTTTTCCATAGTTTCTTCATCACTTATGACCAAAGTTCCATAGTGTATATATTGTTTACCACTAAATTTTCAACTCCCAAGGATAGTTCTAGCACAGCAGATTTGTTAAATAAATAGCATTCCTGGGGTAGATGTAATGATTAATATCTTAGTTGGTTGGGCTTATAATTGAGTAGTTTTTGTTTTTGTTTTTGTTTTTTATTTTTAAAGAGGGCTATTGTTTCTATATTCTTTGATTCCTTTCAATTTAAAACTCTCATTTTTTGTTTATAATTATGATTTTCACTTTCCTTCAAATATAAATATAAATACCATCGCATTTTGCAATGGAGAAGCCTGAGACTCTCTGGCATTTACTCCCCTTACAGATAGTTTGTTTTCTCTCTCTGCAGTATTCTTCATTCTAAAAGTTTAATCACTAGGACTTTTTTTTTTTCTGGAGAGTTGGTTGTTCTGTATCACAGTTTCATTAAACATAGTTTACTCTTTTGATCTGTAGATTCAGATCTTCCTTGATTTTCTGTGTTATTTGTTTAACTTGTTTTTCTCTTTTGGGGATTCTTTTCTTCAAGGCTCTCATGTTTGCTTATGTTTGATCATTTTGCCTGATCTTAATATGCACATTTTCTTTAACTGCATTTTTATAATTCATTAGGATTATTGTAATTCTTTATTCTATGCTGTTAATATGGTTTTCAGCAATACATTTGTGGTAGCTGTTTTTTCAAATTAAGTATCTAGCAAACTATAAAAATTTCAGATAATATGAGAATAATATGAAGGAGAACAACAGGGAAATAACAGACAATAGAAACAGTTTCATAGGGACTCCAGATATGGAAATTAAGACACAAGTTCTAAAATTAACATGTTTATTATGAGGAAATAAAGACAATCTTAAGAAATTTCGCAGATACTAGAAAGTATAAAGAACCACAAAAATATGAAAACAAAACCAATAAAATGTCTAGAATTTCAAAACATAGTAACTAAAGCTATAAACCCACTGGATTGTATTCTCAGCAGGGATGAGACATAATGAACCAGAAAATACATCAGAAGAAAAGAATCAGAATGAAACACTAATAGACAAAAAGATGGAAAATGCATAAAGAGTAAAAAATGTAGAGGATATAGTGAAAATATTCAAAAAGGGGAAGGCAGCACAAAATGAGGTGGATACAATATTTGAAGAGATAAGAGCTGGGAATCTTCTAAAAAGGATGAATGCCTGAAATTGCAGATCATGAGGCCCTCCAAAACACCAACCAGGTAATTAAAGCAATTCTACATTTAGCACATGAAAATAGAAGAGCTGGCAGCAGAGGAAAGGAAAATATCAAAAGCAGCCAGGGACTGGGGAGCTGAGGAGGGGATTCATATTTCCCCTCCTCAAAAGTGACAATGTAACTGATAGCTTACTTCTCAAAATCAGAAACAATGAATGCCATAAGGAAATGCAGTAACATTTTTGTAGTGCAGAAATAAAGTAACCGCTAATCTAGCATTATCTACTTTAAGGTGAAGTGAAGACATTTAAAGAAGAACAAAACAGAAACTATGTCATCAATGGATCATTATCAAAGAAAAATCTAAAGAGTGTTTCTTGTGAAATGGGTAGATAATTTAGAGATATGGGGAAAAATGAAAAGCTGTGAAAGTATAAATGTGTAAATTGAAATTAACATTGACTATATAAAATTATATAAGAATAAATAGTAACAAATTATATAATAAATTTTATTGACATTAAAAATTAAAAATTTATTATTTTTTATGTGTTTACAACACTTGTTATATATATATATGTTTTTTTAATATATGTAGCAAGTGTATCACAAATATCCAATATGTAGGAATCAATCTAACAGAGGGCTATGAGAGTACTTTACACAGAAAACCAGAAAAAAAATTGAGAAAAATACGTATGTATAATATTAGACATTTGGAAGTAATCACCAGCAGAACTAAGGACAGAAAGATTAAATGAGCTAAAAATTGTTTTCCTGGAGGAATGAGAAGGGGTACAAAGAATATGATTGGGGACTGCTTCTTTTGGTAAAAGCCCTTCTGTACCATTGGAATTTCTAAACATGTGAATGTATTTTTTTTGTTGTTGTTAAAAATACTTATGTATTTTTTAAACCCCAAATTTAAAGTTTTAAAGTTTAAAGTTCCCCGAGAACTGCATCATTTAACTTATCAACTCAACCTTTGAACTGACCCCTTTCTTCAAAGTCCTTTCTTATTTATAATATTTCTGTTTTATCATTATCTATTTTATTTTCTTTTTTAATTCAAACTCATTGAAGGCAGAGATTCTTCCTTATTTTCCTTACATACTCCAAGGGCCCAGTGTGGGTTATAAGTGCATTGTATAAGAGCTGTTTCTAGATCAACACTAGTATAATCTTGAATGTCAAAAATATGAAAGGACAAGGATACCATTATGCCTACACAAAATCTGGACAAAAATAAGCTGTTCTGAGTGAGAATCTTGTCTGGATTTGAGTTTTAGACAGAGAAAATCTGAATTTGAGAGGTTTTCTGGAAATAGGAAAAATATAGTTTTTTGAAAATATTTGGTAGCTTTTCAGGATCCATAAGCTCTTATGAACAGTATAATTTTGGTGAAAAAAAAAAAGTAAATTCAAACTTCTTCCCTCCATCCCTAAGCTCATTTCTAACCTGTGGTATGAGGACTTCTATTTGGAGAGGGGACTTCTCAAGTTCTCTCATCTGTCTCTTTCTCGCCCTGTCCCTCTCTTTATTCCCTTTGTTGGTCCTCCAGAGTCAAAGATGAAGAGGGGAGACTAGTGAGGGAAGTGTAAGTGTCTCTAATGTAATCAGTGCTGTAGGTAACTGGTTGTTGGTGCCTCTGTGGTAGTTACCAAATGCTGGCCCTCTCTTCCTTCCTGATACTCTGAGACTTTGTCTTTAATCTTTTCTCTATTTGAAGAAGTTCCTTCACTTAATCTTTAAGGGTTTGTCTGCTAGTGACAGATTATTTTAGATTTTCTCATTTGAGAATGTCTTTATTTTCTCTTCATTTTTAAACTTTATTTTTGAGAGAGAGACAGAGTGTGAGCAGGGGAGGAGCAGAGAGAGAGAGAGAGAGAGAGAGAGAAAGAGAGAGACAGACAGAATCTGAAGCAAGCTCCAGGCCCCAAGCTGTCAGCACAGAGCCTGCCGCCGGGCTCGAACCCATAAACCGCGAGATCATGACCTTAGCCGAAGTTGGACACTCAACTGACTGAGCCACCCAGGTGCCCCAATTTTCTCTTCATTTTTAAAGGATGCTTTCCATGTATAGAATTGGCAGTTACCAGATCTTTTCCTTCAGTATTTGGAAAGATAATATACCACTCTGGCCTCCATGGTTTCAAATGAGAAATCTGCTGTCATTTTTTCCCCAATTTTTTATTTTTATAAGCAATGTATAGTTTCTCTCTGGATGCTTTTAATGTTTTGTTTTGTTTCTAGTTTCTAGAAATTTAATTTTGTCTTTCCTGGCATGGATGTCTTTGGATTTACCCTGTTAATAGATTGTTCAACTTCTTGAATCAGTAGGCTTCTGTCTTTCACCAAATTTGGTAAGTTTTCAGCCACTATTTCTTAGAATACTCTTTCAGTCTTCTTCTCTTTTACTGGGATTGCAATGATGCAAATGTTAGGAATTCTTGTTATTGTTACACAGATACCTGATGCTCAGTTTCTTTTTCTCAGTGTGTTTTCTCTTTGTTGTTGAGATTGGGTGGTCTACTGATCTGTCCTCAAGTTCACTAATTCCATCTTCTGTCATCTCCATTCTACTTTTTAAATTTTTTTAAGGTAATTTATTTATTTTTGAGAGAAAGAGAGAGCATTAACATGAGTGGGGGAGGGGCAGAGAAAGAGAGAGAGAGAGAGAGAGAGAGAGAGAGAGAGAGAGAATCCCAAGCAGACTCTGCACTCTCACCACAAAGTCCAATGTGGGGCTCGAACCACATTATGACCTGAGCCGAAGTAGGACACCTAACCGACTGAGCCACTCAGGTGCCCCAAGCAAGCTTTTATTTCTATTATTTATCTTTCATATCTACATTTTTAAAAATTCTTTTAAAATAACTTCTATTTTTTGAGATATTCCAGCTTTTTCAATTTTCTCAAGAGAATTGCTTGTTGAAGTGTTTTTATGACTGCTCCTTTACAGTCCTTGTCAGATAATTCCAACATCTGATTCATGTTGGTGCTGACGTTAAGTGATTGTATCTTCTCATTTAAGTTCTGTTTTTCCTGGTTCTTGGTATAATGGGTGATTTCCAGTTGCATCCTGGACACTTTGTTCATTATGTCAGGAGACCTGGTTTCTATTTCCGTCCTTTATTTTTTGTCAGTCAACCCTATTTAGGTCTTCACTCAAGTTCTGGACTACTATTGTGGACTGTCGTTCCAATGGCAGTTTAATTTTCACAGTGTCATTGTTCTTGTCTTTGTCTGGTGATGCAGTGACTCCTACAGGTCCCTGTGAGTGCTGCCTGAGGGGGTGAAAGGAGTTTCTTTAGACTGGGCACTCAGTGTCACTGGGTGGAGGAGAGGATATTTAGGTTCATGAATACGAAGAGGCTTCCTAGGCCAGGAACCTATTGTGGCTAAATTCCTTTTTCCAGAACAAAGAGAAACAGGGAAAGATATTTTCTCACAAGGTGATAAGTGCAGAAGAAGCTGTGAGAGCTCTTTATCTCATGGCAAGGAACTATTCCAGGCCCAAGGACTATTCTTATGTAGTCTAGTGAGGAGCAGAAAACTGCACCTCCCAACAGTAGGAAACACAGCACCACATTAAAATACCATGACTAGTAAGTTCCAGAGAAACTGTACTGAAAGAGTGTGAGGGCTTAAGTCCACCTCATATGCTTATTAAGATTTTAAGGGGCACCTGGGTGGCTCAGTCAGATAAGCATCTGACTCTTGATTTCCACTCAGGTCATGATCTCACAGTTCATGGGATCAAGCCCTATGTTAGGCTCTGCACTGAAAGCATGGGGACTGCTTGGGATTCTCTCCCTCTCTCTCTGCCCCTTACCCACTCATGCTCTCTCTCTCTCAAATTAAATAAAATTAAAAAAAAAGATTTTAAGTAGTTGAAAGTTTCCCTAAAGAATGAAGAAGTACTTTCCTTTGGCAACATTCTTGGATTTTTATTAAGAACATCTTACATTTCATGTTTAATTTTAAAAACTAGTAATAAAAAAATTTCTGAAAATTTTTAAAACAAACAAAAATGAAAAAAATTACTTATGGCTGCTTGCAAATATAACTACATTTATATTTGTATATCCTCTGACATTTATTGTTTTCAGAAGAATTTTGAAATCCACAATCATTTTTAAGGTGGATTGTAGATTTATTTATTTTTTTCCAGCTTTATTGAGGTATAATTGACAAATAAAAATTGTATTTGTATTAAGGTATATATTGTATTGTGGTATATATAAGGTGTATATAAGGTATTGTATTAAGGTATATAATGGGATGACTTGATATATGCATACACAGTGAAATAAATACCACAATAAAATTAACACATCTATCACATAATTATTCTTTGTGTGTGGTGAGAACAGTTAAGATTTACTCTCTTAGGAAATTTCAAGTATATAATTTGGTATCATTAGCTATAGTCATCATGCTGTACATTAGATCCCTAGAACTTATTCATCTTATAACTAAAATGTTTGAACACTTTGAGGACCCTGGGTGACTCAGTCAGTTGAGAATCTGACTTCGGCTCAGGTCATGATGTCACAATTTGCAAGTTGGAGCCCCGCGTCAGGCTCTGGGCTTGCCAGCTCGGAGCCTGGAGCCTGTTTCGGATTCTGTGTCTTCCTCTCCCTCTCTGCCACTCCTCCACTCGTGCTCTCTCTCTCTCTCAAAAATAAACATTAAAAAAATTAAAATATTTGAACACTTTGAACAACATCTCTCCAAATTCCTAAGCCCCTAGCCCCTGGCAACTACCATTTTACTGTCTACTTCTATAGGTTCAACTTTTTTAGATTCCATATATAAGTGAGATCACATAGTGTTTGTCTGTCTGTATATGGTTTATTGCACTTAGCAAAATATCCTCCAGATTTACCTACGTTGTCACAAATGTCAAGATTTCCTTTTTCTATGGCTAATTGCTATACTATTGTGTGTGTGTGTGTGTGTGTGTTTGTGTGTGTGTGTTTACCACAGCTCAGTGTCCATTCATCTGTCCATGGTGAGCCTGTTACCAGGTACTCAGGTGTGTGTAGATTCTATCTGATCCCTGGGCTGACAACACTGCCTCTAGGACCCTTGTCAGTAGGGCTGGTGCTGGGACAAGGGCCCCATTGAGGTCTCACAGTTGGATCTGCACATAGCAGGTCTGCTACCAGGTGTGTGGATAATGGGACTCCTGCCAGATCCCTGGGAGAGTTCCTGCCGGGTCACTGGGAGGGTCCCTGGGCAGGTCGAACTAACCTCAGACTGCAGCTGTGAGGAACTAGAACTGAATCAAAGGACTGTTTCAGGGTCTGAAACAGACAGATGGTACTGCTGACGGGATGAAGCCCAAACAGGTCTATTGCCCAGTCTACAGGGGGTTGGGACTGTTTCTGAGTCTGAAATTGGGATCGCAGTTGGTGAGCCCGCCACCTAGACATGGATCTGCCTTCTCAAAATTGTCCTCCTTGGTTGTGTGCTCCTGTGGAGTTTTGTAACCTCCTGTCTGGAAACCAAGGCTCCCATAAATTCACTTTTATCCATGGAGGCCATGGGGGAATATGAGCGAGGGACTTCCTATTCAGCCATCTTGTGGACATCATTCTCAAAGTATATAATCATTAGCTATAACCTTTTATAGAACTTTGTCCTTGAATTTACATATGTACATGTATTCTTACAAAAACATAAACATGCTTATGCTATGTTTATTATTCAACTACTATGGGGATGGGGTCAAGTGGAAAAGAGAGGTAGACTTCCAAACGTCATTCTTGCTTAGGGGGTCGTAGAAGCAGTGTGTTAGTGGAATTGGCAGTTGTAGCATAGCTTCCAATTCATACAGCTTCTTGGCTGTTGTAGGAGCAGCAACTGTCTTGGTGGTGTGGCTCCCAGAAGCAGTGAGGTTTCATGGACATACCCTGCAGTCCTCCCACCAGTCCTAGAAGTGATTCCATAAACTGTTAATTCCCTGCAACCATTTTCCTTCATTAAACTGATTAGATTATTTCCTACTCTTCTGTTGTGGTTGAACTCAGACTTATATACTTCTCTTCTTACTGACATCCCTCATGTCTTTGAGTGATTTTATTTTCTTGGACCCATCACCTTATTTTGGAGTAGTGCAAGAAGAATCCTTTTTTCTCCTCTGGTAAGGAGGAGGAAAAAGCCACACTACTTCCCCAAAGGTTGCTCTCTATGAAGGACTCTCTTCTTTTCCTCTTCCCTAGTCTTTTGCTTACAAGGATAAGGATAATGTTTGGGTGTGGCAGAATCAGTTCAGATGTCACTAAATAACTGGAGGGGCTGTCTGGCCCTCAATTATTTGTGGCCCCTTCTATCATAGGAGTACTTTACACCCTCAAGTTTTCATCTTTGGGCCCCCGTTTGCAGTGATAAGGTAATGATGAAACCCCTCCACACAACATCTGTTCCAGAGGCTACTGAAGAAATATTGATCAGGAAGTATTGTTAGCTGGGGCTCCTTTTTTTTGCAGTAGAGATGGAGAGACTGCACTGGTTTGGACTAAGTTCACAGGACAAGGTGAGAATTTGAGGGTGGAAGGCTTAAAGAGAGGGCTGTGGCAAACAAACAAACAAACAAACAAAAACAAACAAACAAAAAACCCCACGAAACAAACAATCTTTTCAGGCCCCTAGCTTGAATGTGGCATCATTTCCTGAGATGGTGACTGTGGGAGGAATTGTAGTGGGACAAAGCTCACAATATGGTTTTGGACAAGTGTGAGATGTCTCTTGGGATGTGCAGATAGAGGTAACAATAGGAGAGCTGGTGCAGGAAGAGAGGCTGTGCTGGAGATGTAATGTTGCAGTTGTAGGGTTTGAAACTCAGTAGACAAGATTGTCCAGAGAGAAGAATAGAAGAAAGTGAAGGGAGAAAGTAGTTCCTTTTATTGCTGGTTTTATTTTATTTATTAATTTTTTTTAATGTTTATTTATTTTTGAGAAAGAGAGAGAGAGACAGAGAGATGGAGACAGAGCATGAGCAGGGGAGGGGTAGAGAGAGAGGGAGACCCAGAATCTGAGCTGTCAGCACAGAGCCTGATGCAGGGCTCGAACCCATGAACCGTGAGATCATGACCTGAGCCAGAGTTGGACACTTAGCCAACTGAGCCACCCAGGCTCAGTTAAAAAAAAAAAAAGTTTTTTCCTTTAAATAGTGTAAGTTTATCATGTTAGCATAGTGATGGGAAGCAGTAGTGAGGGAGAGGTCGAAGAAGAAGTGTTGGCCCCTTGATTGGCCAAAGGGCGCTTTAAAAAATTATTTATTTTATTATTATTATTGTTTTATTTGAAGCAGAAGGGAAGAAAGAAGCTTGGCTATAGATGCAGATAAATTTGTAGCCACAATTATAGAAAGTTGAAGGGGTTCCCATCTTAAGACTCGGGAGGAGTCAAATGTCTTTTTGGTGCCTAAGAATAATCAGTGTCACTGGTTTCCACAGCTATGAAACAAGCAGAGTTCATATTTGTATGACTTTATGAGCAGAAATTTTATCAATTGTCCGTTTTTTCTTTCTTTTTATTTTTAAAATATTTTTATTTATTTTGAGAAAGAGAGAGACAGACAAGAGAGTGAGCAAGGGAGGGGCAGAGAGAGAGGGAGACACAGAATCTGAAGCAGGCTCCAGGCTCTGAGCTGTCAGCACAGAGCCTGATGTGGGGTACGAGCTCACGGACTGGGAGATCATGACCTGAACTGAAATTGATGCTTAACTGACTGAGCCACTCAGGCTCCCCGATTGTCCTTTTTTTTTTTTTTTCTAAATTATCCCTTAGCTGTCTATATTTCCTGGGGGAGGTGAGGAGGACTAGTATAAGTGAATCAAAGGGAAAAAAAAAATCAAAAGTTGAAAAGCCTTGTAGGACATAATACTTTGAAACTAAACTTTCAGGATCAACAATGTACATTTTCTGAAGGAGACAAAATGATACACATAATAGTAATAACCAGCAGGTTTTATTTTAAATAGGACCTAATACTCATTGAAGGAAAACTTAACCTTTCACAACCCTTTATTAATTTTTTTTCTAAAGCCATGCATTCTAAGAATACTGATATTTTCTGGGCAGCTAACTACTGCACTTCTTCTACTGTAGAGCCCACGCCTAAGATTGAGATACAAAAGATCCGCTCCTCTGAAATTGTTAGAAGCCACAGCAAAAGGACTGGGGCACTGACCAAAAGGAGATGAGTCATTCGTAGGAAAGCATTTTTCTCAGGGATGTAGGGCCCAGAGGCTGAAGGCGCACAGGCAAGACTGGCGATGTACTTGCAAATTAACTGCGTGAAAGCCTCAGTCACTGTCATCATTCTCGGCACGTTCAGGCCCATGGAGTAAAACAGCATTTCAGTACTGATGTATCTGCTGCCATTTGAGCCACTTTGCAGTAGATTTAAAAAGATGAGGGATGCAATATTAACGGTAAAGAGAAGGGGAGGGGTGGGCAGGAACAAGGAAGATGACTTCACATTTCGCTGTGTATTTCCAAACCACATTTCCTCTAAAGAGATTCTTGTTCATATTCTTATCCTGTGGTCAAATGAGCCCCATCCAAACACTCAGGCAGCAGCTGGCTATGGGGGTCTAATCCTGACGAGTGTGCAATGCTTTCAAGAAAAGAAGACTTAAATAAGTGAAATGACTCAAGAAAAGTTCCAGGCAATAGCTGAGTAAGTATTAAATTGTGAGGAAGTGACAAATGCTGTTGGAATTCAGTAAAAACAATGAAGCACAGTGGGTTTGGGCAAGAAGGAGAGATTGTGGAAAGGATATGTCTTGAAGAAGGTGGCAGGGGTGAGAGGATTAGAAAGGAGGAGAGAAGCATGTAGGAGGAGTGTTGTGACCAGGGTTCCCGGAGCAGGCTTCGGGAAGCATCGATGGTCATGATGCTGATGGAGATGTGATGTGGAGAAAGAGAATGAGGGATGAGTAGGATCTGAGGCAACACTGAAATGAGCGCCAGCCCAGGGGAGCCAGCTCCCTGGTCTAACCATGCCCTTTATGATGGATTAGTTCAGTAATTAACAAGTATAATTCAGTTCCTTCTTACTGGTTCGTTGTTACTTCGTTTCCTTTATTAATGAAAAATAGAGAAATTCTAGAATGCTGTCTGGTTCAATGTACCCGCATGCTAAGGCAGGCTGTTGATCAGGGCCTTTCTCTGAAAGCAGGTAACACAGACAAAGAGGAAAAAAGGTGAGACAATAAAAGATGTGCCCTTGTGAGCGATGGGGTGGCTACTATGCCCAGGGCTGGCTGAGCTGGGGACCTGGGGTCACGTTGGGCGATGCGAGCCTCTCAGTTTACTCATTAGTTCTTAGACCAAACAGGAGAATTATGTCTCAGGGCTTTGATAAGTCGTGTTCTTTTGGGGCACTGTAGTTCTGAGGATTTAATCAGCGATAGGTGGGGAGTGAGACAGTGCTCTCCAGAGAGCTGCTGATAGTTTGCCTGCATTTACTAATTTCTCAGGGACACTCCACTGCAATGAACTCAGGACCACAAATTGATCAGCTCCATCTGCTGGCATGATTTGCCCTCCTAGCAAAGCCAAGCCAACCTGTCTATTTCCTTACTTTAAAAAAATTTTTTTTTTCCATGCACTTGCTTGAACATTTCTTTCACTATAATTGCTATGTATTCTTATTTTTGTAGTATTATATACATGGTTATAAGTCATCTCAAATCTTTTTTTGAAGGAAATAAAAGATAATAATAGTTTCTTCTTTGGCTTACATAAGAAATTATGAGGGGAGAAAACCCCTCAGAGAAGCCATCTAGGATATTTACCTGTTATGAGGTAGGATTAAACTAACCCCTACAGTCTATTTTTAAAGACTTTCTGAGAGAAGTAACTTGTATCTCTGTGATACATTTTCATATTTGCCATGGCTCAATGTCAGGAATTCCTTTATGTTTAACCTAAATTCATAGGTTACATTTTTTTTTAAGTTTTTAAAATTTATTTATTGAGAGAGAGAGAGAGAGAGAGAGCAAGTGGGGGAGGGGCAGAGAGAGGGAGAGAGAGAATCCCAAGCAGGCTCCAGACTGTCAGCACAGAACCTGATGTAGGGCTTGAACTCACAAACCATGGGATCATGACCTGAACTGCAATCAAGAGTCAGATGCTCAATAGACTGAGATACCCAGGCGCCACCATAGGTTACATTTTAATAAGAGTTTCTCTTTTACTCACCTTAGGGGTGTTTCCCCCTTCTTGTTTCAGCTCTTAGTTGTCCCTTCCAACCTCAAAGTCATGCATGGGAGATGCGCCCACCCCATCTGGTAGGTCCCTGGGGGCCTAGGCCCTGGGTGTGGTAGGCACAAGCCTTCAAGAGAAGGTTCAGTGATTGGTGTGTGTGTGTGCGTGTGTGTGTGTGTGTGTGTGTGTGTGTGTGTGGACTCATACCTGAGGACCAGGAGTTCTGCTCACCAGATGCTTGGCAGCTGGCCAGGAGGGGTCCTGACATTTGGGCGGGTAGGCAGTTTGAGGCCGGTGGGCCTCTGTTGAGGTGTCACCAGGCCACCACAGTACTAGAGTGAGCTCCATAGGACTTTTGGATCTTGGCGGGTTTCCCTTTCAGGGTCATGTGTTCCAGCCCTGGCATCTGCTATGAGATCAGTCAGGGAGGGTGTCAGGACATGCTCCCACCTCCTACTCTTTCCCTCCAGCCCCCTTGGTGTTTTCACACCATTCCCCTCTGGACTTTTATCCTCAATCATGCAAAGCACACAAGACATGGTGACCCTCTGTCTACAGTAGAGCAGGACTGCTTCTTAGAAACACAGGACTAATTTCTTAGAAACTCTCCAGTAGGTGAGAAGAACAGCTTTCATTACGTGTTGGTGAGTCACTCCTTCTCAAGGAAGGAGAGAATAATTTTCCCGGAGAAGCAAAATGACAACAGATACCTCCCCCAAATAGGGCTTTTATATTTTGACTCCCAAGGAAAATGAGCGGAACTGAATAGCATTCTGATTGATTGATTGATTGATTGATTTAATAGCATTCTGATTTAGTTGTCACAGCACATCATAAGCTTGGTGATGATTATTAAAATCATAAACTGGCCTCCTTCTACTTTCTGGCCACAATAAGAACAACCCTTTTATTCTTTCAAAAATTAATTATTTTCCGAACCTTGTCATCTTTATTATTTTCCTTGTGTCTTTCCCCAAATCTTCATATCTTTTTTTAAAATCAGGTCCTACTACTACTCAGTGCTTGGTGAAGGCTCTGTTTGATGCAAAGTCATATCAGGGTCTTAAGTGACACTTTGGTAGCCACTTGTCCTATGCAGATTTTAGTTTTGGAATTGTTATAATTGTACTGCTTTGCTAAGTCATGCTCGCTTTGCTCCATGTTATCTGGATAGCCAACCTTTGGCAAAGCAGCTTCTGGCGAACCCTGAGATAGAGGTAGTGGAACAGTTCACGTCTTAGAGAAACTACTTCCCAGATGCTTGGCCTCTATGCTGCTGCCTTGGGTCAGTTTGACGGCTTTTTAGTTTCTATCCTGGGACTCCACCTGTTTTAGTCCAAATATATATTAGGTGTAAGTTACATTAACTCTGTCTTGAAGATGGCGTAGTCAGATAGAGGTTCATCTGTCTCCCATGACAAGAAGTCTGGGGTTGTTGCCCGGTAGCATTGGTTCAGCTGCTCATCAGCATCACCGGGGTCCTAGCTCTGCCCTTCTTACTTCTGCTGCCTTTCATTCTCATATTTTTGGTCTCATGATGCCAAATGGGATCTATAGCTCCACACATGGTATCAGTGATATATGTGCGTGGGGTGGAGGAAGAGCTGAAAGCCCTCAGCACCCTCTTCTCTTGCCTAGAAATCTGAAGCTATACTTCATTGGCCACATCTTTGGCCACCCCTACCGGCACAGGAGAGTAGGAAAGAGATGAGGTTTTCTGGCCTTGATGGCAGAGAGGAGCACAAGAGAAAAGGGTTGGAAATGGCTGTTTGATCACCTAACCACCAGTGCTGCAAATCACACAAGAAAGAGGCATTCCAAAGTTGTTAATTAGGGTGGTCCCTGTACAGGAGCTTTGCCAACTTGTTGTTGGGGAATTCCTCAAATTAGGGGAGGTAAGTTCTGTCTTCACTACTGCAGATAAAAATACCAGAAACCCGCTTTCCCAGCCTTCCTTGAACTAAGGTGGGAATCTGAGAGGGAGAGGTGGGGTGGGGGAGAAGCCCATGTTCAGTTGTACTTGAAGCCAGTCTTACCCCCATCCCTCTCCAAAACCATTCAGTTGTATGGGTCGGTATACATAGGTCATCATACTTTTTTCCTGAAGACAATTTGGGTTGAGGTTTCTGTCGCTTGAAAGCAAAAGCATCCGAGTTAATACATACTTAGAGTAAAATTCTTCTGGTATAAAATAATAAAACTACTTCACTGGTATAATTTTTGTTTCTAAAAACTTCGTCAGCTTGCTTAGACCAGTTAAAGCCACAAATCCTTGTTCTTTCTTCTTCTCATTACCCCCTCTTCCCACTCCACTGTAGCATGGTGTCTGTGTTGTCTTAAGGACCTTTATTCCAAAAGATAAATCATAATGGACATAAATTCCACTTGCAATAAATCTATTCAAAACTCTTCTTTCCCCATCCCCCATACAACATATATTCCCATGGGAATATATATTCCCATATATTTACATTGTTTCAGAGACTATTTGGAGGTTGTAGTAGCCAGCTTCTAAGACAGCCCCCACTCATCTTACCTCCTGATATTCATACCCTTGTGTGTTTCTGTCTCACATTGAACCAGGTTGGTCTGGTACAGCATATACCCTGATACGTTGCTAGTGGTGATCCACTGATTTGTCCTAAAGATTTTGGCAGTCAGTGCACAAAGAAGGAGACACAATTAGTATGATCCAGAAAGAGACTACTTCAATAGTCCTTAAAAAGAACATTGTGCAATATCATGAACAGATGTTTCAAAAACAATGTTTTCAGTAGAAATAAATTTGCTCCTATTTAGACTTACAGTGTCTAATAATCACATCAGTTGTAAGAAATAGAATGTTTTCCTTCAAAAAATGGAATAGGCTTAATTCTAGACCCAGCAAAGATGGGTTCAAGTATAAAGAACACACCAGTATGAAGAAATTAATGAGAGTCGGAGCTCACAATTCAGATTCATCTTCAATGAGCTTTTTAAAAAATGGATTTTTTTAAAGTTTATTTATTTATTTTGAGAGAGACAGAAAGAAAGAAGGGGCCAGGGGAGGAGCAGAGACAGAGGGGGACAGAGGATCCGAAGTGGGCTTTGTGCTGACAGCAGAGAGCCCAACATGGGGTTTGAACTCATGAGCTGTGAGATCATAACCTGAGCTGAAGTTAGATGCTTAACTGACTGAGCCACCCAGGCTCCCTTAAAAACTGAATTTTTAATTAATTGTTTTACATGAGAGTGCATTTAAAAGACTCACTGAGAAGTAGGATCTATGATCATTAAACAGTTGGATTTGGCTTATAAATCCCTGGAAAATAAACCTCCCAAATGTTCTTGAATCTGCTTTCATTTATATATAAGACAGCTAGAAAAATACAACAATATCATGTTGTAAAAAAGACAACTAACTAATCACATCCTGTGTGGATTTATTAGATCTAAGTCTTTTTAAGGATAATATACATTAGCACATAACTTTGGGGCACTATAATCAGGAGAATGAACCCACAACAATGGGGATAAATTAATTCAGTGTTGTGCTGCAGTTGGCTTGTGCCAGCTCCCTTCCCGACTCTGTGATCAGTGACTGCATGCTGGGAGCTTGAAATCAGTCAGTTGTTATAACTTCTCCAGCACACTGCTGGATGAATTTCTCAAATAGAGTGTTGAGCAAATGAAGCAAAACAGTATATATGGTGTGATCCATTTATAAATAAACTACAACAATTGGCCAAACTAATCTATGCTTGTAGCGGCCAGGAGAGAGAAAGGGTGGTGAACGAAAGGGGTATGAGGTGGGCCCTGGAGGTGTTTGTGAGATTTTATTGCTTGACTTGGGTGCTGGGATCATGGATGTATTCACTTTTTGAAAATTCATAAATATGTACCCTTCTGAATTGTACATGTTTCCATATGTGCATTATCCTTCAATAAAAAGTTAAAAATAACAAAAAAGTAAGCAAGCCATTAGACTAAAAATGAGTCTTTAAACAAGATAAAGAGTTATAAAACAAAAACAAAAGACAAAGATGTATAATAGAAGGCAACAAAATCTGCAAAAAGCAAAACTCTTTCTGTAGGAATTGGGTGTCCTGGTATTTGACACATTGTATATGTCATTGCATAGGCATGGAATCAATGAACCAATGGACATTTCTCTTGAACCAATGGACATTTCTCTTAAAATCCTCCTCCAGTCAACTCTGCAAATACATTATTTCAAACATTGTTATAGAAACTCTTTTTTAATTAAAAAAATTTTTTTGATATTTATTTTTGAGAGAGAGAGGCAGGCAGAGCATAGGCAGGAGAGGGGCAGAGAGACAGGGAGACACAGAATCCAAAGCAGGCTTCAGGCTCTGAGCTGTCAGCACAGAGCCTGACGTGGGGCTCAAACTCATGAGCTGTGAGATCATGACCCGAGCCGAAGTCAGACGCTTAACTGACTGAGCCACCCAGGAGCCCCAATAATTGTTTTTATCAACATAAAAATGTTTCCTAGTTAAGTATTTAAAAAGTATCAATTCTCGGAATGCCTGGGTGGCTCAGTCAGTTAAGTGTCCAACTTTGGCTCATGTCATGATCTCATGGTTTGTGAGTTTGAGCCCCGCATTGGGCTGTGTGCTGAGAGCTCAGAGCCTGGACCCTGCTTCCATTTCTGTGTCTCCCTCTCTCTCTGCCCCTCCCTGCTCAAGCTCTGTCTCTCCTTCAAAAATCAATAAACATTAAAAAAAATTTTTTTTAAAGTATCAATTCTCTTTGTGCATACGGTTTTTTTGCAATCATACTTCACTTTGCAGCAAATAACATGAGACAGGCAACAGGAATGATGAGATATCTGGAAATAATTTTATACAATGCATCAAGGAATGAAAGAGAAATTCCCTATTTACAAGTGAAAAAGCCTCAAAGAGCCTCTTCTTGTAGATTTCCTTAGTCCATAGTGATACTTCTGCAAGTGACTGCTTATGGTGGGTGTTGCTGACGGGCAGATTCGACTTTTTATTCCCACCAAGCGTCTCTTATTTGGTTCTATGAAAGTTTGATAATTCAGTTCCATTGCAAGAGTAGCTTTTGTGGTTTACTTGCAGAAAACCCTCTAGAATTTATCTGTTAACATCGGTAGCAGCTCTTATATTATTAGACAAACAAAACCAAATAAAACTTTTTTATTTATGCCATAAAGTATCATGTAATAGCATATTATACAATATGATAAAATATATTCTTTTTCATCTATTTCTCTAAACTTCCTAAGATCTTACTACAATGAAAAAGGTGGTATCAGTAAGGAGTGGGTTGGACTCTATTAAATATCTTCAGGAAACCCTCTGTAAATGTTTCTTTCAACTAAGCTTCTGATAAAGACTTGGATAGCAGCTCATGTCTATTGCTCTTTATTTGGATACCATAGGATTTTTTTTTTTTACAATTGTAACTACTTATTAAGGACTTTTAAGTGGATAACTAAAAGAAGTTAATAGCTGAAAATATCTTTGAGGGCATCTGAACCTACTCACTTATTTATTTATTTTATTGAAGTATAAATAGACATAAAAATCCAATTAGATTCAGGTGTACATCACAGTGAGTCAATATTTTTATACATTACAAAATGATCCCCATATTTAGTCGTTATGATCTATTGCTATATGAAGTTATTTTAATATTTTTTACTATATTCCCTATGCTGTACATTACATACCTAAGATTTATTTACAGTTGACCCTTGAAAAACACAGGTATGAACTACAGAAGTCCATGTTTACATGGATTTAAAAATAAACACAGCATGGAACTCTAAATGTATTTTCTGTTCCTTATGATTTTCTTAATAAGATTTTCTTTTCTTTAGCTTACTTTATTGTAAGAATAGAATATATAGGGGCACTTAGGTGGCTCAGTTGATTAAACGGCTGACTCTTGATTTCAGCTCAGGTCATGATCTTGTGGTTCATGAGGCTGAGCCCTGCTTTGGGCTCTGCGCTGATGGAGCAGAGTTTGCTTAGGATTCTGTCTCCTTCTCTCTGTCTCTCCCCTGCTTGCTCTCTCTCTCTCAAAATAAATAAACATTAAAACAAATCATAGAGTATATAATACATGTAACATACAAAAAAAATGTGTGTTTTTTAATGCTTATTTACTTTTGAGAGAGAGAGAGAGAGAGAGAGAGAGCGCGCGCGCGCGCGAGCGAGTGGGGGAGGGGCAGAGAGAGACAGAGACACAGAATCCAAAGCAGGCTCCGGGATCGGACACTTAACCGACGGAGCCACCCAGGCGCCCCTACAAAATATGTGTTAATCAACTGTTTATATTATCAGTAAGCCTTCTGGTTAGCAGTAGGCTGTCAGTAGTTAAGTTTTGGGGGACTCAAAAGTTACAAGCAGATTTCTGATTGCATGGAGGGGTCAGAGCTCCTTACTCCCACATTGTTCAAAGGTCAACTATGTTTTATAAGTAGAGGTTTATAGCTCTTAGCCCCATTCACTTATGTCCCCAGCCCCTCTACCCTCTGGCAGCCCCCAGTTTGCTTCCTGTGTCTCTGAGTCTGTTTCTGTTGTGTTTTGTTTGTTCATCTGTTTTGTTTCTATTAGATTCCTCATATAAGTGGAATCATATGGCATTTGTCTTTCTCTGTCTGACTTATTTCACTTATCATGATGCCCTCTAGGTTCATCTATGCTGTTGCAAATGACAAGATCTCATTCTTTTTTATGGCTGAGTAGGAAGCCATCTGATTTAACACTGAGAAACACTGGAGGTCAGATTGGCACCTAACTGGGAATGTTCAAGCACATGACAAAGCTCAAAATCTTATCTTAATAGGAAAGTGGCCCCTAAGTGCTGTGATAATAAAGCTAAATTCATGTACTCTCCATTTGAGAGTTCCAATATTTTCTCTATTGCTTGACTGATTTAAGTGATATGCGAGGAATATACAATACAAAAACAACCCTTTATTAGGCAAGATTTAATTTCTTTCTAGGCTCAATATCCGTAAAGTGGAGATAATAATGAAAGCGAAGAAAAATTATGAGCTTAAATTAAAATATATCAGTAATGTGTGTTTGTATCTTGCAAGAGAGAGACTATCACCTCAGGGAAATGTCATTGTATTTTCATTGCTCCTGACTGGCATTTATTTGAATTTCATTCAGTTAAAAAATGTGTACAGAGTCTCTACTCTATTAAGCCCTCACATACTAAGGAGGGTATAAGAATAGTTGAGGTATAATTCCTGTGGCCAATAAGTTTCCAACAATTTGTGGGAGACAAGTGCACACATGAGAAATGAACATATATACCATACAATGGGTCTCCTGGAACAAGTGTACTATTGGAATTTAGCTGGTACAGGCATACCTCAGAGGTATTGTGGGTTTGGTTCCAGGCAACTGCAATAAATTGAATATCACAATAAAGCAAGTAAAATGAACTTTTTGGTTTTCCAGGGCATATAAAAGTTGTTTACGCTATACCATAGTCTATTAAGTGTACAATAGCATTATATCTGAAAGGTAATAATGTACTTACCTTAATTTAAAAAAATAATGTATTGCTAAAAAATGCCAACCATCATCTGAGCTTTCAATGAGCCCTAATCTTTTTGCTGGTGAATGATCTAACGTTGATGTTGATGGCCGCTGACTGATTAGGGTGGTGGCGGCTGAAATCTGGGGTGGCAATTTCTTAAAATAAGACAATGATAAAATTTTCCATATCAATTGACTCATCCTTTCATGAACAATTTCTCTGTAGCATGTGACACTGTTTGATAGCATTTCACCCACAGGAGAACTTTCAAAATTGGATTCAATCCTCTCACACCCTGCTGCTGCTTTTTCAACCAAGCTTATATAATATTCCATATCCTTTGTTGTCATTTCAATAATATTAGCAGTCTCTTCACCAGGAATATATTCCATTTCAAGAAATCACTTTCTTTGCTCGTCTGTAAGAAGCAACTCCTCATCTGTTAAAATTTTATCCTGAAATTGTAGCAATTCAATCACATCTCCAGGTTCCACTCCTGATTTTAATTTTCTTGCTATTTTCACCACATTGGCAGTTATTTCCTCCACTGAAGTCTTCCAACCCCTCAACGTTATCCATGAAGGTTGGAATAAACTTTTTCCAAACACCTGTTAATATTGATATTTTGACCTCTTCCCATGAATCATAAATGTTCTTAATGTGATATAGAATGGTGAATTCTTTCTTGAAGGTTTTCTTTTTTTTTTTTTTTAATTTTTTTTTTCAACGTTTATTTATTTTTGCGACAGAGAGAGACAGAGCATGAACGGGGGAGGGGCAGAGAGAGAAGGAGACACAGAATCGGAAACAGGCTCCAGGCTCTGAGCCATCAGCCCAGAGCCCGACGCGGGGCTCGAACTCACGGACCGCGAGATCGTGACCTGGCTGAAGTCGGACGCCTAACCGACTGCGCCACCCAGGCGCCCCTCTTGAAGGTTTTCAATTTATTTTGTCTAGATCCATCAAAAGAGTCACTGTCTTTGGCAGCTATAGCCTTATGGAATGAATTTCTTAAATAATAAGACCTGAAAGTTGAAATTACTTCTTTTATTATTATTTTTTTTTGAGAGAGAGAGAGAGATAGAGAATGAGTGGGGGAGGGGCAGAGAGAGAGGGAGACAGAATCCCAAGCAGGCTTCCTGCAATCATCACAGAGCCCAATGCGGGGCTTGAACTCACAAACCGTGAGATCATGACCTGAGCTGAAACCAAGAGTCAGATGCTTAACTGACTGAGCCACCCAGGCACTGCAAAATCTTGATCCATGTGCTGCAGAATGGATGTTGTGTTAGCAGGTATGAAAACAACATGAATCTCATCCATTTCCACCAGAGCTCTTGGGTGACCAGGTGCATTGTCAATGAGCAGGAATATTTTGAAAGGAATCTTTTTTTCTGAGTAGTAAGTCTCAACAGCTTAGAATATACAATAAACCATGTTGTAAACAGATGGACTGCCATCTGGACTTTGTTGTTCCATTTATAGAGCACAGGCAGAATAGATTTTAGCATAATTCTCAAGCCCCTAGGATTCCTGAAATGGCCAATAAGCTGAGGCTTCAGCTTAAAGTCACCAGCTGTTATTTGCCCCTAACAAGAGAGTCAACCTGTCCTTTGAATCTTTGAAGCCAGGCATTGACTTCTCCTCTGTAGCTACGACAATCCTAGATGACCTTTCCTTCCAGTAGAAGGCTGTTTCATCCACACTGGAAATCTGTTGGTTGGTGTAGCCACCTTCATGAATTATCTCAGCTGGACCTTCTGGAGAACTTGCTGCAGCTTCTCCATCAGCACTTGCTGCTTCATCTTGAACTTTGATGTTATGGAGACGGCTTGTTTCCTTAAACCTCATGAACCAACCTTTCCTAGCTTCAAACTTTTCTTCTGCAGCTTCTTGTCTCAGCCTTCATAGAAATGGAGAGAATTAGGGCCATGCTCTGGATTAGGCTTTTGTTTAAGGGAATGTTGTGGCTGATTTGATCTTCTCTATTCAAACCACTCAAACTTTCTCCATATCAGCAATAAGGCTGATTTGCTTTCTTAGCATTCATGTGCTCACTGGCACAGCCCCTTTAATTTCTTTCAAGAACTTTTCCTTTGCACTGAAAACTTGACTAACTGGTACAAAAGCTTTCCACCTATCTTGGCTTTTGACATGTTTTCCTTTCCAAGCTTAATTATTTTTAGCTTTTGCTTTAAAGTGAGAGGTATACAACTCCTTCTTTTACTTGAACACTGAGAAGGCTTTAAAGAGTTCCTGATTGGCCTAATTTCAATATTGTTGTCTCTTGGGGAATAGGGTGGTTTGGAGAGAGAGACAGAGAGACAGAGAGAGAGAGAGAGATGGGGGAACAGGCAGTTGGCAGAGCGGTCGGAACACATACATTTATCAGTTAAGTTCACTGTTTTATATGGGTGTGGTCCCTGGCATCCCCAAAACAATTACAATAGTAACATCAAAGATCACTGATCACAGGTCACCATAACACAGATAATAATGATGAAAAAGTTTGAAATATTGTGTGAGTTACCAAAATGTGACGCAGAGACGCGAAGTGAGCAAGTGCTGTTGGAAAAATGGCTCTGATGGTCTTGCTTGACAGAGGGTTGCCACAAACCTTCAATTAGAAAAAACGAAACTAACAAAACAAACAAACACACAAAACCAAGTTTCTGTGAAATGCAGTAAAATGAAGCACAAGCAAACAAGGTATACCTGTACCATAAAAAGATGAGGAAGAGGCTCCTGGTCAGATATTTTTGGAAACACTGCACTGATTAAGTTAAAATTGACTAGATGCTTACATCAAGGATTTTCATAACATATAACATGCTAATGTTAATCATGAATTTCCAAGAAGGAGAAAGGGAATGTTGTATCCCAGACTTTTGTATCTTAGAAACCTTGGGTCAGAGAACATCTTGGTGGAAAACGTACGTTGATAAGTGTCACAACTCAGGCTACAGAAGCAAAATGCAGAGAAGATAACAGAATTTGGATTTAGAAGACCTCTATTGAAATACTGGCTTTTCTGCTTTCTAGCTTTCTGAATTTGAAAAACATTATTGCTGGGATTTAGTAAAAGAATAAAGCTATTTTTGGTTTTATTTTTTCAGTGGTGCATTGGAGCTGGCTCAAAAGTTTTGAAGAATTTTTTACCTAGTTACTCAACATAGACATAATTAAAAGTAGTATATATGATATGTGTGTATATAAACTTAAATAAATGATATGATTATAAAATGTATATAAAATTATAAAAGGTAATAAATATTCAAAACTCATCACTTTCTGGTTATTTTATTGTATCTATTATATTTTACTATTTATTGTATTTACATTTATTACCATATTAATGCAATGAAAATCCTATATAATTATGTGCTTCTGTACATCTCTTCCCAGCTCCATGTTCACTGATATCACAGCTTGAAATTAGCCAGGGTGGGCTATTTATACCATGGAAAGATACAAATGCTACAAATCGGCCCCCTTTCCTCTCTAGTTGTTAGACAATGGCCAGCCCACCACTAGCTTAGTGACAATTAAATACGATATTGTGTCTTAACCTCCTTAAAAAATGCCTTAGTTGTGGGATAATTGGAAATAGTGTAACAGGATGCTGTGAGGTACCTCAGTATACAGTATAGGGTACACGGAAAACAGCTAAATTAAGGCCCTGTTGAGAATAAAACTATAAACTTTCAAAGTCAGCTTGGAAAAGAGCCAGATCTTGACTGAGATGCCAGCTCTGCATGAGGTGTTAAAGAGGCTCTGACCCAGGAGGGTGCCTGGGAATTAGGGGAGAGCACCTTCTGTGAGGAGAGAAGAGCTCTTAAAGAAAAGCTATCTGTCCCTCTTACCACTCTCTGGGGCAAGAAGATACTTGGTCAATAGACACCTTTGGTGGACTTGCAAATTTTGTGCGTGTAGAAAGAAGGTGCTGTTGCTGTCTGTACTAATTTCCTATTGCTGCTGTTACAAATTAAGACACAAACTCTGTGTCTTAAAGCAATACAAATTTATCATCTTACGGTTTTGGAGGTCAGAAGTCCAAATGGATCTTAGAGACTAAAATCAAGAGTTCAACAGAACTATATTCCTTCTTGAGAATTTGGAGGAGAATTCATTTCCTTACCTTTCTCCTTACCATTCCTTACCTCTCCAGAATGTAGAAACTGTCTACCTGCCTTGAGTTCTGCTCTTTCTTTCATCCTCAGAGCGTGTAACTCCAGCTCCTGCTTTCATTGTCATACTTTATCTCACAGCTTTGACCCTCTTGCCTCCATCTTATAGGAGCCCTTGTGATTCACCGTATCTACTGTGATAATTCAGGATAATCTTCTCATCTTAAAATCTTTAACTTAATCACATCTGCTAAGTCCCTTTTGCCATGAAGACTGACATATGCACAGATTCTGAAGATAAAGATGTGAACATCCTTTGGGGATGCATTATTCTCTCTACAACAAAATTATACTATGAAGTGGATGTTCTCTTAGCTACCAGTCTTGTCTACTTGTTCATGTGGTCCCAGAATTGCAGAAAGGGCAGCATGGTCAGGCAGAGATTACCCTTTCAAATTCCTAGTTCTCAAACAATGCAGATTACAGAGCCTACCTGCTCCCGCAGCTCCTGATTTGGGGTAATAAGGAATGAATGAGACCAAACTGTAGGTTCACTGGAACCAACACATGTGAGGCAATGTAGTTCAAATGCTAGAGGAATGTGGCATGGGGGTGCTGGTAGGGATAGCTTGAAAATGCAGCTGATTCTTGCAAGGGCCCATTGATTCTACGGGATTGCATACCATGTCAGCAAGGTTTTGTTGGGCTTCCACTGATCCACGTAAGTCTGGAGATAATAAGCCAGGTCAGTGGTGATTATCAACAGAATGAGAACCCCTAACCACCACTGACATAAAGTTGTTTATGACCCATAAAGAGAAGCATAGTCAATCCAAGAATCAAATGACCATGAAAGGAAAAGGCTTTTCCCACTCCCCTTCCCAAAACCAGAGTAATACACGTGAGAAAGAAAGGAGTATGAAAAAGTCGATCATTTTATACTCCTTCTCACTCTACTCCAAATTCAATCCTCCATAGGTGAGGTGAAGGAGGAGGGGATTTGCAGTCAGATTGACTTAAATATGGGATTAAACCTTAAAAATGATCAGTACTGAGTCTTAGTAACGAAAATGCAATAGCCAGTACTAAACAGAAAGTGAAAAGTTGTAGAAGCAGGGGCGCCCGTGTGGCTCAGTTGGTTAAGTGTCCGACTTCAGTTTAGGTCATGATCTTACGGTTCAGTTCCTTCCTGAGGGAAGGACCCTTCCTCCCCCCCATTAGGTTCTGTGCTGACAGCTCAGAGCCTGGAGCCTGCTTCAGATTCTGTGTCTCCATCTCTCTCTGCCCCTCCCCCACTCGTGCTCTGTCTTCCTGTCTCTCAAAGAATAAATAAACATTAAAGAAAAGTTATAGAGGCCGACTGGGATCTCATAAATAGAGTTTGGTATTTGGCAGAAGTCGAGGGGTAGGCAGAGCACAGCTGCTGTCAGTTGTTTGAAAAATAACATCTTAAACATATACCCCAATGTGGTGAGATTCCTCAATTAAACTGGTCACGGAAGAAGTCATTGTTATTGCTGTGCTCAACTGCCAGTGGGGTCATGTAGCTAGTAGACGCCGCTCAGAGTGGAGAAGCAATAAATAGACCGAAAAGCAGAGCAGTATCTGGGGAAATAGCACTGAAAAGAAGAGGCCCAGGGGAATGGGCAGGATTTGGTTAGACAGAGCATTTATCTGCTTTTACTCTCCTAAAATATGAAACATTTGAAAGGATAGAGGAAAATATGAAAATTTTTTGAACTGAGAAAATGAAATGGGTTAGTGTTAGAACTGGGCTAATTGTCCCACAGCCTAGGAATCATACAAGGAACAGCCTTCCAAACGTTCTGTGACCGATGACAGCTGGGCTGTTCACCCTGGTACTAACTGATGCATCTTGGCACCACGTGAGCCATTAGGCTGTTGATAGCGAGCAGGCTGAGCTCATGCATTCTCATCACTCATGCAACAACCTGTCACAGTGTAGGGATGAACAGATAGTGTGCACGAGAAAATGGCCTTTTTTCTTTCCTAAGATGTGTATTCCAGCCGGAAATGCCAAAATTGAGAATAAGGAATAGCTATGGTTCATGAAGAAAAATAAATGGGTCCTGAAAAATTCATACTTTAACATTTTACCAGTAGTAGTCTATTTTTCTAAATCGGCTCTGCATAGAATAACTCATCTCAGAGTAAATGACAGGGTGGAGAGGTAAGCGGATGTCCCCTCTGCAGTACCTTCGCCAGGACGTGGAGGTTTGGTCAGCAGTTTCCTCCTTGTGAGTCCAGGCAGGAATATTCCCTCTACAAACAGGAGACATTTTGAAGCATTTTGACCAATTTCAGTATCTGACCAACTGAAATAGCGCTTTGGTGAACTGATGGTATGTAAACGGTGGCCGGGAAGAACCCTCAAGAGTGGCAAGGGGCTCTCAGGTTGCACTAGGGTCATGTGTTGCCCAGAGAAACTCGGGCAATCAGGATGCTGGCCTCTGTAAGCAGTAGAGGATTGTATCATTCAGCTGGTCATGCCTGTTACTGGATGGTTTTCAAATTTCAGACACTTCAAAATGGTAAGACAAGGAATTTTAGAATTTACATTTCACATTCTTTTCCTTGGGAAGATGAGGGTAAAATTATAAAAATTAGAGAACACAAATCACTATTTTCATACTGACAAAAAATCCTACTAGCTAAAAATCTCTCATATATGGGGGTGCCTGTGTGTCTCAGGTGGTTAAGCATTGGAATTTGATTTCGGCTCAGGTCACGATCTCACAGTTCATGAGAACGAACCCTATGCTGGGCTCTGCACTGACAGATCTCTGTTTGGAATCTCTCTCTGCCACTTCCCTGTTCTCTCTCTCAAAATAAATAAATAAACTTTAATAAAATAAAGTAAAATTCTCTCATATATGACATTTAACACTAATCTAACAATGCATTTTTAATAAATTCCAGGTCGTAAATTTCCAGCCATCTGTTGTTCATTTCTACCTCCAAAGTCTACAGACACATCAGACTAAATGTATCTAGAATTAAACTAGCTCCCTTCTCAAGACTACTCTTGGCTTTTTATGTTCTGTAGTTCAACTAGAATTAGTCTCTCCTCTCTCTCTCCCCCATGTCTTTCTCTCTCTCCCTCTCTTTCTCTATGATACACACACATGCACATACATGTACACACCTATTCAAACTCATGCACACACACCAAGATAGGTTAAATGATGTAATTTCAATAGCTGACCCCAGAATTTATCTTAGGACTGAAACTGTTTCTGTTTATGTTAATGTAATGATAGGCTTCCTCGTGTCTGGGGAAGATTGTTCTTCAAGGGAATGATTCACAAGACCATGAAACAGAAAAGAACTAAACTTCTCTGCATACGAAGTGGAAGGAATTTGGAAATAGTGTATATCAGAGAAGATAGGAAAGCCAAGGAACACAGCAAAACTTTTATCTTTGGAGAAAGTTGGTGAGAAGTTTCTGGTGGTGTGAGTGGTGACTATTAAGAACAGGGATTTTAAAAGTAAGATCATGTTTCTCATATAAATATATCAGTTTATATGAAACATTTTATTTTACTTCTTTTTAAAATTGTATGTTATTGTGGAGAGAATATTTAACATGACATTTACCTTCTTAAATTTTTAATTGTACAGTAGGTTATTGTTGACTGTAAGTACAAAGTTGTACAGCAGATCTCTAGAGCGAGATTGAAACTTTATGCCCACTGATTAGTAACTCTCCACGTCCCCTTCCCCCCAGTTCCTGCCAACCACCATTCTGCTCTTTGACTTTATGAATTTGACTATTTTAAATATCTCATGTAAATGGATCATGCAGTGTTTGTCTTTCCGTGATGGGCTTATTTCACTTAGCATAATATCCTTAAGATTTATCCATGTTGTCATATATCATAGAACTTTCTTTTTTTTTTAATTTTTTTTTAACATTTATTTATTTTTGAGACAGAGAGAGACAGAGCATGAACGGGGAGGGTCAGAGAGGGGGAGACACAGAATCTGAAACAGGCTCCAGGCTCTGAGCTGTCAGCACAGAGCCCGACGCGGGGCTCGAACTCACGGACCTGAAATCATGACCTGAGCCGAAGTTGGCCGCTTAACTGACTGAGCCACCCAGGCGCCCCAGAACTTTCTTTTTAAATGCTGAATAGTATTTATTTATGTTTTTTTTTGTGTGTGTGTGGTTCGATACAAATTTTAGGATTGTTTCTTTCTCTTTTGTAAAAACATATCATTGGGATTTTGATAAGGATTGTACTGTATCTGTGGATTGCTTAAGTAGTATGGACATTTTAACAATATTACATCTTCCAATCCTTTTCATTTATTTATGACTTGTTTAATTTCTTTCATTAATGTTTTGTAGTTTTCAGTATACAAGCCTTTCATCTCTTTAAGTTTATTCCTAAATATTTTATTCCTTTTTACTGCTATTGTGAATAAGATTGTGTTCCTAATTTTTATTTTTTTATTTTTTAGATAGTTTGTTGTTAGTGTTTAGAAACTCAGCTGGATTTTTTAATGTTGATTTTGTATCATGCACCTTTACTGAATTAATTTATTCTAACATTTTTTTTTTTTTTTAAATGGAGACTTGAGAGTTTTCTATATATAAGATCGTGTCATCTGTAGACGGGGACAATTTTACTTCCTTTTCAGTTTATGCATTTCTTCCTTCCTTCCATCCTTCCATCCTTCCTTCCCTCCCTGCCTGCCTGCCTATTTGCTCTGGCTAGGACTTCCAGTACAGCTGTGAATGGGCACCGTTGTCTTGTTCCTGATCTTAGAGGAAAAGCTTTCAATTTTTCTCCATTGACATGATGTTATCTGTGGGTTTGTCATGTACGGCCTTAATTATGTTTGAGTACACTCCTTTTATATCTAGTTTGTTGAGCATTTTTACCATGAAAGGGTGTTGAATTTTGTCAAATTCTTTTTCTGAATCTATTGAGATAATCACATAGATTTTATCCTTCATTGTTAATGTAATGTGTTATATTAATTGATTTTTGTATATTGAATCATCCTTGCATTCCAGGGATGAATCAGACTTGGTCATGGTGTCTGACCTTTTAATGTACTGTTAAATTCAGTTTGCTAATATTTTGTTGAGGGTTTTAGCATATGTGTTCATTAGGAATATTGGACTGTAGTTCCCTTATTTTTGTGATGTCTATGTGTGGCTTTGGTATAGGATAATGATGGTCACATCAAATAAGTTTGGAACTATTCCTTCTCTCCAATATTTTGGAAGAGTTTGAGAATGATTAGCATTAATTTTTCTTTAAACTTTGGTAGAATTTGCCAGTGAAGTGTTCTAGTCCCAAGTTTTTCTTTCTTGGGAGGATTTTCAGTGCTGAGTCAATCTCCACGCTGGTTATAGATCTGCTCAGATCTATATTTCTGTTTTCTCAGATATAAATTAATATGTTACATACTTCTACATATTTACCTATTTCTTACAGATTGTTAGCATAAAATTGTTTTTATAGTCTTTTATGATCCTTTTTATTTATGTGTAATCAATTATAATTATATTTATTTCATTTCTGATTTATTTACTTGTGTCTTCTCTTTTTCTTAGTCTTTTCTTTTTCTTAGTCTGGCTTTAATTTGCTATTTTTTCTAGTTCCTTGAAGTGTGAAATTGTGTTATTTACTTGATATCTTTCTTCTTTTTTGAATGTACATTTTTATTGCTATGAACTTCCTACTTTCTACAGCTTTTGCTACATTCCATAAGTTTTGGTAAGTTGTGCTATTATTTTTCTTGAGATATTTTTTAATTTTTATTTTGATTTCTTTTAACCCAATGTTTATTCAAATTTATGTCCTTTAATTTCCACATATTTATGAAATTACCAGTTTTCTTTCTGTTGTTGATTTCTAGTTTCATTCTTGTGAAAAATATTTTTTAATGTTTATTTTTGCACGCGCGAGAGAAAGAGAGAGACAGAGTGCAAGTGGGGGAGGGGCAGAGAGAGGGAGACACAAGATCTGAAGTAGGCTCCAGGCTCTGAGCTGTCAGCACAGAGCCGGACTCAGGTCTCGAACTCACCAACTGTGAGATCATGACCTGAGCCAAAGTCAGACGCTCAACCGACTGAGCCATCCAGGCACCCTACTAGTTTCATTCTTGTGATCAGAAAATATAGTTAGTATAATATCAGTGTTCTTAAGTTTGTTAAGACTTGTTTCGTGACCTAATTTTTCTACCTTAAGAGTTACCCAGGGCGCCTGGGTGGCTCAGTTGGTTAAGCGTCCAACCTCGGCTCAGGTCATGATATCATGGTGTGTGAGTTTGAGCCCTGCATTGGTCTTCGTGTTGACAGTGCTGAGTCTGCTTGGGATTCTCTCTCTCTCTCTCTCTCTCCCTAAAAATAAATAAATAAACTAAAAAAAAAAAAAAGAGTTACCAAATAAAAAGGAGAGAGAGAGTAACAATATCAAAAAATAATTAACCAAAAATTCATCCCTTTTCCTCTTATAAAACAAGAATCTAATTATACCTTTAATTTACTTGCAGTCTTTTATTTTCTGGCATGATTTTTTTTTTTTTTTGGTAAAAAATTCTTTCTTCATACTATTATTTTTTTTAATTATTATTTTTTTAAACTTTTATTTATTTTTGAGACAGAGACAGAGCATGAACGGGGGAGGGTCAGAGAGAGGGAGACACAGAATCTGAAACAGGCTCCAGGCTCTGAGCTGTCAGCACAGAGCCGGCTGTGGGGCTTGAACTCACCGACCGCGAGATCATGACCTGAGCCAAAGTCGGCCGCTCAACCGACTGAGCCACCCAGGCGCCCCTCTTCATACTATTATTTTGATCCTTTTTCAGTAACTCTTAAAGTAGAAAAGTCAGTCTGCACAGGTATTTCCCAAGGCCAGGGAGGTTCTTCAGCCTCAGCGTCTATCATCACTCCCAACCATCTATCCCTGCGCTTCCACTCCGGCTTCCAGTTATGCAGAGTGACTTTTAGCATACTGAGCCCTTCAAAGTTTACTGTCACAGAACTTCTCCAATACCCTCTATCCCTTCATTCTGGCTAAATTTTCTTTCCTTTTCTTTCTTTCTTTTTTGGTCTAAATTGCCTTTATGACATTTATCATCCTCTGATATTGAATATCAGATATTGCATCCTCTGATATTGAATATATATATATTGCACATATTGTGTCTATGTATGTGTATATATATAGTTTGTCTTCCTTAACTATAAAGTGGCTCCAAGAGATCAGTGACTTTGTTTTATTTACTGCTGTATCTTCAGAACATAGAACACCATCTGATAAATAACAATGCCCAGTTAATATTTATTGAACGAGGGGTGCCTGGGTGGCTCAGTTGGTTGAACATCTGACTCTTGATTTTGGCTCAGGTTGTGATCCCAGGTTCATGGGATGGAGTCCCACATCTGGCTCTGTGCTGAGTGTGGGGCCTGCTAGAGATTTTCTCTCTCTCTCCCTCTGCCCTTCTCCCTGACTTTATGCTCTCTTTCTCTCTAAAATAAAATAAAATAAAATAAAATAAAATAAAACAAAACAAAACAATAAATATTTATTGAATGAATGAATAATTGAATGGAACTTTGGAGCTCTCTATGTTTTATTCCATATGTCTGAAATATCCTCCTCAGACCCTCCTTCACCTGGTTTACTACTATGAATTTTTTTTTTTTTAATTTTTTTTTTCAACGTTTTTTTATTTATTTTTGGGACAGCGAGAGACAGAGCATGAACGGGGGAGGGGCAGAGAGAGAGGGAGACACAGAATCGGAAACAGGCTCCAGGCTCTGAGCCATCAGCCCAGAGCCTGACGCGGGGCTCGAACTCACGGACCGCGAGATCGTGACCTGGCTGAAGTCGGACGCTTAACCGACTGCGCCACCCAGGCGCCCCACTACTATGAATTTTTAAGGTGTACTTTTCAACATCACTTATTCATAAATCCTTTCCTGCTTTTTTTCTTCCAGCTTTACCTTTATTCCACAATTGATTGTTTGCTTGTATCTTCTTTTATTCCATGAAGACAGTGATAATGTCAACCCTGTTCACCTTAGTGTCCCCATTGCTAAACAGCATCTGGCACATAGTAGGTATCAAATACATCTTTGTTCTTTTTGTTAGTTACTTTCTATTCTTCAAACATCACATGCATTTTTAACCTAAATTTCTATGTATGCTACTTCTTAGGTATAAAATACTGTTTCTTCAATTGATTTCTGTCACGTATTTCTAAGAATAATTTTTTGCCCATGATTCTCAAACTGTGCACCAAGGTACCTTGAGACACCATAGATTGTTCACAGGGAGCACTGCAGGATACTTAAATTAAAAAAAAATTAATTTTATTCACTTTTGAGAGAGAGAGAGAGAGAGAGAGAGTGAGAGAAAGCAAGCATGAGTGGGGGAGGGGTAGAGGGAGAGGGAGACACAGAATCCGAAGCAGGCTCCAGGTTCCCACGTGTTAGTACAGAGCCCAAAACAGAGCTCAACCCCACAGATGATGAGATCATGACCTGAGCCGAAGTCGGACGCTCAACTGACTGAGCCACCCAGGCGCCCAAGGATATTTTAAATTTTTGACAGAAATACAGCAGCATCGGTAGATGCCACATGAACTACTAGCATAAGGTAGTCCATAGTTCCACGTTACATTGTGCTACATTCCTTTCAGTGACACTATGTCTTTGTGGAGCCGTGATTTAGTGGTTTCTGTGATAAAAAGCAAATACCATGTGAAATTTAATGTGGAACAGAAAATGTGAATGTTAGTGTCTATTGCTATTCCAAGTGTTGAGAAGGTGCACAGCACCCATCAGGCTCACTAATCTCCTAATAGGTAATGATGGCTGAGACTGAAACAAAAAAACTACTTTCCCCTTTCAAATTGTACGTATTATATTTTACACAGCTGCTAAGCTTTAGGACACAAAATCTTATTAAGCTGTTTGGATCTAAGTAACTCATATATATATATATTTTGGCCTGGGTAGGGAGGGTATAAGAAATTACTGAGATACTAAGGGCACCGTGAACCAAGAAAATTTGAAAACCTCTGTATTATCTGAAATCAGTATTCCAATTTCAACCTTTTAAGACAAATTCACAAAATCGAGTTCATTTGAATTTACTTCTCCAAATTGCCAGACATCTGTAGAGTTCATCCTTTTTTAAGTCTATAGCAATGCATGATGAGGTCTCTTTTCCTCTCATCCCTTTTCTATTGCAACCCTGCTCCCCCAGCTCTATCTCCTGCATCTCCCCTTCTCTCTTTGGCCTACATGAGTTTCCTTCTATACTGATTAGTGTGGCTGAGTAAAACAAATGCTGAGTCTGAGTCATTTCCCATTTACTAGTGAAGGGATTAATTGAGATGCATTTTCCCATGTGTTGATTAGAGCTGAGGCCACTATTAAATTAAGGAAAGGGTGAGTTTATCGCCTCCCCCTGGTGAGCTCTACCCTTTTATCTGCCATATTTCTGATGAATATATCATCACTGAATACTTCATTTTGATACAAAATGAAGAACAGGTCTTCAGATAATTAGCTTGTTAGGGTCAATGAACAGAAATTTTAGTTCTTGCTTGACAGAAATTATTTCATTGAACTTAATCATTTGATCGCAATCATCCTTTTAGCACATTTCCAACAAGAGAACAATCGCCGTGTGTTTTCTTTTCTCTATATTCAAAGTGATACTTAATTAAGGTAAAGAAAACACTTTCCAGGGCACTCCTTACCATTTTTAGCTGCTTTTTTCCTCAAAGAACTCTAATTTGGATCCCTTTGTTTCTTCTATCCCTTCAAAATCTATAGTAGAAGCATCATCCACAGTCTTTGCCTGAACCCACCGGTCATCTGCACGCTTGTGTTATACCTAACTGCACCACAACACACTCACACATCATTTTCTCTTTGCCCATTGTGGTTGCCACCACATCCTCTAAATCTCTTAGAAAAAGAAAATAAAATAATAGGATATATTGAATAAAAAAGTTTTCTTTTTTCCACAAGACACCAGAGCGTCCTGGTAGACCAGTTTAGGAAGGAATCAAGAAGGGAACATGGGATTGTGTGGGAAACAGTCCAGGGAAGATACAGATAGGAACACTTCATAGGAAGCTAGTTTCACCATCATTCCACTCTGAGATTGGATTGAAAGGGGTTGGTTGTATTGTATGTTTCCAAATGGAAATGGTCTCTGGTTTTGTATAATGGCATCTTTTCTCTAGCTTGCAATGGTCTATTATTCTCCAAAAGTTCAGATTTTCATTGTTCCCTTGTTTTTTTTTTTTTTTTTTTTTTTTTGTTTGTTTTTGGCAGCTAGCCATTTGTTTACCTGACATATCTGGTCAGCAACTTTTAATGACCATATCATCTTACTCATATTGAGAAACTTAAAAAATCATAAGATTAAGAAAGTGTTGCCCTTTCAGGAAAGGGCATATAATGGATTTCAGAAGAGTTTTTGCTAGTTAACTATTGCTCTTTTGGTCTGCTGAGTATTCATTTCCCCCAATGGCTGAGATGCAAAATGAACGGGCATTACATGTATTTGTTATACAGTTGACCCTTGAATAACACAGGTTTGAACTGCGTGGATCTACTTGTACACAGATTTTTTTTTTGATGAATACAGTATAGTACTGTAAATGTTTTTTCCATCCCTTATGATTTTCTTTTGTGTGTGTTCCTTATGATTTTCTTAATAACATTTGCTTTTCTTTAGCTTACTTTCTTGTAAGAGTACAGTGTATATATGCATGACATATGAGATATGTGTTAATGTGACTGTTTATGTTACCAGTAAAACTTTCGGTCAGAAGTAGGCTATTAGTTTTGGGGGAGTTAAAAGTTATACACTTAAATGTAGATCCTTGACTGTGTGTGTGTGTGAGGGGGGTATCAGTGTCCCTAACCCCCTCATTGTTCAAGGTTCAATTGCAATTTTGTTTTAACAAATAACTCGAAATTTACAATTGGATGAGTAGTCCCAAATGTTAATGTGGTTATGTTTTTGTGGCATATATTGGCTTTTCTTCTTATCTATTTTTTTTGCCCATAGCATTCATCTTATTCTATGCCCATTATTCAAGAAGACTTTATCTCAACAGACCTGGTGTATAGGCCTTTTGTTTGCCTATCTGCAGAAACACAAGTGACCAGTATATCTTGAAGAGACACTGATGTGTTGGAATTTTTCTCCTCTCCCTCTCTCTCAACCTTTTCTTGTCTGTACCTTCGGGCTTATTTGCATCTGGCTCTCTGGTAATGTTAAATAACATTATTCTTATGGCCAGTACATGAGAAGAGAATTGATCAGTGTTGACTTCTGTTACTTTCATTTTTTTCCATTCCAAAATAATTATTGGCTCAATGGTCTCCAAATTTCTTACCTTCTTTCTTTCCTTTCTTTCCTTCTTTCTTCAGGTTTTGCATGCCTTTCTTCTCCTTGATATCCTTTCTTTCCTTCTCCTCTTCTCCCTCCCTCCTGCCCTCCCTCTCCCCTTCTTTCTCTTTTTTTCTTTCTCTTTTTTTTCTTCGTACTTGACTATCACACTGAGCAACATTGTAATATTATTACTTTATAGTCATGATACACTTAAAAGCAATTCTCAGTTCTGTGTAACCAATTACTCAATTCTTCCTAATTGTTAGCCTTTTAATTTCTGGCATGGAATACTAGTAATGTGTTTGGAACTGAGGAAATCAGAGAGATTTTGGAGATTTTAGGTAATCTACACTAACGTATAAACTCATTCTTATGCTGATCCAGAAGTTTGGAGGTAACATATCTTTCATGTCAAACAACAAAGTTACGAGAATAATACCAACATTGCAATCAAGTTTCACAATAGATTTTGATATAAATTATTTTGTTTTGGTTTAATTATTGTTTAATATTTTATGTAATTATGTGAACTTATTTTAGACTAAGACTTTTCTAGTTTTGTTTCATGAATATGTATCAGGTACCTTTTCTTAGCATTGAACATTTGCAGAAAATAAGTGTGTAATTTGTTCCTGTGCTGCCACAGTTGCAAAATTCCTGTCATAAAAGAGACTATATTAGCACTTTTGCCAAAATCTTAGCCACTTAGAAGTCAAAAGGGTGTGGACAGGCATGGTTTATGTAATCGAAGTTTTTACAAATAAGTTTTGTTTTTTTAATGACAGTTCTTCACAGAATAGAGATGGTATAAATCTAACTTATTTTTAATTTAAATGTGAGTTGTTAAGAAATGGTTGGGATAGAAAGGTGAAAGTGATACTTAATTATTATTTATGCTTTGAAATTCAGCTTCATTTTTTACTTACTTAATTTTTTCTTTTTAGACTGCATTCTCTCAATAATATTCCAAAATGTCCATGGCCCTTGGACATATACTTCAGGGCAAGCATCATATTTGAGAGCTAGTTAAGAGAGATATATTTAAAAGCAAGACCCAACAAAGGGCACTGTGCCAGATACTGAGGATGTGTAAATCAAGGCTGTGGGGTTTGATGTTGTTAAGATGTGGTCAGGAAAATATGAGAGGTCAAATAGCTCTGGGAGAGGTAAGGTGAGGATGTGAGTGTTTATTTCTGTAAGTGTGGGCTACTTTAATATGATATTACCTTGGACTGGATGAAATCTGGTGAACTGCTCCGTCAAACCCCCTGGTTATGCTCTGCCTGCTTACAACTTTTGATTTTCGCTTTCCCCTTCCTAATCAAGAATCCATTTCCATAGAAACACAAATAGGAAGAGCATCATGAAAGCAATTTGTCTGCTTCTGCTTCCATTTAAATGGAAATGGAATTTGCAGGAGTTAAAAAAAAAGAGCTTTAATAAGTAATATTTTCAAATGCATCCTTCCAATTTAACCCTCTCAACTTAGAAGGTAGTGACTGATGGCTGAAATTTTGAAGCATAACAAGGCAATTTTATACCGGGAGGAAATTAAGGCCTGCACTTAAGCTAACAAAGTCTTCTGATCTTGACATGCATGCAGCTGTCAACTATTACTCCAAAATCTGTGCTACTTTTTCTATCCCAGGGGTATTTCTTATCGCTTCCTTCTTAGAAAGACCATAATGGTGGGAGCGTTACCATGGGAGGAAATAACTTTGGGTTCTGAGTTTTTGTTGTTTGTTTTTTTAGTTTATTTATTTGTTTTGAAAGAGAATGAGAGAGAGAGAGTGCTAGCATGAACGAGGAGGGGGCAGAGAGAGAAGGAGAGAGAGAGAAATCTCAAGCAGACCCTGTGCTAAGCCTGACACAGGGCTTGATCCTATGACTGTGAGATCATGACCTGAGCTGAAATGGAGAGTCAGACGCTTAACTGACTGAGCCACCCAGGTGTCCCTGGGTTCTGAGTTTTAATTTTGTCTATTTCTAAGTGTCCCATAGAACTTTTCTACCATTTGTGCCCTGGGCAGAAATATATTTTTAAATATTATATTACGGATAATAATTATTGAATTATAAACTATTATTATAAAATTACTTATTAATAGTCAATGCTATATATTTTAAATATTAACTCAGCACAAGCCATAGGCAAGATAGACATAAGGTGAAAATGTAAGAATTTCATATTTTATGAGGAAATTTTCACATTCTGGTTTGCACAGTGCTGAATAAACAAAATATTTGTTGCTAATCCATACGGTAAAAAAAAATGATTTGCAATATGAATTAAGATCAGTTCTTGTTAAAAATCATTTAGTTCATTTTTCGTTTTTAAAAACATACCTTCTAAGCATTTGAAATTATTTCCAAGCTTTTATTTGAAAAGTGCCTGGTGTATATTTTTAAGCTACAGAATTATAAGAAATTAATTTATGGAAAAAATAGGCAAAAATCAATATTGACCATGACTTATCCCGGTAGTTCTTTTGACTTTAGTTGGATGAATCAAATAGATTGCTGACTATAGTCATTTGAAGTGTCAGCATTTCCAAAAAGCCAGAATCCTATTTCATAGATGATGTGGGAGCAGTGGTGTGGGGAGAGAGAGATGACAGGGTTTGGGGGAAAACAAATAGAATTATAGCTTTCTAAGGTAATGGAGAAAACTATTTGAGGAACAGTCAGTCAAGAACATTCTTTTCTTCTTAAAAGGCACAGTGAAAGTAAAAGGCCCTGTTCCCCTGTCGCCCACAACACTGAGGTAGAGAGGAGAAAGCAATGTGAGAAGAAAACTGCCACCAGGCACTTGGGAGGACACACAGTGAAGGGTAAAGGAGCTGCCTCACCTTGAACCTCACACTGCAGTCACCTGGGCGGTTGCTGGAACAAAGAGCTGAATTCAGTGAAAGGTTGTTGTCGTAAAGTCTCTACCTTATGAAGGTGTAGTCTGAGCCTGCGAGGTCTTTGGGATTTGGATTTCTCTCCTAACCCAAAGGAAGGGTCTGATTCTACACACTGAAAAATACATTGTTTTTTGTGTTTTTTTTCAAAAATTTTAAAATGTTTTCATTTATTTTTGAGGGAGAGACAGAGAGAGACAGAGAGAGAGAGAGAGACTGAGCACAAGCAGCGGAGAGGAAGAAAGAGAGGGAGACACAGAATCTGAAGCAGGCTTCAAGCTCTGAGCTGTCAGCACAGAGCCCGACATGGGGCTCGAACTCATGAACCACGAGATCATGTCCTGAGCCCAAATCAGATGTTAAACCGACTGAGCCATCCAGGTGCCCCTGAAAAGTACATTGTTAAAGGATACAAAGCACAAGAAGCCCAGAGAAGAAAAGGACAATGGCATTTCTATTAACTAACGGCTACATTTTAATAATATCTTAGAAATTTAAATTGTTATTTATTACTTAATATATCGATAGCCATGTTTTATTTATGGTTGTCTATATTTATTTATGCTTCTGTTAGCATTTTTACCTCAGGGTAACATGACAAAATTTCAACATAAGTATTTGCACACCATTCATTAAATTCCATGTCAAGAAATTCTTTCTGGATTTTGCCCCAGTATTCATTTATTCCCCACAAGAAGGTGTATGAAGAGAGCGAGAGAGCACTGCATTGGTCATGGCTCTGTCCCAGAGCATACAGTAGTGCCTGGCACATGACAAGAACCTCCTATCTGTGGAATGAATGAACAGGGTAGGTATTGTTAAGGAGACAATCTCAAACCAAGTATCCAGTATTTATGGACAACATGTTGGTTTCCACAGTGGGCGTAATAGATGAGCATGAATCCCTTAATGCTGTCTGCATAAGCTTTTTTAGATTAGCTCTATAGCACCTAGAAGATTCAGGGTGCAAAAGACATGGGCTTCAATATCACATAGACATGCCCATTAATTGTGTAACTTTGGTAAAATTATTTAATCTCCTTGAGCCACATGTTTTTAATTTGAAAATATGGAACCAACTTCAGTGACTTCCTGTAAGGATTACATGGCATGATATATTGATTGACCCAGGCCGGCATCTGATATTCAACACAGACTAGCTGGAGCAAAAAGTTGCTAAATCATTCTCATCTTAAGTTGTGTTAGTTTCCAATGTCACCATTTTCACTGATGTTGCTTCGTTATCAAGTGATTTAATAATACAGCTCCAGGGGCACCTGGGTGGCTGTCGGTTAAGCATCCAGATCTTGATTTCAGCTTAGGTCATGATCTCACTGTTCTTGAGTTCGAGCCGACATCAGGCTCTGCACTGACAACGTGGAGCCTGCTTGGGATTCTCTTTCTCCTTCTCTCTCTCTCTCTCTCTGTCTCTGCCCCTCCCCTGCTCTCTCTCTCTCTCTCCCTCAACATAAATAAATAAAATAATACAACTTCATTCTTCCTCTGCCATCTTAGTCCCTAAATTCCCCTTCTGAAGCTTTGTCTGACAAGGTTCATTCCTTCCTTAGACCCACAATGCTTGTTTGTGTTTACTTCCATGCCCTGCTCAAGCTACTTCTCTAGCTGTAATGCATTCCTTCTCTTCTACACCTACTCACTCATTATGTGTGATAGTTCATTTTATGCACCAACGTGACTGGCCACTGAGGCCCAGAGTAGACATTATTTCTGGGCAGGTCTGTGAGGGTGTTTCTGGATGAGATTACCAATTGAATCAGTGAATTCGGCAAAATAGATTGCTCTGCCCATTGTGGGTGGGCATCATCCAATCCACTGAAGGCCTGAATAGAATAAATGGCAGAAGAAGGAGGTATTAGCCCCTTTTCTCTGATCTCATTGCTTGAGCTGGGACATCTCATCTCATCTTGTCTGACTTTCAGGCTGGGATTTAAACCATCGGCCCCTCTGGTTCTCAGGGCTTTCGGGTTCTGACTGACTTATACCACTGGTTTTCCTGGGTCTCTGGCTTGCAGACAGAAAGAAGGTCATGGGACTTCTCAGCCTCCATAATTATGTGAGCCAATCCCTCATAACCTCTCTCTCGATTTATTAATAAATAAATAAACAAATAAATAAATAAAAATTTTATATAAAATATATAAAATACCCCACTGGTTCTGCTTCCTTAGAGAACCCTGATTAATACAGTATCTTTAAGATTTACCTTGTCCATGAAGATTCTTTAACTGCTTGCTTCACAATAATCTCTTTTGACTCTGGCTTCCTATGTACTCTTTCCTTTGCTCTGACACTTAGCCCTCTGCTCTTTTTCACTGTTCTCTGTTTACTGAGTGTGTAAATATCTTGGCTCTGAGGGTCCAAACACTTTGGGTGCAAGGGCCACGACTAACATTCAGCACAGTGTCTGGCACATAGTAGGTGCTTAATAGATGAATATTTGAATTTATGAGCTTGAATCTATTGGATATTTTTCTCCCTCAATAACAAGAACTGTTCGGGTCACATAGCAGGTGATCAGATGCTGAAGTGCATATAAGAATCTTACCTTGGTTGGCCTGGTTACATCAGTTGGCTGGAGCAGGTTGTGCATTTATGACCTCTCAAACAAATTCTCTATTTTCCTTCGAACTGGAATTGGATTGCAATGTGATTTTCCTCTACTATTTCCAGCGGACTTTGGAGTGCCTCATTTCAGTGAGTGGATGAATTGCTCCACTCCCAAAGAGAGCCGAAGCCCCCAGGAGCAGCCATCTTTCTTCCAAAGCATTTATCTGCCCTCAGTCATCATGGGATTAACAGAACACAGTGAAAAGATTATTTTTTATTCACACCCTGTGATGTCTCTGTTGAGACTACCACACATAGTTTGATAAATGACAATGGAAAATATGAAATGCTGCCCTTTTGGACAGAGTCTTTTTACAGAAAGGCAGTGGGAGGAACTGACATGGTAGGCAGCATTCTGCTGTGGTGACAAGTGTTTGGTCAACCCCCCCACAGGAATGCCCCAAAGCATGGAGGCATCCATCCAGAAAAGCTAAAGTCATCATCTTTGGAAAAACGTTTTCTTTTTATATGGATAGTTTTTATCTGATTATAGCCTTACAGTTTGATGCCATCATATTTCACTATGTTTTGTGCCTCCCTTTTTTGCCTTCTGTCCTTGTTGGGACCTATTTCTCCAGCTTTTAACTTAGATACGTTAGTGTTAAGTTGCCATTCAAAGAGAACTGTCAGTGCATTAAATTATCCATTCAGAGGGTGTATATGTTTCGTATCCCAAGTTACCTCCAGTCAATTCGTAAGAACTGCCAGGCATGCTGGGTTGGGAACAGGAAAGGATGTCATGATTAATCGGAAGTATCTGCTTTGAAAGAGGGAGAGGCATCTTGATCCTCTGGAAAAGCATTTTTCTCTCATGCCAAAGACTAGTCACTAACTTTACTGAAACTCTCAAAACCCATTATTTTTCCCTTGCATCTTACAACATAGGTAGAATGCACCAAATAAATAGAAACTAAAAGTGAGCATATTATTATAAAAACATTTATATATCCTTAATGGCAAAGAACAATTCTAACAGTATTGGAAGTATAGAATGAAAAGTGAAATTCTCTCTTCACTGTCCTTTCACATACTGACTTCTGGAACCTCTCTTTAATGCACATGTTAACCACTCTTTATATACCCTTCCAGAAAAATGCTGAGGTAAGATTGAACTAGAAAATTATTTTTTAAACCTCTTACAAGTTGCCAGAAGCTATGAAAACAAATAATTTGGTTTCAACCCTCAGGAAGCATACAATCTAGCTGATAAAAACAACATGTTGAATGGGTTTGGAGGGAAACCTATAGAGAGTAGGGAAGCAGCATTTGAACTGACAGGAGTCTGAAGTCACTCCAGTGACCAAGTTGCTGTGGTAACTCTGTCTTCACCCATGGATGTACTGACTTCCACGAGGAAACTTCCTGGTTTCTACCAGAGGTGAATGAGGAGAAGCCAAGGCCGCCTGGCACAGGAGGCTGGAAGCCTGGGAACACAGGGGCAGCTGGGAGGATGGGAAGCCATGTTACTCTGCTCTTGGACTAAAGGGAAAGACTTGATTCCTCAGAGGTTTCTGAGAAGTCTGTTTGGGAACAATTAGCTGAGATATGAGGCCCTCAGATTTGAAATACACCTGTGGAGCCCCTGGAATATTCATGGAAAACATCCTTTTAACTTTGGCAGCTTAGCAGGCTCTGCAGGAGCCCGCTTCTCCCATCATGTGAAATTGGCGTCCTCCTTCCAGAGTCCAGTGGCCAAGATTTCTGCTGGTTTCTGGTGATGGCTGGTAGTTGTGCTCTGATTTTGTATTATTCTGAGAAGCTTTTAGGTGTTGGCATGCCCAACTTTGTTCTGTTTTAGGCCAAGACACCTCCAGTCTTTACTTCCTCAGAGAAGCTACCTTATAGTGGAGGAGACAGTTGTTTGCCCGTTTGACATGCAGTCACCGCTAGGATCTTCACTGACTTTGTAAAGCTCAGAGGTATCATCACATATGAATACCAGCAATGATAAGAGCACTGATCTTAGCCCTTTATCAGGGAGTTTTCCTCTTTCCTTTTATTTCCACTTAATCACTGGACAGGTCTAAAATTCTGCCTCCTAAGAACAGTCTTTTTAGAATTAAGGAAGAGAAAGCACCTTTTGTAAGCACTTGTACGAGCCTGGTGTTGGCACGTCCTCATGTTCTGAGAAGAGCTACCTTTAATGCCAGCTCAGCAAAGCCCACCGGAGGAGTTTAACCTTACCTGGACTGTAGGCAAAATCTTCAGAAGTTCCTCAAGGGTGGTTATGTGGGGGCGACCTGACTTGGTGGAGTGCCAAGGGGTGCAGGCAGTGAAAGGACTCACCTAAGACAGAACACAGGAGATAGAAGCTTGAATACACTACAAGGGAGCAATGGGCAGGACGGTAGAGGAAAGACTGTCTACCAGGAGGTGGTGGGTGGGGGGCTATAGTTAAGGTGGGGAGTGAGGAGGTAGGGGAATGCATGGAATTTTCCTTTTTTGGTCCCTGTGCCTAGTTGGAAGTCGCCCATTGGTCGGCTAGGGTCTGTGGCTATTTTGAGGCTGGTGGCTTCATAAGCCTGTTTGCATTTGGCCTGGTGGTCACTCTAGGCCCTTTTACCTTAATCTGGTTTCCATTGCTCAAGCCTTTTGCCTAAAAGTGGCCTCTACAGTTTAGTATAAATAAAATTTACAGTGTCCTCATGTTAAATTCTATTTGCTTAGATATTTTGTTAGCAGAAATGTATGTTGAAGTCCTACTATGAAAATTAGTCAATATTGAAATAGAAACATTTGTTTCTCTTACAGATCTTCTACTCTGAAGCACCCTCCTAAAGCCCCATTACTAGGAAGTTCTAGCTCTGCTCAGTAAGGTCCTGTCACCTTCCTAAGTGGATGCTTTGAAAGTAGAATACTTACTGTCTCTTCAGAGTGGAGCTGGGATCCAATGGAGGTGAAAAAGAGGGACGCCTAAAAGATCAAATCTTCCTGGGTACCCATTAGAGAACACTGTATGCCTAGAGAGAGGACCACAGATATAAAAGCTTAAAAAATGTTTTGCACTATCCTCTGGGTCTCTGTGTATTCGCAACCATCTAGGGGCAAGTTGGTGTTATTTATGTTAGTGTGGCATTCCACAGGTGTTGTACATAAATACAGTTTCAGGATCATGACCTATGTGTATATCTAACCACCTTCTTGTTTTATAGGCATTTCCATTTCATATATTCAAAACTGAACTCAGGATCTTTCCTACGTCCTCAAATACACTGTACTCCTACCTGCCTCTGGGCCTTTGCACATGACATTTTACCTCTTTATTTTGCCCCTAGCCAATTCTGAGAAATTGTTCAGATCTCAGATCAAAGGTCATTTCCTAAGGAAGTCTCTCTCTGACATTGCTGACTAAGCCAGATCATCTTACTAAAGCTCTCATAGCTCTATGTACATTTCCTACATAGTCCTTATCACAGTTTTTTACATATATTCATAATGTGATTATTTGATTAATGTCTGCTTGTATCAAGAAAAAAATACGGTAAATACTTTGGGGGGTAGGATCGTGTCTGCTCTAGTCCAACAAAAAATATTGGCTATACCACTCATTAATTGCTACAGTTCTTTCAGATCATGGCTTCTCTATAGGCTTGATCCTGTGCTATGCCTCTTTCTGCTAGTGCCTAGGTGGATGTTGCTGCATAGGATGATATAAGAAGCTGAATTAAATGAATTTCTATTCAAGTAAATGAATCTTTGTCATTCCTTGCAAATTTATAAAAACAAAAGGGTAAAACTTTGTTTAGATGGATTGAAAACTCTGTTAGTTTTTCTGTGATTTTCCCAATGACCTCCATAGGCTTATAGTCACTTTGTCTGATCTAGACGTATGTATAATGTCTCATCCCATGATGAACCAAATTGTTCTTTATTATATTCTCCATCCTCTGCCTCACTGAGCCATCCTGCAAGCATGTAACACTGTTCAGAAGTGCAGTTGAGTGGAAATGCTTCTGAAGATCGATAAAAATTTACAACCATGACTATGACATGATTTGAAAAGAGTATATTACTGTTCGAAGGTCACTGTATTATTTTGGTCAATGTCATTTCTATGAAATTCAGGTTTTCACAGCATTACAAATTTCATAAAACAATAATCTGCTTAGTTTCTTTTGTAAGCTGGGGGCACAAGAAAGTAGTCATGAGCCCTCAGCTTACTCAAATTATTTATTATTACTTCTGAGTCTAGCAAAAAAGACTGTCAATTCTTATATATTTCATTTTGATTAATTATATTAATTATATTGCTGGCGATCACTTACCTAAGGCTATGCCGTTTTAAAAAAATTACACTTCGGCTACCTGCGTAATGAGGGAGAAGAACACTTAACATTTTTCAGGCTTGTCTGATTGTTGTTTGTTGAATATATAAATATGTGGTTGGTCTTTCTTTGAGTAGAAAGACTTCTGGTAGGATTATTCACCTAGTTTATGATATCTACTCCCTGATGCTGATAGTAGCTTGATTATCAAGTCAGAGTATAATGCTTAGATTATTTGTGAAATAGTTTTAGAAGTCATTCAGTGGAACAATTCTCGATAAAGAAGGATCTTGACAGAGGCCTGAGTTGTCAGAGAAGGGCAGACATGAAACAGCTCTAATGATTATTCATGTGCATCTTCTGAGCAACATTTATTAAGTTTGGTTTTATGTGGTTCAAAGTAGTTTGACAGTTTGACCTCTCATTATTATTTTGTTTTCTATTCCCAGAGTATGTCTGTGTGCAGGGAAATCATAATGCTGGGCTGTCTGTCTAAGGGTAATCACATGCACCAGAACAAGAACACTGAATCAATAGAAGTCTTGATAATGGTTTCTCACCATTCCATCCCCTCTGCAGAGCTATGTGATTCTTTTGACGTACTATTCAAGGTACGTGATTTTCTAAGGTCCCTTGAAGATGACTTCATAGTGTGAAGCTATAATGCACTAAGAAGTAAGGGAACAATTGATTTCCATGACTTTAAGAGTTCAACATTGGGAGGAAATAAATGAAATAAAAGATAGTTTGCTTAAACTTTCCCTCCCCAGATTCAATTTTAGCCTCAATCTGAAAATAAAGTCCAGATCAATAAACTTTAGGTCAGTAACATTCTTGATGGCGTCCTGGGACTATGCTCTGAGTCTTAAAAATCCTGATGAGAATCATTTATTCTCATTAGGGTTCATAATATAACTAAAATATCAGGGTTCTAAAAAATGTGCCAGGATTCTGAGCTTTGGGCTAATGTAGCATTGGTGATCTCTTGTTCATTTCATGTACTTTTATGTATTTTTATTTTAATCTTTGGTCAACAAAAATTGCAAAATAATTTTTTCTTGAAATGTATTTGATGGGCATATATTTCACATATGCAGGGTCCACATGAAGAAATAGGGTCCATATGCAGAAATTTATTTAAAGGGGTCCTTCATCCTTCATGAGTAGTTGTTGAATCTTTGAGATACATTTGCTACAGTGTTGAATGATATGAATTGTTTTTGATATCTGGCCAATCGAAAGGGCCACAGAGTTCTGGGCAGATTCAATTTATTGAGGGTTAGCTGCAGAGAGCTGATTGTATTTCAGGCTGGACTTTGAACTTGGCCTGTCAAGAGGAAACAAACCAGGGTATAGCATCATCACGTCTGCATACCCTGAAAGGATTGAAGAGCAAAACTTAGTGGGAAATGTTGAGAAGCATTTCGGAGCCAGTGTGATGGCTCTAAGGCAGCTTGTCTTCTCTTATCTGGAGCTCCTACAACCACTGCAGACCTCTCCCAGCTGAGCCCAGCCTCTGCGCGCGCGCGCGCACACACACACACACACACACACACACACACATACACACTTCCCCACTCCCATGGGCATTGTTCTGAGAAACCTGCCCAGTGCTTTGTGTGGCCAATTCCTAATCCTCAGACTGCAGCCACAGCCAGAGGTTATCAAAGGTGCCTCTGGCATACAGTCAAGCTTACATTTTATTTTAGTTGATTGAAGTAAAGAATACTGTGTCTTGGGTTACATAAAACTAATCAAAGTATTAGACACTTGGTTGTTAAACTGACAGCAATGCCAGTTGGAAATTCTGTCCTGGTGAAATTACACTGAGAACCATTATATGCCACCTGCAGCTTCCGAAATTTGTAGTAAAGCCACCATATGTAAATGATGACTCAGGATAGCTTTCTCACTTAGGCTCCTTTTATTTAACTTAAGTATACAGAGAAGTAACACAGAATTTTAAAAGAAAAATTTTGCAATGTTACTTTTGACTTTTTACATAAAAAAATACCCAGAGATAAAGCTGAAGTCCTGTTTTCCTTCCCAGACCCATTATAATCATTTTATTCTGAAAGATAATCACTTTCAGGAATTTAAAATATGTTCTTCCAGTCCATTTTAAAGTCTTTTAACTATTTTTATGTAGAAATGTTGCTGGAATTTTTACCTCAATCTCCGAGATTCGTTGTCTCACCACTTTAAAGAATAAAAGGTGGACACAAAATGAGCAGCAGGCAAAATTTTATTAGATTACAGGTTTAGGGCTGTAGTGGGTGCTCTGGTGCGTGGCCCAGAGTCTATTTCAAGCATTGTCTTCTGAAAGCTTGCAACATAGTGTGTCCCTCAAATTAGACAAAGAGACCTGTTTTGTTCAAGATTCAGCTCCCTCTTCAGAGATAGCCTTGTGTTCAATTACAAGTTCCTGCAGAAGGACAAAAGCTGGGCTCCTGGATTCAGTTTGGGACTTCTGTAAATGGCCAGTCCAACTTGCAGTCTCTCCATGGGATTAAGGTCTCTGTTGCAATGCGTTACCATTTAGCTTCTCTCTCTGCCCAAGTTTGCTTCCTTTCCTCCTTTACCCAAATTACTTACCAATAAAGCAGCTTCATGCCCATCTCCCTCTCAGAGTCTGTTTTCTAGAGACAACCTGGGACAATTGGCCCAAGAAACAGTGCTACAAAACATTCAAAAATGGGTTTTGGAGCTGAATCATCTACCACCTGGCTGGCTATGGCGAATTAGGCCATAGATGAAATAATGATAAACCCTGGCATGTGGTAGCTCAGTGACTTTTAAAACTTTCACTGAGGCTGGAAGAAAATACACTGGTGAGTACAACATCTCAAGTGATTGAGAGGTTCAGGAGAAGCAGTATGGATTTATAAGGATATTGAACTTGGATGGTGTTGAGTTTAACTAAACTGCTCCATAATGTTGCTGCTCTGGCATCTGTTTTGTGTTAGCCAAGCAGCCTGCAGGGGCCTTGAACTTGAACTGACACCAGCACCTGCTGTGAGCTCAGGCTCTAGATAATAGCCACAGAGTCACACATAATGTAAATTTGTGATTTGGCTACATCAGCTGTCCTTTGTGATAAGCATTCTTTCCTCCTGCCTAGGGCTTTTCCCTTTTGTGGCCCTTAGATAAGACCCCTATGAAGCTTACCAAACTCCTGCTCTTTTTGGTTTGAATTAGTGAATCTACCTTTAGCCTAGGAACCCCAAAGCACTCCACTAGCAGGCCCTAAGAAAGCCATGTGCCCAGATTCTGCCACCAGGGTCTTTCTGCCTGCCCCCAGTCTTGATCTCCCATATGCTGAGTACCTCCTCTAGGACCTGTGAATAATAAACTTCTCTATTTCATTTTTCTTTGTAGTCTTTTGTTGAAGGGTTGCTCAACATCACACACACCCTCCAGGCTCTACTTATCAAATGTTAATTTTAAAAAAATCTCGATAGATGGCTGTTGCTGAGGACTATTGATAAATTAGAAAAAGAAAAGCAAAGCTGAAGACTTTTAATCATCAGTTCAGGCTTTGTGATAACCAGAGGATGTCCTTGGCAGCATATAAGACATTCAGCTTTTGCAGCTGGAGGGCAGAAAATGCTGGTCTTATGCTGCTGGTTTCATGATAGTGGAACTCCAAAGAAACCTGAATTCTCAGTGCTGGGAAGTCTACTACACCAAGTTCAGGGTAGCATTTGAAGAGTAAGATTCCAAGATTTGAGTTAATGCACTCAAAAATCTTGAATTCCCATATTCTCCTAAATGTTCTAAGCCTGAATAAGTGACCCACTCCTTGCTGAGAGTCTAGTGCTCCTTGTTTATATTAAGATTATGCAGAGTCCTCTTCACTGTGTGAGAACAGTTGCCCTCCTTAAAATGTCTCTGGTTCCCCACCCTTTGAACATCCTATCAGTTACTAGGGTTAAGTTGTAGGAGAACCTAGCCAAGGGAAGTACTGAGCCTGCTAAGGGGAGAACAGGGCTACACCTCAGAAGAGCTACAGGATCTACCCAATTTATTCATTTTCTTTCTTTCTTTCTTTCTTTCTTTCTTTCTTTCTTTCTTTCTTTCTTTCTTTTGAAAGAGACAGAGAGTGTGAGCAGGGGAGGGGAAGAGAAAGAGGAGAGATAATCCTAAGCAGGCTCTGCACAGACTGACAGCACAGAGCCCAACATGGGGCTCGATCCCACAAACCGTGAGATCATGGCCTGAGCTGAAACCAAGAGTTGCACACTTAACTGACGGAGCCACCCAGGCAGCCTCAAACCAATATATTCTTATAGGAGATGGGGAGTGTGTTTTGGACTATAATATCCTGAGAGTTCTAGATTAAAGGAGTTGGAATACAAAGTTGGATAAGGGAGTCTTTAGTGATATGGGACCAGTTATCCACGATAAAACTTTAACACTCTGACAAGGGCCTCAGGAGTCAGTACTAACAGGCTGTTTAGGTTAAAAGCAGAAAGAGTTAGGGATCCCCCAAAAAAGAAGACAGGCATAGCTTTCTTAACATAGGAAAAGTCATTTTGGGCTCCCAGTCATCTTATGAAAGAATATAAGAGCAAACAGCTACTATCAGTCCAGGAAATAACCTAATCATATTTAAAAGCGAAGACTGACCTGATGTATATTCATGAATTATCTTTGCAGAATCTAAATCATTTTGAGAACTCAGATACCCTACCAACTGGAGCCAGAGAATTGAGGATGGTGACCCTTGCCAGCCCTCATGACTCTGACCTGGACTCGGCCACCATAACATGACTCATGTCCCAATTCCATACTATATTCCCCTATGCACAAACTTCTTCATGAATATGCATGAACCCTTAGCTTAAAACTTGCCCAATTTTGTTGTTTGGGGAGATGCTGCTTTGGGAAAGATACCTGCTGTTCCCCTTTATTTGTTGCAAGTAAAACCCTTCCTTTTCCTGTTCTTTGGCTTGGTTGTGTACTTTGGCTCAGCACCCACCAAGAAGGGAACACAGTTTCAGATACTAGGATGACTTAAAAACTTGGAAAACGTGAGGTACCACATCATGTGAAGCAGAAATGCCAGAGCCGTTGCGGAGAGTGGAAGGCCAGATTAAAAGAAAGAGAAGTGAGTGTGCCAGAGAGAATGTACTATACAAGGTTGGAAAAATAATGCATATAGCTGGAAACCTATCAGCAACTATGTTCTATAGTAGGGTCCAGTGTAAACTCCTTTATTAAAGCAATAAAGAATGAACTTATAGGAGGGGCCAAAGTAATATTGAGAAGCCCAATGGAAACTGTCCTTTCTAGACCACGGCTGATGGTAAGATTGGGCTCCTTGATAGCAAAGAAGATGATATGATCCTAAAATAATTACAGGTCAGGTGCTCAAGCCTTGGAAGAAAGATGGAAACAATTGTATAACGAATGAGAGTGTTATAATATTTGTATCGTATCATTATGACCACCAAAGAATATCCCTCATGTAATAGTCACTAGACAACCAAGTGGAAAGATGTAATCAGTTGACATTAACCTTTTTTTTGTTGTTGTTAGGCCATACCTGAGAGCTAGCACAATGGATACAAAACTGGAGCTATCATTATCATAGGGGTAGATAATAACCATAGGCCCAAAAATATGGACTCTCACCTACCCAGGTTGATTTAACTATGGCTGCTTTCAAGTGTCCAACTTGTCAATAGTGGAAATCAACAAAAGATGAGCTCTCAATGTGGTACCATCTTTCTAGGAAACCAAGCAGATTTTGTAATAGGTTGATTATATTAGACCTTTTCCGTCCTGAAGGCGTAGTGGTTCCTTTTAAAGGGAAATGAGTTGTTTTGCCTTTCTTGCTTATAGGACTTCAAGCACCATTATTGAAAGACTTACAGACTGTCTCAACCACTGCCAGGGATTACAATTGCTTCAAACTAAGGGACTAATTTTAGAGCAAAGGGGGTACAGCAGTAGGCATGTAACCATAAGATCCAGTGGTCCTATCACATACTATACTACCCAGAAGCTTACAGCCAGATGAAGGAATAATATAGCTTTTAGAAAGTATAACAGATAAGCCAGCGTAAAGATGTTATCATTTAAGAATGGACATGATCCTCCAGGACATAGTATATTAACTAAATCAGTGAATAGAATATGGTGCTATATACTTAAAAAAATCTTTTTGATGTTTATTTATTTTTGAGAGAGAGGGACAGCGTGAGTGGGGGAGGGGCAGAGAGAGAGAGGGAGACACAGAAGCTGAAGCAGGCTCCAGGCAGCAGTCAGCACAGAGCCCGACGTGGGGCACAAACTCACGAATTGTGAGATCATGACCTGACCTGAAGTCAGATGCTTAACTGATGGAGCCACCCAGGTGCCCCTGGTACTATATATTTAATAGGGAAAAATATGTGGTCTAGGAATTAAGGAGAGGAAGTACGAATGGTCCCAATGCCTTTCTTCTGCTAGGCCCACTTGGAAAATTTAGATTTTTGGTTCCTGAAGTTTTAGGCTCTTCATGCTAAAAATCTTGTTTTCCAAAAGGATAATACCTCCACCAGAGGATACAGCAAAAGAACATTAAACATTAAGCTATGGCTATGGCTATGACCTAAACATTTTGGGCTCCTTATGCCACAAGATTAGTAGACAAAGAAAAGAGTCATCATTCTGACAGAGTTTGGTTGACCCTAACTATCAGAGTAAGCATGCAAAAGCCACAGTCTGAAGAGGGCATGATCACCCTTGGCGCAGAACCCTGGGAAATGAAGGTCTAGATTACTCCACCAGGTGATGCTAGCTGAGAGTGAAGGGAATAAAGAATGAGTACTAGAATTAGAGTAGGCAATTAGCTAGGTTCGAAAAGGATACCTGGAAGCCAGCAAGGAGGAGGTCATGGCCAACTATTAGGAAAGGCAGAGACCTATCTGGGCAGCATTCCACAAGAAGCCAGATCAAAGCAGACAGACCCAAGATGGCAGGTGCCATGGCAGGAAACCCCTAACCAAATAAGGAAGGCACAAAACCCTGTTTCCCCACCCCAAGTAGTGAATATTCTATCCCCTACTTAAAAATTATGGACAAAAGATAAAAACCCAAACCCCAGGGTTGTAGCTCTTTTTCTCTCTTGAGCTCATCTGCTCTCGCATCTCGAGAGTGTACTTTTTGTCTTAATAAACTTTCATGCTTATGTTGCTTGTCCCCTGTGTTGCCTGTCTTTCCTTAAATTCTTTCTCATGACAAGACCAAGATGGTTTGATGACTCCTTTGGTATAGGCTGGGTCAAGGCCCCAGGGTCCAGGGTCTTCTCAATTCACTCAACAACAGAAGAGGGAGATAACTGTTTGGCAATTACACTAGTTACAGCTAGGAGGGCTGTCTTATCAGTGTCCCCCAAAAAAGAGACCAATAAGAATCCTAAAGGAGTTCTTCCCAACTGGGTGAATGTGTACAAAGCAATTAGAACTGAGCAGTGCAAGGACTAGACTATAGTGAATGCTACACTTCACTTCTCAGATCTCACCTTAAAAAACGTGACACTTATTTCTCAAGCTACTGGGAGTTTTGCCTGATGAGGTTTCATAGCTGGATCCTTCCATAGGCCAAAGGGTGCTGCGCCTCAGAAGTTTCCTCCTCTTCCTGCGGGCAGACTGCTTTTCAGTTCAGGATGTCTCTGAAGAGCCTTCCTATGTCCAAAGCTCCCTATGCAGTCAGCTGAAACCTGTTGCAACTGAATTATAAAGTTTAACTTCTCCTTTTGTCTGATTCTGTTTTTCTCACTCCCATGAACACTCCCCAGTGACCCATTGGCATATAAATTTTGGAGTTGTTTCCTGGGGAAACTGACCTACAAGAAGATCTTCATTTAGCATTTATTTTTGTGTGATGTGTTATAAGGATCTAATATTTTATTCCATACAGAACACGTAGTGTTCCCAAGGTATTTATTGAAAAATTAGTCAAAAGATGGAAAGGCCCATTGATACGTAATACTAGCACTTTACATATCAATTCTATATACATCCCTTGTCGTTTTTAATTCTATTGATCTATTTGTTTATTCCTGCATTAATATCACATTGCTTTAATCCCTACATAATTATAATAAATATTATCTGTTAGCGCAAATCTGCCTTTGTTCACTTATTTTAGGTTTATTTTGGATATTCTTAAACCATTAGTATGCCATATGAAGTTTTAAATCCTAGTTTCAAGTTAATAAACACACTGTTTGGATTTAAATTATGAATGAATGGAATTTGCAAACTAATATGGTAAAAATTGACAGCTTTTAATATTGAGCTCTCATCTATTAACATATTATAAATATATAGATAGAGAGCTTCCTTTCATGTTTTCCCTTTGGTTCTTCATAACGTTTTTGATATTCCTACTTACTTTAGTATTGCTATTAATTATTAGTGCTGTTCTTTTTTTTTTCTTTCTGGATTTTTCATCCTCCCTTGAGAATTCTGTACAAGATCTTCACCCTGGCTGTTTACCTTCTTAAAGTACGCATAGTGGACTTACTTGACATTTCTATATTTCCAGATATCCTCTTTCTCGTCCTAGTGAAGAGCAGTCAAATTCTGGAGGACAGTCAGGTTCATCACAGGCTGGCAGAGTGGTGGGATATAAAAGGCACTATGAGTTAGATTCACAGAGCATGAAATGCCACATCACTCAGCATTTTTCAGCAGCTGTACTGAATGTAAAAAGATTACATTACCTTGCATCCATCTTGGTTCTTGAATATTTTGCTGTATTGATTTGATAGTTGCCCATTTTTGATTCTGCAAAAAGAAATTACTGAGCAAAGAAAACTTACATAAAACCAGAGAGGTGTCACCTGCAGTGAAATATAAAAGACTTCTTCAGAGATCCTAGGTTCCATGCAATTTTAGAGAAGCTGACATTGTTTAGAATTGATATGCATGGAGAAAGCCACTCACTACCACTCTTTTTTTGATTTGGTATTAAAATCCTTCAAAGGAGTGAAGATTAGCATGTAAAACTGCCAGGCCAGGATTTAGTGGTGGATGTTGCAAGAAGTGAAAAGATTTTTTTTTCCTATGCCATTATGGAATTAACACATATGGTGTTTAAATTCAGACCTAAAGTATCCTATGTTGAAGTAAATCTTGAGTCATTACTGATGTGCTGACTCAAAAAATATTGTTGTCTTCCTTGAGATGAGGAAAAAGCCTGAGGTTTTGAAATACATACATGGCTGTGTGAATCCTGTCTTAAAAGTTATTTGGAGGGGCGCCTGGGTGGCTCAGTCGGTTAAGCGTCCGACTTCGGCTCAGGTCACGATCTCACAGTCTGTGAGTTCGAGCCCCGCGTCGGGCTCTGTGCTGACAGCTCAGAGCCTGGAGCCTGCTTCAGATTCTGTGTCTCCCTCTATCTCTGACCCTCCCCTGTTCATGCTGTCTCTCTCTGTCTCAAAAATAAATAAATCTTAAAAAAAAAAGTTATTTGGAATTTTACTTCTTGTTATTATGGAGTATAAGGGTTTGTACTTTATTATCAAAAATGACTAAAAAACTGGGCACTATAAGTAACAACTTACTTATTTACATCCAAATTAGCATACAGTGCAATAATGATTTTAAGAGTAGATTCCAGTGATTCATCCCCTATGTATAACACCCAGTGCTCGTCCCAACCAGTTTCCTCCTTAATGCCCCTTACCCATTTAGCCCATCCCCCCACCACGACCCCTCCAGCAGCCCTCAGTTTGTTCTATGTATTTAAGAGTCTCTTATGTTTTGTTCCCCTCCTTGTTTTTATATTATTTTTGCTTCCCTTCCCTTATGCTCATCTATTTCATATCTTAAATTCCACATGAGTAAGGTCTTAAGATATTTGTCTTTCTCTGACTAATTTTGCTTAGCATAATAATCCTCTAGTCCTATCCACTTAGTTGCAAATGGCAAGATTTCATTCTTTTTGATTGCCAAGTAATACTCCATTGTATACATACACCACATCTTTATCCATTCATCTGTCAATGGACATTGGAGCTCTTTCTGTATTTTGGCTATTGTCCATAGCATTGCTATAAACATCATAGTGCATGTGCCCCTTCAAAACAACACACCTATATCTTGGATAAATACCTAGTAGTGCAATTGCCGGGGTTCCATGCAAATTAGGATTGTTTTCTAGCTCTGTGAAGAATACTGGTGTTATTTTGATAGGGATTGCTTTGAAGATGTAGATTGCTTTGGGTAGTATTGACTAAGTAACAACTCTTTTAAGACAGGAGACAAATGCCAGTTCAAGACTGTGCTCTCAGAAAAGGGGAAAAAAAGGTTAACCTTATCATTTTATTTTCCCAGATTTCTTCTTGGAAGTAGCACAAAGAGGAAACCAATAGTCTTGCTGAGTTAAATAGACCAGTATAGGAATTAAAGGACTTTGAGGCAGCTAGAATTTTCAGGGATGAGTGCTGTAAAGGAACAAACTATGCAGAGAAATAGCTCCAGAAATGTATGAAGACATCTCATTGAATCTTTGGATTGATACCATTTTGCACATGCATAGGGCATGAAACCAGGTAAAGCAAAGCTTCTAAAAAAAGAATAATTACTGAGGAAATGTGAGTTAATCTATTTCCAGAGTTTATACATAATTGGAAATTAAATTTCTATTCTGCAGAATAGAGAAACCTGATTGAATATACAAGGAATTCAGTAAAGACTCCAGATGGTCTTACCTTAGTCATGGGCTAACCTGAATCTAGAGAAAAGACTAGTCTGGCCCCATTCTAAAATGTGATTAATAGCAAACTTCAAAAGACCAAAATGATATTTAAATAACTTAACCGTCTTCTAGAACAAAGCCCAACACTTTTTAAGGAAATACAATTTTATCAAGCATTCAACAATGTAAAAAAAAATACAGTGTCTACAATACTAACAAAAATTTCTAGATATGCAAAGAACTAAGAAAATATGATCAGTAAAAAATGAAGAAGAAAAAATCTTTCAATAGGTATGGTATTTAAGTGACAAAGATGATGGAATTAGCAAAGACTTCTAAACAGCAATTATAAATATGTTCTATGTACTTAAGAATTTAAAGGAAAATAACATGATGAAAGGAGATATGAAAGATATATAAAAAATTTCAAATATAACTCTAGAGATAAAAAAATACCCTATCTAAAACGAAAATTTTTAGATGGCTTAATCACAGATTTAGAGGTTGTAACAGAAAATACTACATACTTGAAAACAATAAAAAGAAATATAATGTACAAAACATTATACATTTTGTATTGTAACAAAAGCAATATGATGTATCAACAATGAAGGATGGAGACAAAAAAGATGTAAAAATTAAAAAAAATACAGCCTCAGTGATCTGTGGGAAAATACCAAGAAGTCTGAAGAGCAGGAAAAATATATTTGAAAACATAATGGCCTTAATTTTTCGAAATTTGATGAAAACTATAACACAAGAACAAAATTCAAAGAATCCCAATGAACCTCAAGTAGATTAAGCAAAGAAGAATCACAAAAAAGTGCATTGCAATCACATTGTTTAAAATGAATAATAAAGAGAACATCTTAAAACCAGCCAGAGGAAGAAAGAGAAAATTGAAAAGTTACAGAATACAAATAACTGCAGAATTCCCATAGGAAATTACATATCAGAAGACAATGAAATTAATCCTTTGAAATGTTAAAAAGAAATAAAAAGACCTATCTAAAAATTTTATTAATCAAAACTATCATTCAAAAGTCAAGATGACAGGACAACAGGATTAAGTAAGATCATTATGTTGCTATGCTCTGCAAATTTGTTACCCCCCAAATGCAATGGAGAGCAACAGAACCCAGCAACAGTGATTTATATTTGAATTCTGAGCCCTTCTGCAAAATGTATCCCCTTTGGCTTGCATTTGTATACTAATGGCAATAAAAATGTCTGTCTTCCCCATTCTAGTTCACTTTGTAAAGAGAACATTAGATTATGTATGGTAAAGCATCTCACAAAGATAAGATAATCTGATGTAGTAATAATAATATTAAAAATAACTATAGTAAACACAAAGCACTTGTTATTTGCCAGGCACTGTCCTAAACATTTATATTTATTTTTTCACTTAGTTCACATGATAATCTTTACAGGTAGAATCTGTTCTCTCATTTTATAGATAGGAAAACAGAGCCACAGAGGCCTGGAGTAACTTGCTCAAGGCTAACCAATAAGGCTTGGTGCTAGGATTTGAACCTATGTAGTCTGGCTCCAGAAGTTCATGCTTTTAAACACTAGGGTTAAAAAAAAAAAAAAAAAGAAAGAAAAAGAAAAGAGAAGAGAAGAAGAATGAAAAGAAAAGAAAAAAGGCATAGACTCTTAACTAAATGAGAAGACCAGCATTTGAATCCTGGCTTCATGGGCTGTGTTACTGTGGTCAGGCCTCTTAAGCAGTCTCATCTTCAGTTTGCTCATCATAAAATAATACCTACTTTTAAAGTTTATTCATTTATTTATTTTGAGAAAGAAAGAGGGGGTGAGAGCAGGACAGGGACAGATAAGAGGAGAGCGAGAATCCCAAGCAGGCTCTGGGCTGTCAGTGCAGAACCCGATGCAGGGCTTGAACCCACGAACTGAGATCATCACCTGATCCGAAGTCCGACACTCAACCAACTGAGTCACCCAAGCACCCCAGAAGCAAAGATGTATTTTTAAACATTAAAAAATTAATTTAAAAATTAATAGTTTAAAATATTTTTAAAGAAATAATTACTCAGTGCAAAAATAACATTTTACTGTGGAGTTCATAACAAGCATACATGTATACAAATAAAATATATGGCTATAATAGTGGATGAGGGAAATGAAAGTATATGACTGTAAGGGCATTATACATTATTAGTTTAAAATTATTATTATTTTTTTTAAATTTCTTAATGTTTATTTATTTTTGAGAGAGAGAGCATGAGTGGGGGAGGATTAAGAGAGAAAGGGAGACACAGAATCTGAAGCAGGCTCCAGGCTCTGAGCTGTCAGCACAGAGCTTGACTTGGGGCTCGAACTCACAGACTTCGAGATCATGACCTGAGCTGAAGTCAGACACTTAACCGACTGAGCCATCCAGGCACCCCAACTTTAAGATTATTTAATGGTAGACTATGATAAGTTAAGTCTTTGTATTATAACCCTACACCAAGAATTTAAATAGAAAAAAAAAAAGAGGGAGAGCACATAAGTTGATAATTGTAATAAAATGGTAGGAAAGGGGTGCCTGGGTGGCTCGGTCAGTTAAGCAACTGACCCTTGGTTTTGGCTCAGGTCATGATCTCAGGGTTCATGAGTTCGATGGAGCCCCACGTTGGGCTCCACACTGCCTGCTTGGGATTCTCTATCTCCTTCTCTCTGTCCTTTACCCGCTCTCTCTCTCTCTCATTCAAAATAAATAAATGAATAAATAAATATTAAAAAAATGGTATAGGAAAAAATATGCAATTAATTTTAAAAATACAAAAAAAAGAGTAAAGAAGGCACAAAGAAGAGATGAAATAGAGTATGCACATATATGGAGAGAAAGAGGGGGGGGTGGGAGAGAAAGAGAGAGGTTTGTTCTAAGAAAGTGGCTCACATGAGTATAGGGCCTGGGATGTCCAAAGTCTGCACAGCTGGCTGGCAGTCTAGAGACTCAGAGGAGTTGCTGTGGCAGCTTGGTTCCAAAGGCAGTCTGGGGCACAGTTCCCTCTTGTTCAGGAGACCTCAGTTTTTGTTTTGTTTTGTTTTGTTTGTTTTGTTTTTTTCTCCTAAGGCCTTCAATTGATTGGATGAGGCCCATTCTCATTATAGAAAGTAATCTGCTTTACTCAAAATTTACTGATTTAAATGCTAATCTCATTAAAAAAATACCTCTACGGAGACACCTAGACTGAGGTCTAGTGCTTGTGTTGTCAGTACATATACTAGACTGATGTCTAGACTAGTTATCTGGATATCGTGGCCAAGCCAAGGCGACACATACATTAGTTATCCCAGACACATTTATACCCAAACAAAGTGATAATTACATAAAATGTAAATTGGCTAAATACCTCCAGTAAAAAGGAAAACTGTCAGATTGGATAAAAAAAAAAAGCACAACCCAACTAAATGGTATTTATAAGACACACTTTAAATATAAAGAAACAGTCTAGAAGTAAAAGGATGAAAAAAGGTATGCCATACAAATACTATTTCTAAGAGAGTGCAAGTGACAATAGTAATATCAGATAAAGTCAACATTAGAATAGTAAGTGTAAATATTTCCAGGGATAAAGGACATTTTATAATGACACTTTATCAAGAAGACAGAATAATCTCAAGTGCATTTGTACCTAAAACAAAACATCAACATACGTGAGGCAAAAAATTGAAGGGAGAAATAGACAAATGCACAAATATCATTAGAAATATTAATACTTGTTTATCAGTAACTGACAGAGCAAGTGGACGGAAAATCAGATATAGAAGACTCGAATAACACTATAAATCAGCCTAAACTGAAGTATAGATGAACACTTCTGGTAACATACATAATCTTGACCTATTGAACCACAGTGCTTATGCCTTAATCCTATATTTTGTGATTATCAGATGTATGGCATTAGCAGTACCATGATTACAGGGCAGAGTTGTCTACTAAGAAGTTAGAATTTAAACCAACGAAGTGGGAAGAAACAGGTAAGAAGATTTAAAAAATGCAAAGAAGTGCATCATAGTAAATGGCTCCCACCATTCAGCAGGGGGCGTCTTATTTCAGTGGTCTTGGGCAGAGGTAGTTTTCCCCTGGTATTAGAAATTTAGAGCTAGCCTTTTACTAGGTCTTAAATTCTGTGGCCTCTGCTTCTGGAGATTCTCTGAGAATTTCAGCTTATGGCTTTGAATAGTGCCATCTTCCTCGTTTTTAGAGTTGGGAAAAAGACAATATTTTTCCCCAGAAGCATGATTCCAAGGGTCAATCCCTTGCTAGGTCGTGTCCAACAAACATATGCAGTCTTTCTCCCATGCTGTTTTCAAGATACCCAATCTTTTGGTCAAAAATCATGTAGAAACTAATTAGATGGTTTCTTGGGATGGCAGTTTGCATGTATGGATAATACCAGATAAGCACTGGCTAATTTATTATAACAATCATAATTATGAGAGCAGAGGAGAGTGAGATCCTTTGCTGAGTTATAGCGTATAATTAATTTGTTATCAATTAATGACTTTTGTGAGAATAAGAGGATGTTATGAAAACTAAGAGCATTAATAAAACTTTTGGATTTTAACTTTTTTATATTAGGTATATTCTGGTTGTCCTTGATTGATTGATTGATTGATAAGAGTATTTTACTGGAAAACTGTTTATAGACAGATCTGTTTATAGACAGATATTTCATCATTCTTGAGTATGAGTATGATTTTTTTTTAAATCTGAAAAGTACACAATCATTGGAACATATTTTATTAACACATTTTATTTATGGCTAAGCTAGGAAGGCTGAACCCTTTTAATTTTTCAGATTATTATTTTTTAATAAAGTTTATTTATTTATTTTTGAGAGAGAGCATGATCAAAGGAAAGGCAGAGAGACAGGGAGAGAGAGAATCCCAAGGAGGCTCCGCACAGTCAGTGTGGAGCCTAACACAGAGTCTAACCACGAGATCATGACCTGAGCCAAAATCAAGAGTCAGATGCTCAACCAAGCTCCCCAGGAGCCCCCAGATTAATTTTAATCCTAAATTTCATAAATAAAAGAAGACTCACAATAGTGTTTGAAATAAGCAAAATTTGGACAGATCAAGCAAACCTAATTATTCCTTTTGTGTTCTTTTTATAAAATGAAGATACAAATGTTTTGGTTACTAAGAGCCATTTAGGAAAATGAAAGATATTTTGTGTATTAAAAAAATTAAAAATTCTGCTTCAGGTTCGGGGAAGGCTCAGATGATTCATTTTCTGTGGGAAGTGTGTGAGCTACGAGGTGTGCAGTTGTGCCTTCAGAAGACTGCTGTCAAAATGCGAATATGGTATCTGGGAAAGGTAAGATAATAAACACCTGCTATTCCATAGATACTAGTTCAATTATGAGATTACTATCTTTCCTGTGGGCTCTGACCCATTGAACCCAACGGTGAGAATTTTAGGGGCAAGAAAATAAAATATGGTTAGGATAAGTGACTAATTATGGGGAGGTGGGTAGGAGGGTCCTAGGAGAGACACTCTGTAGGGAAAGGGATTCTGGGCAGATAGAGGTACCCAGAGCCCACTATTCCTAATCTAACCTGGCTCCATCTGCCTCTCAATTTAAGAATTGGAGAAAAATGATATCTAACATGTATTAAGCACTTATTTTGTAACAGGAAATATTCTAATTGGTTTTTGTGTGCTAATTTGACTTCTTACAAAACCCATGAGATTGATACAATTTTTATTCCAGTACTACAAAAGAGAAAACTGAGGCACAGAACGATTATCATGTCCCAAATCACATAGTTAATGCACGAAAGAGCCAGGATCCAGACTTTACAGTTTTGCTCTAGAGCCTTACAACCACCACATTATGTTACTGTTTTAATGCTAGCTAGCAATCACCAGCCAAACCAATGGTAGAAGGAGAGGCTGTTGGTTACTTTACCCGTGGCTTCTAGAGGCCTTGACAAGGCTGCAGGTACCTTAGAGAGGTTGGGTAACACAATGTGGCAGTGGAAACGAGCATTAAATTTGATTTGGATCATCTTGAGTTTGAGTTCTAACTCTGCTATTATTGTCTGGGAGATTGGGGGCATTTGACATCTGTAGGTCAGAATTGCTTCATACATGAAAGAGGAAAATAGTATCTTCTCTGCCTTCTCCACAGCCTTGTGGTGAGATTCAAACTCAGACAATGTATCTCAAAAAGCTCTGTGAACTTCAGTGTTGCATATTAAGGTAAGGTGGTGGAATGCCAACAATAACAGACTAAAGCCACAGAAGAGACCCAGCTTCTAGATTATTCCTGGAGTCTCTTGGTTTGATTAGCAATCTAGGAAAGAAATTCTGTCTTTTCAGACCCATTATTTTTTTTTAATGTTTTATTTTTGTTTTGTTTTGTTTTGAGAGAGAGAGAGAGAGCGCACACAAGTTGGGGAGAGGCGGCGGGGGGGGGGGCAGGGACAGAGAATCTGAAGTGGGGTCTGCGCTGACAGGCTGACAGGCTGACAGCAGCGAAACCAATGTGGGGCTCAAACTCATGAACCATGAGATCATGGCCTGAGCCAAAGTTGGATGCTCAATCGACTGAGCCACCCAGGTGCCCCTTTTCAGACCCATTCTTAATGTTGAAAGATCTCCACTGCAGTTTGCAGATTGCTGGGTCTCCTACTGGTGCCTGAGGAGAAGCTAAGCTCAATTTCAAATAATTTCAAGTAATTGAGATTAAAAAATTCTATCTAAAATATTAGTATTAGATAATTTGTGAGAAAAGTTGGTTTGAGTCTACTCAGCCAGTGGAGCTCTCCCCTCCATCTCAGGTCAATGGTTCTGCTGAGAATCCTTCAGAAGCCTCCAGATTCTCTTGAACCCTTCAGAAGCCTGGCTCTGGCAGCAGCTGTTGCTTGGGTGAGCAGACTGAAAAACGCACCCAATTTGACAGCTCACTTCAAATTGTAATATCACTCTTTAGTCAGGTGGGGGTCCGTCTATTATGTCTGTTATACACAGTTCAAGAGGGAAGAGGAGAAACGGTTTGATTTTGATTTCAGCTTGCACTGATTAGGGGGTGGAGGAGGACTTTTTCTGAATGCACTATCTGAATGCTGGCAGATGTCTTCTTAACATTGGTACTGGAATTGAGAGTATTTGGGAAAGTATTTTCTTTTTTTTTTTTTTTCTTTTAATTTTTTTTTTTCAACGTTTATTTATTTTTGGGACAGAGAGAGACAGAGCATGAATGGGGGAGGGGCAGAGAGAGAGGGAGACACAGAACTGGAAACAGGCTCCAGGCTCTGAGCCATCAGCCCAGAGCCCGACGCGGGGCTCGAACTCACGGACCGCGAGATCGTGACCTGGCTGAAGTCGGACGCTTAACCGACTGCGCCACCCAGGCGCCCCTGGGAAAGTATTTTCAATGACTTTCTGGTAGCTGTGGGATTTCATAAGTCCTGAATGTGCTAGTTTAACATTTGTTTAGTTTGACTAGTCTTGTGTTAAAATGGTAGCAAAGAAAGCTCCAAGGATCATTTTGAAGGAGAATTGTTTTGAAATGTCGTGACAGGCTCATAAACTAAAGGTCATAACTGTGACCAGTTGATCATTAATTTGTTTTTCTGCCTCTGAGCAGACCAGATCCTGCGTATTCGCAGCAGACCTTAATGCTGATGATTGGAACAATGAAAAATGCCTTTGCTTTTAATGCTGCATTCAGAGGTCATGATGTATAAAGGAAAAAATGCTGAGCTGGAAGCCTGGAACTTGGGGTCTTACCATCTTTCTACTCTAATGGGCCCTGTGACCCCTCTCTGTCTATCTTTTTAACCTTTACAATAGAAACCTCTAGATAGAATTCTGGGGCTAGTTGAGGAAATGTTTTTTCCAAAAGTTTTTTTTTTCTTTTTTAATTTACATCCAAGTTAGTTAACATATAGTGTAATAATGATTTCACAAATATAATTTAGTGATTCATCACTTACATATAACACCCAGTGCTCATTCCAACAAAATGTCCCCCTTAATGCCCCTTGTCCATTTAGCCCATCCCCCCACCCAAATCCCCTCCAGCAATCCTCAATTTGTTTTCTGTACTTAAGTCTCTTATGGTTCATCTCCCTCCCTGTTTTTATATTATTTTTGCTTCCCTTCCTCTATGTTCATCTGTTTTATATCTTAAATTCCACATATGAGTGAAGTCATATGATATTTGTCTTTCTCTGACTGACTTACTTTGCTTAGCATAATATATTCTAGTTCCATCATGTTGCTACAAATGGCAAGATTTCATTCTTTTTTGATGGCTGAGTAATATTCCATTGTATGTGTGTGTGTGTGTATATATATATGTATATATACATATATACCACATCTTCTTTGTCCTTTCATCATTCGATGGGCATTTGGACTCTTTTCATACTTTGGCTATTGTCAATAGCGCTGCTATAAACATTGGAGTGTATGGGCCCCAATATAGTACTCCTGTATCCTTTGGATAAATTCCTGGTAGTGCAATTGCTGGATTGTAGAGTAGTTCTATTTTTAATTTTTTGAGGAACCGCCATATTGTTTCCCAGAGTGGCTGCACCAGTTTGCATTCCCACCAGCAGTGCAAAAGGGTTCCTCTTTCTCCAGGATTTTTTTTTTTTTTAATTTAGGTTTTATATTTTCTGCCTTGGCTAGTTTCATTAATCGTTAGGTTGATGTAGTTGAAAATAATTTAAAGAAGTATTGAAAGGAGCTCCTTAACATTGACTCAGATAATGTAATTAAGAGTTTGGTTCAAATCAGTATATCCTTATTTTTGTGAACAATGAGGGTGTTTAATCACATTACCGCTTTATAGTAATCCAGTATGTTCAGGATTACCTCTTTAAATAAAGATGATGCTTGGCCCCTGTCCTTGGAATCTTGTATCCCACATGTGATTCCAGCCACACTATTGGGGACAGTCTCTTCTGCTATTCCTCCACCCACCCTCTTCTGACGTCTCCCAAGAGAGGGCTAATTATCTATTAAACTAGGCAGATCTGGGAACATGGATTGGATTCTGTTTTATTGGCTGGGATGGGTGCATTGCTGTGGCTCCGTGATTAGTACTTGCGTGTGACTCTCCTGCTCTTTGAGGGAAACCCAACAAGGTTGCTTGCTCTCTGTCGTTCTCTTTCTTCTGGTTATATAGCTGAGCATCCAAGAGGATCCATGTTCCATTGGTTCCTAGCTCTTCATGCTGAATTAGACTAGTCCTAGGCATACTGAAGATTTACTTTTAGAAGAGTGAAGAATGTAAGAGTCCTACTTAGGTTCCTGTCTGAGTCACATACTCCAGCTCAGCTTTCACCAAAAGGCCCTACTTTGACAGTCTGTAATACTGGCTCACTTGTAAATAAATACTTGCTTCACCATATGACTAGTCTTACTTTCCCAAGTTCCCCGGGACACATAAGGATGAGTAATAATAGCTCAGCACTCAGATATTCCTGATTCTCTGATAGAACATTCTCAGAATAATATCATTTTTTTAACTCACAACAGCAAGTGTTCCACACCTTGCTTGTCTGACTGACTTTTGCTTTTGTCTATATTACAATGGAAAGCATACTGACTTGGCTGTCCTTCATTCTATTCTCTTCCAACCTAAATCTCTTACTCCTTCTGTATCTTTGGCCCTTAATTTCCTTAACTGTAAAATGAAGAGGTTGAGCTGGATCCTTTCAAGGTCATCTTTAACCTTGGACATTCTCTGCTACTGAAAATGTCCCTTTTGGATGTTCAGAGCCCATTTAGAACATTTATTTTTATTTTTTTATTTATTTATTTTTTTAACGTTTATTTTTGGGACAGAGAGAGACAGAGCATGAACGGGGGAGGGGCAGAGAGAGAGGGAGACACAGAATCGGAAACAGGCTCCAGGCTCTGAGCCATCAGCCCAGAGCCTGAAGCGGGGCTCGAACTCCCGGACTGCGAGATCGTGACCTGGCCGAAGTCGGACGCTTAACCGACTGCGCCACCCAGGCGCCCCTTTATTTTTATTTTTAATCTTTCCTCGGAGTTTCCTTTTGAGTCTCAGTCTCTCTTATTCCGTCTCACTCTCTCTGTATTTTTCTGACACACACACTCTTAAATATCAGTGAATTAAATACCTTTTCTGTGAACGGAGAGTAAAATTTACATGACACGAAATGCTCATGGGGAAATGGAAGAAAACAGCCAGAGTAATGCAGGTCTCACCATATTTAGGAGAGCTTTTAAAGAGCAGCTTCAAGCCAGATCTCCTGGTGCCAGAGGAAGTACATCAAGCAGCCTCTAATAGGCCTCATTTATAGCTTTTTCACATAACCCAAGGTATCATATTCTTTAAAAGAATGAGCCATGCTGCACTCTGAAAAGAGCTTAATGTTTCTGTGAATAACATAATTAAAATGAAGATTCACATCAATGACTTAATCTGGGCCATTGCTTCATGAAGAAGTTCAGCAAGAAGGATTTATTCAGAAGGCCTGTGGAGAGGGGAATAAAAATGAAAATATGACTTGGCTCTGGAGCTGGAGGTTACAGGGTCGTGGAAGATAACTGCTGCATCCAAGCTGGATGAAACACCTCTGCTTGGAAACATAGGCCAAGTGGACAGGAGAAAAATTGGACAAGCAAAGAAGAGCAAAATCTGAGACAGGAAATTGAGGATCTCAGCACCAGTCCATTGGGCTCCACCTCCATACCTGTAGAACCCAAGAGGAGAGCTGGCAGGAGCTCAGCACCTGTGACATAACAGAGAACAGAGCAAAATGAGTGGAAATTCAGCAACTATTCTATGTGCGTCTATGCTATAAAGTCTTCTTCTCCTTTTGTCTTTGCATCTTTCAGCCAAGTAGTATGAATGCCATCTTTCAGACAAGGAAACCAAGACTTGAGGACATCGTGTGGTACCCCAACGTCACAAAGTATTTAAAGAACAGAAACAAGGTTGAACATTTAGGGTCTGACCTCAAAGGCTCCTCACTTGACATCACTTTCTGTGCATTAGAGGGATGGCTCAGCTAGAGGCAGAAACTGTCCTTCCTACTTGGCCAAGAAGAGTATGAGAATTTGATTCTAGAAGGTCTGCTTTTGGAACACAACACCATTACAAGGGCTAAAAGTAGAGCTACCAGACAACAGGGATTCATGTGTGTTTAACCCAAGAGCTTTCAAGGGATTAGAATTGGTGGTATTGTTTGTGTAGATCTTCAATATTATCTTCATACCCTGGGGGAAATATCATTTGCTCTGTCAAACCCTTATTTGGTTTCACACCACGCTCTCTGTTGAGTACCTGGTGCTTTGTGTGTTTTGCTGCATCACCTCATGTGGAAGGGAAAGGTCAATCAGAAGTGGTACAAAATGAACCAAAGTTATCGCCAACTTTTATCATCCCAGAAGAAGTTCTATTTCATGCACAAATTGCTTGGCATACATTATTTATGGAGTTACCCAATGAAAATGACAAACTCAAAAACAAAATAATGACTTCTATTCACACACGGAATTTATCTTCCAATTCTAATTATTATTTGGAGAATTTAAGGGAGTTTTGGCCCAAGTCAGTAGAATGTAGGTTTTTTACTAAATTCTTTTGCATGTTTGGGAGATCATTTTCCATAGATCACTCATATTTCTGTGTCTTATGACAGAGATACTAAATGCCCTCTCATTGTTAGCTATCTTTTACTGTTTGTATAGCAAACAGCCTTGAAAAAAATAGTGTCTTTCTCCAAAGGGATACTGAACTATAGAGGGAAAAATAAAGTCTCTGTAGAGCAAAGGACAAGTATACATACTGCCAATTATATAAGGTTAAGGCTCCTTTTCTTTAATACAAACCACTCTGGGCACAGCCGTGTATTTGGGCCCATTCGTGTCCCTTCTGGGGGACTTGGAACAAGGGGGGAAATGTAAATATGCTAATACTCATGCTGTCTGCTATGCCATGAGTAAATAGAGTCCTTTGCCTCTGACCCAGAAATCTTATTTCTTCTGCTAGCATCCATGAACTGCTAATAAGTTGTGGCAGCTTTTTTAAAAATGAGCACTAAAAAAATATAACTTCTCGAAGCAGAAGTTTTAAAGATTTACATTGCCTTCCATTGTGATTATTGAATTTGAAATGAGCTCTGTGCAGATGTGAAAGATCAGCTTATTAAAAGTGGAAACAGGTAGAACTACACAAATGCAGGAAACACTGAAGTCCCAGGGAATATCTGAGTGGCAGTGTAAATTACCTAAAGAAATTCTTCAGGGCCAAACCCTTACCTAAAGCTCAGTTTGATCTAATATGTAGTAGAAATATCACTGATGTTTGTTAAGCTGAATGAAATAAAAGCCATTTTGCTTACCTCAGTACACACATGATACCCGTGGCCAGCATCTAGTTAAACATTTACAAAATTTGTCAACTTCATTGATGGAAAAAAACCTAGATTTTAGACATGGAGAGAGAGACGGGGAAAAAACAATATTGCAGAAGGACTTTGAAAGGCTGGGAAAATACAATTCTGAAGAAGGACTTCCAGTACAAATATGATTTAACAATAGAATAATCAATTTTCTCAAAGAACATGAAACTTCTCTGAACTATTCTTATCATTTAACAATAGGAGGAAGAGGGTGATGCTGTAAATAAACCATATATGTGCATGTATATCTACCTGCATATCATACCCACATTTGCAGAACTAGACTCAGACGTGTTATCTAGGCCTGGAGTTGAGGCTGATAAGCTAGTGTGCAGGCAGCTGGGCTTGCCAAACCTTTAGGTTAGGGCTTTTTTGCAGAGCCTGTTTTTATTTGTAAATGTGCACCTTTGCTAGGAGACTGACTGCTTGTACCCAGAAAAGGTTCTTTCCAGCTCCATTCCCATCACTCAGTTGATGCACCCCAAATTGGTCTCATTCTTCATGCTCCAATAAGGCTATCCATATAGTTTAGGACTTTTATAGAAAGGGCTTCACCTTATTTCAGCTGCTGTTTACTATTATTTTTATTGTCCTTTATGCTAATGGATTATTTTCTTCATTAACTTTTATGCTTATTAACTGTCCATGTCCCAGGTCTCTACCTTATTTTTTAAACTTTATCTTTTATAAAAATATAATCTCTCACACACTCACATATATGCATATATGTATGTAACATGTTGTATACAGATGCGTGCAATAAAAATGTGTAGTCATCAAACAGATCAAGAGAATTCTGGAAAATTCTGGAAGCCTCCTTTATACTTCCTTCCAATAAGTACCCCTCCCTCCTCTCAAAAGTAGTCAGTATCTTGAGTTCTTACATCAGAGAGGAGATGGTCTTTTTTGAACATGATGTAAATGGAATCAGACAGTATGTATTCTTCTATGTCTGGTCTCTGATTTAGAATTATATTTGTGAGATTTATCTGTATTATTGCATATAGCCATTGTTCTAGTACACACACACACATACACACACACACCATGCTTTTTACAGTCTACTGTTGATAGACTGTTGGGTTGTTTCCAACATTTGGCTAGTATGAATAATACTGCAAGAATAACTTTGGGGCGCCTGGGTGGCGCAGTCGGTTAAGCGTCCGACTTCAGCCGGGTCACGATCTCGCGGTCTGTGAGTTCGAGCCCCGCGTCAGGCTCTGGGCTGATGGCTCAGAGCCTGGAGCCTGTTTCCGATTCTGTGTCTCCCTCTCTCTCTGCCCCTCCCCCGTTCATGCTCTGTCTCTCTCTGTCCCAAAAATAAATAAACGTTGAAAAAAAAAAATTTAAAAAAAAAATTTTCAAAAAAAGAATAACTTTTACACATCTTTTGGGGTACATATGTATATCATTCTGTTGGAAATATAACTAGGAGTGGAACTGGTAGGTAGGGTACATACATGTGATGTTAATTTTATGTGTCAATTTGACTGGCCATGGGGTGCCTATATTAAATATTATTTATAGGTGTGTGTGTCAGAGTGTGGATGAGATTAGCATTTGAATCAGTGAACTCAGTAAAGCAGATTGCTCTTCCCATTGTGGGTGGGTGTCATCCAATCCACTGAAGGCCTCAATAGAACAAAAAGGGACCTAAGGAGGAATTTGCCTGGCCTTGCTTCCTGCCTGCTTAAGTTGGTCATCTTATTTCATCTTCTCTGGTTCTCAAACTGGGGTTTAAATTTTTTTTTTCAACGTTTATTTATTTTTGGGACAGAGAGAGACAGAGCATGAACGGGGGAGGGGCAGAGAGAGGGAGACACAGAATCGGAAACAGGCTCCAGGCTCTGAGCCATCAGCCCAGAGCCTGACGCGGGGCTCGAACTCACGGACCGTGAGATCGTGACCTGGCTGAAGTCGGACGCTTAACTGACTGCGCCACCCAGGCGCCCCTCAAACTGGGGTTTAAACTGCCAGCTTCCCTGGTTCTCAGGCCTACCTATAAACCTGGACAGAATTAAACAATGGGCTTTCCTGGGTCTCTAGTTTGTAGAAGGTGGATTTGGGAACTTCTCAGTTTCCATCATCATATGAACCAATTCCTTATAAATTTCTCTCTCTCTCTCTCTCTCTCTCTCTCTCTCTCACACACACACACACACACACACACACACAGAGAGAGTTAACTTTGGTCAAGTTTCTAACCTCTGCTAATTCTGGTAATATGTAATTAAATACTGGAAAATTATAGAGATAATTTGAGGCTCTAGAAGATTTTATATTTCTCCAGCAAGAATTTATTTTTCCTTCTAGGAGGCAAGTGTATATTACTTTAATGCATTTAGCATTTGAGATGATCTGAAGCTCTTTGTGAGGTCTGGCTTGTTTTTGCTTCATTACTACTCCTAGAGTATAGATTTTCTGAAGTCTTATCTAAAAACCTTGGCTGCTTAGCATAGTCCTTCCTTTTGGAGCTGCCAGAGTTAATAACAACAAACAAAACGATAAATAAACAAAAAAAGACTGCCCAATTAATTTTGAACTTTGAATTTTTTAAAAAATTTTATTTTTGAGACAGAGAGAGAGAGAGAGCACACACACGTGAGCAGGAGAGGGGTAGAGAGAGGTGGTGGTGGGGGGCAGAGGATCTGAAGTGGGCTGTGTCCTGACATTAGAGAGCCTGATGTGGGGCTTGAACTCAGGAACTGTGAGATCATGACCTGAGCTGAAATCAAGACTCAGATGCTTAACTGACTGAACCACCCAGGTGCCCCTGAACTTTGAATTTTTAATATTATATGAGACATGCTTATACTATCTTATACTTATATTATCTTATGATTTTTTTAATCTAAAATTCAAAGCTAGCTGGTATCTTGTTTTATACCCAGCAATCTTACCTCCCCTTTTTCAATTTCCCATTAGCCAATGAGACTTTTGAAGGTTCTGTTCAGCTTCTCTCCTACCAGTTTCTATTTAGTTTCTGAAATAGTGTTGGAAATAGCAACTACCTCAAGGGGAAATGTGGTGCTGAATATTAGACTCATTCATGAGCTTCCCTTCTTTCTTGATCTTAATCTCTAAAGTTCTCACACAAATGTACAAATGTAACTGCCTGATATTTTCTAGAAAATGTGTAAATATTTTATTTTAGATACCAGCAATTGGAATGCAACCCCCAGGTTGTCCACGATTCAAATTTTAAATATATTTACTAAGGTAACTATTTCTGGGGTGCCTAGGTAGCTCAGTCAGCTAAGCGTCTGACTCTTGATTTCAGCTCAGGTCATGATCTCATGTTGTGAGATCAAGCCCCGCACTAAGTGTGGAGCCTGCTTGGGATTCTTTCTCTCCCTCTCTCTGCCTCTCCCCCACTGTCTCTCAAAAATAAATAAGCTTAAAAAATAAAGTTGCTATTTCTGATTTATGGCTATCATGAATAATAGCAATAATAATAATAACAATAATAATAGAAGATAGCATAGTAAGCACAAAATGTGTGTCTGTCAACATTTTAAGTATTTTACATTAATTGACTAATTTTCATAAAACTCTTTGAGGCAGGTACTGTCATTGTGTCCATTTTTCAGTTAAAGTTTTTAGCAAATCTGTATCTGATGTCTGTTAGGGACCAATAAGCACAGCCACAGAGAATTTATAAAACATTTACTGCTCTCACTTGGAGCTTGGCACAGTGCCTAGTATTCATAATCACCCCATAAGTAAGAAATTACGGTCACTGGACAGTATGCTACTCAGGTGGTACAAATTATGTTAGCTAATTGAATTTAGTTGGCCTTAGGAATGCCCACCTCATTTAGGATGCTGGTCTTTCAACATCATTATACTTTTGTTGTGTGTTTTCTCAGACAATTTTGGAACTATGTTTTTCATACCCTGTTTCAGCAACAGTAACCCAATATCCCGACCACATCAATGTTACCTATTCTGGGTGAAGAAAGTTAGAGTGACAGAACCAACTCAGTTATCTTTCTTTCTCTCCTTTGTGAACTTAAAACTGTCTAGAAATCTCCAGAGCTCTGGGGAAGCATGAGTTTTTGAAAGATGTCCACTCTGACTCCAACCTGATTGTTCTAGAAGTTTCATAATAGTAAAATATGATTCCAGCCCATGGGCATGGTTTATTGGTCCAGTAGTAGAAACCTGGCACAAACTGAGTTGATTTGAACTCTTCTCTAACATTTTGGGAAAATCAGTTGAGGAAGAAGCTGAGCTTTAAGATATAAAGGAGCCATTTCTTGGTCCCATTGCAGATGGCCTGGAGTTTTCTCCTAAATTTGGGAGTTTCCTGTTTGGAAACATTGAATCTTTATTTATCCTAAGAGAATTTAAGCAGAACTCTGTTATGAAGTATTTTGATGGGTTTTAAGGTTCGTGAGGGCCTTGACCATGACATTTTGCCACTCGCAACCTTTGCAGTGATGATCCTAATTGCACTCATGTTTGTTGAGGACAGAGCAGGAAGTTGGAAGAGGTGACTTTGTATGCCTTACTTAGGAACAACTGGTTTAAACACATAAATTCTTCTTTACCAGTGCACTGGTTCTTCAGTTAACTTCAGAGGGTGTCATGTAATCTCTTTGGACAAAAAAAAAAGAAAACAAAAACAAAAACAAACCCCCCCAAAACCCTCTTTTTTCTTTGCATTTATTTACAATGTAGAAGAGAGATGACACAAAATCAAACAGAAAACAATATAGGTTCACAGCTGCAACAAGTCAAAAAAAATCTCACCAAAACAGTGACATAAACAGGGATGACTGAGGGTTTTTACAAGAACCATAAAAAGAGTGTACATAGAAATCTGAATCTTCCATGAGACCCAGAGCCTCCATCCAATACAATTTTTCTTATCCAAGAAAGTCTGGTCGCTGAAAAGGAAAGAAAAGACAGAAGGACAAGAGAAAGTGACAGAGAGGGAATGGAGGCAGTGAGGAAAGATATACAAGTCTTATAAAAGTGTCATGCAGAGAACTTGAGAAATCGTCAAAGCAGAGGTGACTTGAAGTAACAGGTGATTCAAGCAGGATGGTTTCAACAAACAGTAATATCATCAAAGTGAGGGACACAAGTAAAAGTCAGAAAGAAGACAGCAATTCTGCTCTCCGTCAGAAAGTCACCTTGGGTACATAGATCCAAAAATGCAGAGGGCAGAGCTGAGGAACATTGCTCATGGATCAATATGACTGCATCATTTAACCAATGACCTTTATAGGTGACATTCTGATGGCCATCAACACGAATTTGGAGCCAGAGAGACCTGAATTTAAAACCCAACTTTCTGCATGTTTTCTTATCTGCAAAATGTAAATAATAAAGTTTATCTATTTCTCCGTCTCCATCTTCATTTTGTGGTCAGGAACCAGAGTAACCAAAGACATGAACCTGTCTTGAAAACAACATCCTGGGAAGCAAGGGGTGGATCGTTGATGCTGTATGTAGTAGGGTCCCATTCTCTCTGCTGGTATTGGGGATATTGAACACAGTGTCCCTTGGTCCTTAAAGACTTCACTTCTAATAGTAATATTATGAGATTCTGATCATACAAAACTTTTCATATATGAAGTATATATGTTCTGAAGCATTCAAAAACTGGATATAAATAAAGATGACAGGACCTATCAAAATGCAACAGTGCAGACACATCTGTGTCTAATGCGACCTTTTTTTCATGCTTTTCTAACTCAGTAGAGCATTTTAAAGTCAACTGCATCAAAACAGTACCATTTCATGTCACAGAGGCTAAGTCAACTCTCTAAAATAGAGAGTGCCACCTCACAAAAAAAAAGCTATTTGGGAGAAAGAATAATTCTACTTGAAGAACAACGGACTAAAAAAATCAGAAACAAGACCAAAAGAAGGTAAATGTATTTCCTCAGGCAGACTCTGTAGTGCATTATTTATTTTACTTCCTCTTTCAATAAATAAGGAACTTGCCAAAGAAGAGATCTGCTTTTTACACTTGACCTTAAGGACTGTGTATACATTTAAAATGAACACACTGCCATCTTCTTGAAGGAATTCTAGTATGATCGTCATTTACAAATGTTTTGCTTAGAGAATAAGGAATGGAGTGGTGTTCTGTTCACTGAATAAACCTCTGTTTATTTTTGTTTGGTTGGCTGGTTGGTTTTCCCCCATTGCTTCTTCCACAACCACCTACCAATTGTAGTAGAAATGTTCATGTTGCATTTGTGCCTACGGAGACTTCCTGTCATTGGATAGCATGGAAAGTCAAGAATATTAACTCAAAATGTTACACTTCTACAGCCTATTCATTTCTCAAATTTGTTTTTGGCAGGAGACAGCAACATTTTTGCCATTGCTTCAGTACGAGACTGAGGAAATTACTGTTGAGTGCATCTCTGTTGTCCAAGGTCATTTCCTAGGTGATGGTATCCAATTTAGATTATGCTGTAAGCAGCACAAATGTTAACTAAGTAATAATTCATACAAAGGCATGTATTAAGATAGACAGATGGAAGAGAAGAAACTCATGCCAAAGAAATAGCTACGAAGCTGGTTATTGTGGTTCCTTTTTCTAACTCATCCTGGAAACACTGAAATGTGGTTTGAGGCTAATGTCCCAATTAATAGAGGGGCCTTTTTATTGGCATTATTAGCTATCTTGCAATACAGTATCATAGAGCACAAGGATAAACATAGCTGGGTGAAATTCTACAGTCTATAGCAGGAATAATGGTAAAGGTGTCAATTTGCTGGCAAAAGCAGGATAGTGTGTGCCTGCATCTTTTCTTTATGTGCTTTTTTTTTTAATTAAAAAAAAACATTTTTAGTTTTTTTTTTTTTTTGAGAGAGAGAAAAAACGTGCATGCGTGTGCATGCATGAGCAAGGGAGAGGTAGAGTGAGGGGGAGAGAGAGAATCTTAAGCAGGCTTCACACCCAGGATGGAGCCCAACCCAGGGCTCTATCCAAACACAAGATCATGGCCTGAGCTGAAATCAAGAGTCGGCTGCTTAACCAACTGAGCCACCCAGGTGCCCCTCTTCGTGTCGTTTTATGTCCTTTACTTCTTTTCTCCTACTATCTGTGTATTGCGAAGTGCTCCCCAACGAGGCCTATGATCAAATCAATTTAGGAAATTGCATATGCCAGGCTCCTCTTGGATATTTGGAATGAGCAGAATGTCAAAGGACTGAGGAGTTCTGTGTAAAGAACATATTTAATCCAGCTTTGTCCTCAGCTGTTTGACCATAAAACAGTTTTGATTGCTTTTTGTCACATGACATTTACATGAATAGTAGAGTGGGGAAACTTTGGGTTTTTTTTTGTTTTGTTTTGTTTTTGTAAACTAAAGTAGCAGTCAAAAGCTATAGATGTTTAACTGTTTTTTTTTCCTTCTATTTTGCTGGTTATGTTTTTTTTGTTTTTGTTTTCTGCTGGTGAGACGAGAGCTCCAGTAGTGGTATTAAACATTGAGTGAGCCAGTGTCTCTTTCCTGCCAGGTTTCTCCAGGTCTCAGGGTTTGTCCATGACCAAAGCTCTCCTTTTCTCTTCTCATGGTGCAGCCCCCCTGCTCCAGTGGGCACCCACTAAGGCAGAAGGTAAGATACTCTATTGTTTTGTGTCTCCTTAGTGCTCTAACCCAGGGATCAGAAGTTGGCTTTGGAGGCCTGAATGTAAATATTATATATTATTCATTTATTGATGAATACAAAGAAAAATTTTCCAATTTTTTTTTCTGGTATTTATCTTTGCTCCATCTCCCATGTTTTTCAAGTCACAATTTAAAAAAAAATTCTGGGGGCACCTGGGTGGCTTAGTCGGTTGGGCATCCGACTTCAGCTCAGGTCACGATCTCACGGTCCGTGAGTTTGAGCCCTGCGTCAGGCTCTGGGCTGATGGCTCAGAGCCCGGAGCCTGCTTCCGATTCTGTGTCTCCCTCTCTCTCTGCCCCTCCCCCATTCATGCTCTGTCTCTCTCTGTCTCAAAAATAAATAAACGTTAAAAAAAATTTTTTTTAAATAAAATTAAAAAATTCTGGATTGCAAGTAACTTGTTCTGTGAGTATTCTTCAAGATAAGCAAACATTTCTACTAAATTTTAACTTGACAAATGAACGATGTCTTGCAATACCAGTAGTATGTGATGCTGAATGTCACATGATCACAACCGAGTCAACGGTTCTTGAAACTCGCTTTGCTTTGGATTGCAAGCATGTTTCTGGAACATATTATGCTCACAAACCAAATTTTTACTGTATTTATAAGTTAAGGTAATGCTCACTGCAGTAACGGGAAAACCACCAAATCTCATCCACTAATCCAATACAAGTTTACTTCTCTATTCATGAAGTTCAAAGTAGGTTCTTCTATGTTGTGGCTCCGTGATCCCCTTTGTTTGGCTTCCAAAATCTTTGCAAAGGGAAAAAAGAAAGGAGGGTCACATTTGGAGGTTTTACAGGCCAGGTCTGAAAGAGGCACCAATCACTTTAGCAGTCATTATATTGTCATGGGCTACAGTTCAGTCACACGGAACACACAACTGTAAGGAAGATCAGGAAAGATAGTCAAGCCATCTGCCTGTGGAAGAGGAGGAATGGGTCCATTTAACAGCAGCCTAAACACTGTCATGACATTGAACATCTCTAACCCCTGGGGGAGATTGCATTTCAATTATTTTGGGAGGAATTTCTAGCTGGTAGCAGAATTAAAATGAAAGGCAAAATATTGTATTTCACCAATGCCAATGCCCTTACATGTTTCCATGAGCATAGATCTTCTAACCCAAAAAATTTGCCAAGAAGAAAAATGTGATAAGCAGTGCAAAGATTACGTTGTGAGCTTGATCCCGGTTCAATAGGAAGATGAATAATGGAGAAAAGACAAATATTCATGAAGTTTACACAATCCTCTGAAAGAGTCATCTTTATGTAAGCAATGATTGCACTACATTTGTGTTTCATTAAAATTTTAATGGACAGTTTAGGCTTTTAAATCTTTGTCTTATTATTTTTATTACAAAACCTGTACATCTTACTTCTAAGCCAGTTTCCTGACAGCAATAAACTTTAAAACCTTGCAAACGTTACATTCCATTTGCTATACATGCCACATTGCATTCTTAGGAGACGATTATGTAATGAACCTCATAGATTTAATATGCTTATTAAGAGGGAAAAGTTTTCAAAGTCACCACCTTTTCGAGTATCCAAAACTTTCTCTAGATTCAGAAAAATAAAGGAAAGCAATGTTATAAATATCTTCATAAAACAAAATATATACAGGATAATGTGTTCTCTCACTGTAATTGATAGTATTAAGAACAGTAATTAATGAGGAAAATTGGGGTTTGGTTTTTAAGAAACTTTACTCAAGGTTTAGATTGATTTTTTCTTTTTTTTCTTTCCAAGTTTTTATTTAAATTCCAATTAGTTAATATATAGTGTAATATTAGTTTCAGATGTAGATTTTTGTGATTCATCACATACATACAACACACGGTGCTCATCACAAGTGCCCTCTTTAATACCCATCACTATTTAACCCATCCCCCTGCCCACCTCCCCTCCCATAACTATCAGTTTGTTTCATATAGTTAAGACTCTTTTTCTTGGTTTTCCTCTCTTTCCCTCACCCCTAGCTTGTGCAATTGTTTTGTTTCTTAAATTCCACATATGAGTGAAATCATATGATACTTGTCTTTCTCCTACTGACTTATTTTGCTTAGTAAATACTCTCTAGGTCCATCCACATCATTGCAAATGGCAAGATTTCATTCTTTTTATGGCTGAGTAATATTCCATTGTGTATATATACCACATCTTTATCCATTCATCAATCGATAGACATTTGGGCTCTTTCCATAATTTGACTGTTGTAGATAATGCTGCTATAAACCTTGGGGTGCATGTATCCCTTTGAATTAATATTTTAATATTCTTTGGGTAAATACCTAGTAGTGCAATTGCTGGATTATAGGGTAGTTCTATTTTTAACTTTCCAAGGAGCCTCCATACTGTTTTCCAGAGTGGCTGCACCAGCTTGCATTCCCACCAACATTGTAAGAGAGTTCCCCTTTCTCTGCCATCCTCGCCAATGCCTGTTGTTTCAGATTGATTTTAATAACTACTGGTTTAGTTGCTTTCAACAGTTTATGGTTCAATTATGGAAATTACTTTTAAAAAATAATGATGCTTACAGGATTTTTGCTTGACATTTTCCTTCCTTGGTTCTTCCTTCTAGATTCTTCTCTTCCTTCCAAATTTCTACCAATTCCTTTCAAAGTTCTTCCAAATTTCCTTTTCCTGACCTCTTAACTAAAAGGTGCTGAATCTTTCTCTAGGAAACATCATATTCTAGGCTCAAGCATAAAGTTAAAAAACAAAAAAAGCAGAGTATATGTGATTCCTTATGGTATGTTGACTAAATTAAAATTTGCTCATTCCACTTTTTTCTTAGTTTGTTCATACATTGGCCATACAAAGACCAAAACACTTTATTCCCAGGCATCTTGGCTTTTGCAATCATTTTGTTTTGTCTATTTGGATAGATAGTCTTAGAAATGTTATAGCCATTTAAGGCCAAGTTGTAAAGTTGGCCCTTTTTATGCTCCCCCTAGCCACTCTGTGGTTTATGCAGAATACAAACTGGTATTACCAATATGCCATTAGTTGACCAGTGCTATTCACTAAGAAACTTACCTAGAGGCCTGACATTTTACTATTACTTATTATTATTATTAACCAGGATTAATCTCTCTGTATGGTCCATGTTGGGAAAAAAATCAAATTCCCTTGGGAAGTTAAACTCTTCCAAGAAATGGATAAGGAAGCAGCTTAGATTTATTTTAATCTTCACTTCAACCTCAAAAAGAATGTTTGTTCTATGTGCTTCATTTTAATGTCTCTGCTTCTTCTTGCTAGGTAGAGTGTTCAAGACAAGACTAAAATTTGCAATTTTTTAATAATCAATTCTGAATGCAGGTATAATGCTAATGATCATTTATACAATGATAATTCTCTAAACAGAATTAATTAGGAATTCAATTTTCAGATGATACTTGACCTATCAGAATGTAAGCATGCTATTCTTAATTACCTTATCCCTTAAAATCCAAAAGGAAATGGAATTTACCTATGCAGGAACACCTCTTCACAGATAATTGGTTCAAAATTGAGAAGGGACTAGTGGTTATAGGTGGGAGATTTTAGGCAATGTGAATGTTCTAAAAAAATGTTCTAAAAAAAGTTCTAAAGATACAGTGTCAAAACATAGCAGGAAAATGATTGAAGGCATTTTGACTGTAAATTATTTTAGAAAATGTGGAATTCTCTTTGTTATGAGTAAAATATTAAATATTCATAGCACAATGCTCATTTATCAACTGTAATCAGCACTCTATAAAAGTGTTGTGAAATGATCAGAACATGTTAATTACCTAATTAAATACAGATTTGACTAAAATGAAGTATAGCATGTTTAATTTAGACCAATTTACATGTAATTATGTTAAGTTTAAGGGCGCTTTCACCAAATACAGATTTCACAACTCATTTATTCGCTCATCCATTTATTACACAAGACATTTTGTTTTGCATGAGACCAATATGTTAAGTTTTCTTTGATCAATCTGTGAGCACCCATCTATGGCACCAGGCACTGTGCCAGGGGCAGTTGTTATAGAGCAGTTCAGACAAAGGAAAGAAGGAACTAGCCTTTTTTGGACTTTCAGATTTCTGTCCAAATGTTCCCTCTGCGGGCTTCGCCTGACTGCCCATATAAATTAGGTTTTGCAGTAATTGCTACGTCAGTGCTTGTATGATTTTTATGTAGGACTTATCACTACTTGTTAATTTGTCTACTTACATATTAGATCTCTGTTCTCTGCAATGTAAGATTTATGAAGGCAGGCTCTTTACATGTCTTACTTATATCTTCAGTGCCTAAAACATATTAGATGCCCAACAAACAAAATGAATGAAAGAGATGTATTAGTTAAGGTAGCATGAGGTGGTTTAAGGTAGGAGTTTTTTTCTCAGTGGCATAGAGTACAGTTAAAGTAAAAAATCTGCCAGTCTATAAGAACTAAATAATGTAAACCCATCCAAATGCAAGAGTACATATTCATAAATGTTATAGACATATATTTTAATGCATGTTATTCATGCCCCCCCCCTCATATGTTGAAAGCTAATCTTTTGGGAAGTGCTTAGTTTGTGAGAGTGGAGCCCTCATTAATGGGATTAATGCCCTTATAAAAGAAAACTCATTGAGCTACTCTACTTTTTTTTGCCATGTGAGGACACAGCAAAAAGATAAGCATCTCTGACCCAGGAAGTGAGCCCTTGCCAGACACCAAATCTGCCAGCACCATCATCGTGGACTACCCAGTACCTTGACCGTGAGAAATAAATTCGTGGTGTTTAGAAACCACCTAGCCTATGTTATTTTTGTTATAGTAGCACAATGGACTAAAACATTGAGGTACATATTAACATGTTATGGAGGTACACATTAACTCATGCTATAGAGATACATACTAACCTACATCATGGACATACATATTCTCAATGTCATAGAGGTGCATGTTAACACATGTTATGGAGGCACATGTGAAGAGCTAAGGAAGCGCAGGCATGGATCAATTAACTTAGGAAAAAATAGATGACATTTTACTTGGGTCTTAAATGACAAATTCGAGTTTTTCAGGTGAAAAGCATTAATATAGAGCACAAAGTTGAAAATAATCTAAAGGGCTAAAAGTGTGATAAGAACTAAAAACAAAGGGCTTGTAGACCTTGCATTTCAAGTTTGAAAGAGACCCCATCAAAGCCCTGCTGGTGGGTAAGATCATTTCCAAATTGCTGTTATTGAATCAACCAGAAACTATTCTACATTTTGTTTTCCTTAAGAAAAAATTTTTTAAGCTTCTCTGTATAACCATTGCAATTTCTTCTTTTTGTCTATATGTGGCACAAACCTGCAAATCCTGGCTATGGTGAGATTTATCGGAGAGTGGCAGAGGAAGTACTCGTCAGGTTTTGGTCCCCAGTTTGAATGGGAAGCACACTGATGACCAGGGGGAAGAGCAGGGGAGAGAAAGAACATGACAGTCACACTATAAAGAAGGTAGTAGTAGTAATTATGAAGGCAAGAAACAAGGGTACCCTCCTGGAGCCCTGTTTCTTTAAGGGTAACTGCTGATATCACACAGCCGGTAGACAGCAGCTCCGTGGAGGGTATAACCAAGTCTCTGAGAGGACAACCTGCCCTTGTCCATTTGGGCTATTGGCTATGAGTGAATAAAATGAAGTGAGTAAATGAGTGTTTGGACTTTGAATGATAACTGGGATTTTCTAGAATTTAGATCTCATAGAATCTTCAGATTAAGTACATACAGTTTTTCATAGTGAGTACACTTCAGCCTTTACCAGTATCCTGAGGATGCATTCAAGTGAGGAATATTTGGCTTTCTATGGTAGTTTGTATTGCCTTGATTGAGTTGAGACACATTTAAACAGTGACCTCAGGCCTTGTATTAGAAAAGATTTAGGGGCGCCTGGGTGGCTCAGTCTGTTAAGCGTCTGACTCTTGATTCAGGCTCAAGTTATCATCTTGTTGTTTGTGAGACTGAGCCCTGCATTGGGCTCTGTGCTGACAGTGTGGAGCCTGCTTAAGATTCTCTCTCTCTCTCTCTCTCTGCTCCCCCCCCCAAAACAAAAAACCTTAAAAAAAAGAAAAGATTTATTATGAGGTTTACATATATGTTAAACACAATCCCAAAGACTGAAGTACTGTTAGAGTAAAACAATCAGTCAGTCCATAAGTATTTTTTGAAGGTATGCTCTTCATTCATTTGTTTATTCATTTAATTAATTTTTCAAATTCTAGACACGCCTCTATATTTTTTATGTTCAACACTTTACGGGTTTTTTTCTTAAAGCATAGGAAGTGGCCATTAATAATAGAGGATTTAGTCTAATAATTTTGAGACAGTTATTGACACATAAAGTTGGTAATTATATATATTTTTTAGCCAGAATATATTTGTGAGCATGTGTGGAACCAGTGTAGAAGGCATTTCAGCATCTCTCTCAGAGCAAATAATGCACAGAGTTCCTCTAGGACAAGAAGCTTCAAAGAGGGAGAATGTACCAGGAGTGGTTTGGAAGTTAATGACCTATTTGATCTAATAAGTTTTAGATTTTGGTAGAGACATTTTTTTGAAAAAAAGAAACATGATATTGTGTCTCTCTCTATATATAGTAATGCTTCATATTGATGTAATGTAAAACTAAGCTCAGAGCAAATTGTTTTGCCATTACAAAGTGTTTCTTAAGTTTATTATTAATACACAATGAGTTTATTGAGGCAGATCCTGGTGATACTCCAAACATCACATAAAAAGACCTGTACTTGGCACTGCAAAATATACCAAAATACTGCAAAACTTGTTTTCTACTCTGAATTAGGTTCATTATAGAATCCTGAAATGTTAACTGACTTCGGTATTTGATGTTCCTTTGACCACATCAGAACACAATTGCATAGCGTATAGTGACATTTCTTTCATAGCCAGAAAATTGTAATAAAAAGGATTTAAAAAAAGAACTCTTCCGCGACTTAATCTAAATGTTAGAGCAGCTCACTCTTCATTCTTGTCTGATTGTGCAGAGCAGTAACCAGACGCCCTCCTGCCTCATATGACACATCCAGTAACACGTAGACACATTCATCAATAGTTGTTGACCTCACATCATTTTAGTCAACTACGGTATGCTTCAGGCATTCTTGCTCTCAACTAATCTCTCTCCTTTTAGTTTTGCCTTTGTTATGGGTCCAAAAACTGTAAACAGTTTACTTGGCCGTGCTCTTTGGTTTCTCTTCAAGGTTGTGACTTTTTTTTTTGAGAGAGAGTAAGAATGGGTGGTAGCAGGAGAGAGAATCTTAAGCAGGCTCCGTGCCCAGAGCAGAACCCAGTGTAGGGCTCAGTCCCACTACCCTGAGATCATGATCTGCACTGAAATCAAGAATTGGACACTTAACTGAGCCACCCAGGTGCCTCTTCAAGGTTGTGATTTTAGATTTGCCTGTGAATGTTCAACTTTTGGCTACCTCAGATAAATATTCCACCTGAACCTCTCTACACCTGACAGAACTCTTTACCTCTTTCTCAAATTTGTCACCTGGTGAGGCGACCTGGGCAAATGTTTCCTCTTTGCAGTTCAACACATTACCAGTGTGTTGAATATTGGGTGTTTTCAATTTCTTTGGGAATTTTAGGTTTTGTAATCATGGAAATAATAAAAGATGAGTTAACTAAGTGATATCTAAAGGGTAATTATTTTTAAAAAGGAGCAATACTAGCGTACTTAAAACCTTGAGCTTTGTTAAAAAAATATTTGATGAAAATGGAAGATACCATGATTTTTCAGGATACAGTGTCACTGAGGTTTATGCCTCTTGAAGTTCTCAGGTAACTCCAATAGAACTCAACGTATTGCTTCCACATTCTTTCCCAACTAAATTATCACTACAAATAAATGATATTCCACATATGAAGTAAAATAGTAAAACTGGGCCCCCTGCTTGCTCATTCTGGGAGACTTCATGTTGCCACTAAGAAAGTTACTCAAGGTATATATCAGATTTATTGGACTGAGATAAACTGGCATGAAATCTGATCTGAGGACCATGAAGGATTTACTAATGTCTTTGGGTGACCACAGTCTCTGGGAGAAGCTTTTGCAAGTTCCTGCAAGTCAAGAGCTGGAGGCACGAGAAATCATAGCTGCATGGTCACAGATAACCACAAAGCCTTCCTTCCCCTGCATGTCAGCAGTCTCCTTGGCAACACATTTTCTCTCGTGCCTTTGAAAATTGTTTTCAAGTAGAAACAATTTGGGTTGTTTCAGCAATGAAGATGACTAAAACTAAGGACAAGAAATAAGCGTTTTTCTCCCTAGTAGGAAAAGAGCTCTCCAACGAATGTAAGTTAGTCATTAATTAAGCATTTCACTCATACTTAATACATTCTATAACTTTGTAGGGGCTCTCTTGCTGAAGTCTTATAAACTCAGCTTGAAAATATTGTGGGGGCACCTGGGTGGCTGAATGGGTTAAGCTTCTGACTCTTGAATGCAGCTCAGGTCATGATCTAATGGTTTGTGAGATAAAGCCCTGTGTCAGGCTCTACACTGACAGGGAGGATCCTGCTTAGGATTCTCTCTCTCCTTCCCTCTCTGTCCCTCTCCTGCATTCTCTCTCTCTCTCTCTCTCTCTCTCTCAAAATAAATAAATAAACACTTTTTAAAAAAGAAAGAAAATACTTTGGAAAACCACGTGACTTCTTCCAGGAAAAGGGCAATTCAAGGTTCATTATAAGAACTGATTCTAGCGGTGCCTGGGTAGCTCAGTCGGTTAAGCATCTGACTTTGGCTCAGGTCATGATCTGGTGGTTCATCAGTTTAAGGCCCACGTCGGGCTCTGAGCTGTCAGCTTGCTCAGGATTCTGTGACTCCCTCTCTTTCTACTCCCTGCCCACTCACGCTCTGTCTTTCTCTCTCTCTCAAAAATAAATAAACATTAAAAATTTTTTTCAAAAAAGAACTGATTCTAGGGAAAATAAATCAAGAAGTAAGTATGGCCCATTTTCTGCTTCGTTTTCTGTTTAGTGGAAGAAACCATAATCTTGTTAGTTACCCCCTAGAAAATGGAACAGTGTAGCATCACAATTGTTTCATATTTTTAAGAGAACACAAATTTGCTGAGTCTACATTAAATTTGAAATTACTGATATAAAAATACCGTGTCAATCAAACACTTCTCTTGGAGTCTTGAAAGTAAAAGAAGTAAAGTATTCAAGTAGATGATGATTATTTACAAAATACTTGCCAGCCAAGAGTACAAATCAAGTGTCACCAATATTTCCCTGGCTCTTGGACTCACCTGGTAATGCATCAACTTTAACATTACCTAAAATCTCTCACAGAATTACTGCTGAGCATCTCTGGGCACATACATGAATGTACATTTACCCTGAATGTATTGTATACCATGTTCTGCTTTGACTCTTCTCAGATGCTTATTTGTCTTTATGGTCCATGAGAGCACCCTCACAACTACTACATCTGGTAGCATCTTCCCTGGGTGTTGAGAATGTTGTCTGTATCAAGGTTTCTAGTTCTTCGTGTTCCTGCTAAACCTCTTCATGTTCCTGATAAACCTGTGTATATTGGGCTCCTCCATGCACAGAAGCATGATGCTTTGTCTTGGGACAGCAAGGCTCCCACATCAAACAGAATCCATATATAAACAGCTATTTCAGATTCTGTCTACAGGCTGTCTTGCATAGATTCAGGCATAGTTCCATGAGGACCAATACAACTTTAATTTAATGATGCCATGTTTCAACTCCTGAATCTCATCCCTCTAATCGTGCTTATGCAATAGACTTCCCTCCATTTCCTGTTCCAGCTGTTTGGTTCCATAAGAAATTTCTTTATTCTTTTTTATTAATTTTTTTAACGTTTATTTATTTTTGAGACAGAGACAGACAGAGCATGAGTGGGGGAGGGTCAGAGAGACAGAGGGAGACACAGAATCTGAAATAGGCTCCAGCCTCTGCACTGTCAGCACAGAGCCCGACGCGGGGCTCAAACTCACTGACCGTGAGATCATGACCTGAGCCGAAGTCGGACGCTTAACCGACTGAGCCACCCAGGCGCCCCGAAATTTCTTTATTCTTAATATAAATCCTTTGGAAAATTAAATAATGTAAATCAGTGGTTCTGAACATGTAGTCTAGGTACCTCTTGGGGTCCCTGGGGCCCTTTTAAGTGGGTGCATCAGGTCAAATTAGTTTTACATACAAAAGGCCTCCTTTCATTTACAGCCCTATTTATGTCCTCACCCATACTAATCCCTCTAAAAACTGAAAAATATGTCAGAGTTTACATGAGCTAAAAAAGATCCCGGTGACCAGATGAGAAACCCAATGTTAATGCTCAAAAGGTTTTCATTTTGTATAGGATGAGGTGACTGCCTGTTTTACAGGGCATGGAAACAGGCCTCCGTGATAAGAGATGGAGCAGTTAGGACTCATTTGTGAGCTACAGTACTCCCTCCTTGTGTGAGGTTTTCCTTTTTGTGGTTCCAGTTACCCGAGGTCAACTGCAGTCTGGAAGCAGATGATCGTCCTTTTGACATGCCTCAGAAGGTCAGTCGTAGCTTAACGCGACATCACAATGCCTACCCCATTCACTTCACTTTATCTCATCACAGGGGCATTTTATCATTGCGTAGCATCACAGGAAGAAGGTGAGTATAGGGACAGGAAGATATTTTGCGAGAGAGATCACATTCACTTAACTTTGATTACGGCATATTGGTGTAATTTTTCTATGTTATTATTAGTTATTATTGTTAATCTCTTACTGAGCCTAATTTGTAAACATTATCATATGTAAGTATGCATAGGAAAAAACATAGTATATATAGGGTTTAGTACTATCTGTAGTTTCAGACATCCACTGGGGGTCTTGCAATGTATGCCACATGTATAAAGGGGGAAACATTGTATTTGTCTGTGTTGCCCATGGAATGAGACCTCATGGTCCTGGCTGAGTGAGTCCTCCCCACATTGCCCAGGCAGAGCTGGCTGACTTAAGCCGGGCAAGCCAGAGCCTTGGAACTGGGACAAAGAAGATATAACAAGTGTCCACTCGAGACTAAGTTAGCCATGATTGTGTACATACAAGAGCAGTAGAGAATGCTTGTCTGCAAAGAGAAAGAGGGTTGAAAGGTATTCAGTGGAACAGAGATAATTGACTATGTGACCTTAGAAAGAGAGAGTCCCTGGGCATCTTGATATTTGATTGCCTTTCAGGTCCTAGTTCCAGGCTTTCATGAAGATGGGCTTGATTTCAGTTCTTTCATTCTAAAAAAAAATCCCCTTGTCCTTAAAAAATTTTCCATTTTAACTTAAACTAGTTGAGTAAGTTTTGTTCCTTAAGAAGCAAATAATTCCTGATGAAGACAAAATTTGATGAGTAAAACTGCTCATCAGCCCACATGACATTTTTGAGTGATTTTTAAAAAAGCACCTGTTCCTCAAATAAAATATATCTTAAATCAGTATATTACTTACATAATAATTACATAAATTGTGTATGATTGTAGCAATTGTGTATATACAGCAGTTACAAATGGAAAAGAATTCTGGAAATACAAATACATTTTTTAATGTAAAATTTAATCACAGTAATCAGAAAGTCAAAGTTGTCTAGATATAATAATCATCACCATAAAAGAGTTATACATCTGCTTTTGTAGATAGAAAATTCTTTATGATAGTTTCAATGCTTAATTGCTCCATTATTGGATTTTTGATATAAATGAACCTTAATAGTCTTTCTTGTGATATTGCAGACCTTATGTACCTTTTCAATAATATTTTTGAGACCTGTGTTCTCTACTGTGGACCAATTTTGCAAAGTTAGGTACAAATGAAACCTACATAAATATTTAATAGTTCTAGTGAACTATTGCAGTAAATATGTAAAATAATTCATTGGGGATCCTTACTAAAATTTAAAACAATATTCTTTTAAGTTCATTATACATTGATGCACATCAATAACATATTCTTTACCATGTTCACTAATTTTAACTGTTAATTTTTATATTATTGCACTAGCTTACATTCATTATAATTCTATTATATACTTATATCATGTATAAAATGAAAAGACCATGATACCTTTTCAGATCATAAACATAACATTAAAAATGGTATAATTTTAGAAGCATCTGGATGGCTCAGTTGGTTGTGTGTCTGACTTCAGCTCAGGTCACAGTCTCATGGCTCATGGGTTTGAGCCCAGCATCGGGATCTGTGCTGACAGCTCAGAGCTGGAGCCTGCTTCAGATTCTGTGTCTTCCTCTCTCTCTGCCCTTCCTCTGTTTGCACTCTGTATCTCTCTCTATCTCAAAAATAAAAATAAACATTAAAAAATTATATAATATTATACAACATAGAAAAAAATGATTTTAAAATTTAGTTTTAGATTAATGATAAACTGATCTTGGGATATGTAGTTGAAGTGAATTTCAACATTTTTTTTCTCAGCATTTTCTGTTTGAAAGCTAACTAAACATTTGGCATCAATTTGTTTTAGCCTCAATAATATACTTTCACAATATCACTTAAAATGGTTTCTTATTCCTCTCAATGTTTTGAAGGATAGTATATATATTGGATTTTTTCATCATAAATTTGCTTAAAATATTAATTTTACTTAAAATATCATGTCAAATTGGTACTAAGTTAACAAAGTCACAAGTGGACATTTTCTAAAGTATATCTTATTTGCAGTCTAAAATTGATATCTTACTATCAGCTTCTCTAAAAATAGGACCAAGTGTTCAACTAAATTAACTTTTAAGAACTTGATGGTATCATCTTGGTTTTTCTATCGTACATTCTATGGTGGGTTCACATTGCCAAGTAAATGCCTTTCAACAAATACCAACGTTTCACTGGATAGCAATAAAGAATATCAATGATGGGGCGCCTGGGTGGCTCAGTCGGTTGAACGTCCGACTTCAGCTCAGGTTACCATCTCACGGTTCTTGACTTCGAGCCCCGCGTCGGGCTCTGTGCTGACAGCTCAGAGCCTGGAGCCTGCTTCGGAAGCATTTTATAGGAGTCCTCTTATATCTCAGGCTGGCATAGCCTCAATGTTAAAAGGGACCCCTGAACTTGGATTCTCCCACATCCGCTGATGGATAAGGAGAACAGGAGGATCCCAACAACCTTCATCACTGAGGGCCCCTGTAGGGATGACTATACTTAGATAAGACACAAAAGAATTTAAGACAAAAGCTGTCTCTAGAGACAACGAAGGTAACTGTATAATGATAAAAGGTCAATTCAATAGAAGGGTACAACAAATATAAATATGTGTACACTCAACATCAAAGCACCTAAATATATAAAGCAGATATTGACATATCTGAAGGGAGAAATTGACAGCAATACAATAACAGTAGGAGACTTCAATGACCCACTTTCAAAAATGTATAGAACATACAGACACAAAGTCAGTAAAGAAACAACTGACTTGACATAGACCAAATGCACCTAACAAACACGTACAGAACTTTCCCCTCACAGCAGAAGAATACACATTCTTCTCAATTGCACATGGAACATCCTCAAAGGTAGATCACATGTTAGGTCACAGAACATGTATTAAGACATTTAAGAAGATCAAAATTAATCCAACCAGAATGGAATACACCCAAAATCAATAACAATAAGAAATAGAAAAATTCAGGTAAGTGGAAATTAAATAACTATGTTATACTGGAAATTATAAAACACTAATATGGAAGATTAAAAAAAACACAAGTCAAAATGGAAAGACATCCTGTATTCACAAAATGAAATAATTAATGTTGCTACACTATCCGTACTACTCAAAGTGATCTGAAGATTCAATGCAATCCCTATCAAAACCCAATGGCATTCTTTATAGAAATAGAAAAAACAATCATGAAATTCATTTGGAGGTACAAAAGACCCTGAAGAGCCAAAACAGTCTTGAGTAAGAAGAAGAAAGCTGAAAGAATCAAACTTCTTGATTTGAAAATACATTACAAAGCTACAGCAATCAGAACAGTAATATACCAGCATGAAAATAGGCATATATACCAATGGAAAAGAATATAGAACCCAGAAATAAATCCACACATGTACGGTCCACTGATCTTTACCAAGGTGACAAAAACACACAGCAGAGAAAGTATAGTCTCTTCAATAACTGAGTCTGGGGAAAACTGTTTTTCCATATATATAAGAAGGACATTAGACCCTTGTCCTATACCATATATAAAAGTCAATTCAAAATGGATTAAAAACTTAAACATAAGGTCTACAATTGGAAAACTACTCTAAGAAAACCTAGAAAACTTCTTACCATTGGTCTGGGTGATTTTTATAGATATGACACCAAAAAAAAATCAACAAAAGCAGAAATAGACAAATGGGACTATATAAAAATAAAAGTTTTTGCACTGCAAAGGAAACAACCAACAGAGTGAAAAGGCAACATATAAAATGGGAGAAAACATTTACAAACTACATATCTGGGACAAGAGGTTAATATCCAAAATATGTAAGGAACTCCTACAACTCAATAGCAAAAAACCCCATACAAATAACCCCCTTAAAAATGGATTAGGATCTAAATAGATATTTCTTTAAAGAAGAGATATAAATGGCCAACAGGTACACAAAAATGTGCTCAACATCACTAATCATTAGGAAAATGAAATCAAAACCACAATGAGATATCACTTCACACCTGTTAGAATGGCTATTATGAAAAAAGACAACAGATAACATGTACTGATGAAGATATGGAGAAAAGGGAACCATTGTATACTGTTGATGGGAATGTAAATCAGTCATTATGGAAAACAGTATGGAGTTTTCTCAAAAAATTAAGAATAGAACTACCTAATGATCTGGCAATCTTCCTTCTGGCTATGCATCCAAAAAAATGCAATCAGTACCTTGAAGAGATATCTGCACTCCCATGTTTATTGCATTATTCACAATAGCCAAGATATGGAAACTGCCTACATATCTATTAACAGATGAAATGAATAAAGAAAATGTGCTATGTATATATATACATAATGGAATATTATTCAGCCTTTAAAAATGAAATTCTACCTTTTGGAAAAACACGGATGGACTTGGAGAACATGATGCTAAGTGAAACAAGCCAGGAACAGAAGGGTAAATACTGTATGATCTTATATGAGGAATCTAAAATAGTCAGACTCATAAAAGTGGAGAGTGGGATGCTGGTTACCAGGATTGGGAGAGGACAAAGCATGAAGATATTGATGAAAGGGCACAAAGTTTTAGTTATGCAAGATGAATAAAGTCTGGAGATCTAATGTACAGCAATCTGACTATAGTTAAGAATACTGCAATGTATACTTGAAATTTACTAAGAGTGTAGATCTTAAGTTCTAAGTTTTTGTGTTCTCACCACAGAAAGAAAGAAAGAAGGAAAGAAAAAGAAAGAAAGAAAGAACGAAAGAAAGAAGGAAAGAAAGAAAAAAGGAAAATGATACCATGTGAGGTGATGGATATGCTACTTAGCTTGGTGGTGGTGATTATTTAACAGTGTATACTTACATAAAAATACCAAGTTGTGCACCCTACGTACATACAATTTTTGTTAATTTTACCTCAATGGGGAAAAATAGCCAAAGTTGTTGTTGTTATTTAAGGTGTCTTAAAACAACACAAATTTCTTATCTCACAAATTTCATATTTGGTCATCTAGACACAGGTTAGTTGTGTCCTCCACTCAGGGTCCCTCGAGGAAAAAATCAAGGTATTAGCTGTGGCTGTGTTCTCATGCAGAGCTCAGGACACTTCCGACCTCACTGGTTGTTGGTTGTTGTCAGTTTCCTACAGTCAAGAGACTGAGGCCCTCAGCTTCTAAAGTCAGCCCCATTCCCTGCCACATGGCTCTTACTTGTCATGATGGTTTGTTTCTTTAGAATCTATAAGAGTAAGGGCGCCTGGGTGGCTCAGTCAGTTAAGCATTGGACTCTTCATTTCAGCTCAGGTTATGATCTCTCGGTTCATGAGAGCCCTTACTCCCCCCCCCCCCCCAACTGATGTGCGTGTTCTCTCTCAAAAATAAACAACAACAACAAAAAGAATCTGTAGGAGTATATCTGCTGTCTCTTCTCTTTCCCTGACTTCTACCATCTCTGATTTCTAAATCCTTTTTTTAAAGAGCTTACTTCATTAAGTCAGCCCTCCTAGGACAATCTTTTTGGATTTTACTTTTTTTAATCTTAAGACTTTATATATATAATATGTAATATATATTATATATATTATTAGAGAAGTTTTAGGTTCACAGAAAAATTGAGAGGAAGGTACAGAGATTTCCTATATACTCTCTGTCCTCCCACATGCACAGCTTTCCCCATTAACATCCCCCTCCAGAGTAGCACATTTGTTATAGTTGATGAGCCTGGTTGACAAATATGTATATCAAAACATCAAGTTGTACAATATACAATTTTGTCAACTAGATCTCAATAAAGCTAGAAACAAAAAAGATATTCTTTCTCCTGGATTTATAAAAAACATTTAAAAGGCACACTCACCAAGAAATACAAAATGCCATAACGGTTTTTATAACTTTTCATTCTATTAATTTTTTACAGTATGTTAACAGCATTGGCATGTTCCTGGTTCCTCAATTTTTTCTTATATTTTTATCTAGATAAGGTTTTTGTAAGTGTTTACATAAATGTGCGCAATCCTGCTTCTGCTGTGTTATTAGGCAAAATTCTTCACATTATTCTCAGATGGAGCCACTTGTATTTTGGAAGTTATAAGTCTAACTCTAATTATGATCTCTTTCACATTACTTTGCTCAGGGATTGTATCTACAAAATTGAGAAATATTTAGAATCTTTCACATTTTCAAAATAAATTTAATATATATCTTCTATTTAAATTATTCATTTTTATAATTTATTGCCTGCAAATATGTTATATTGTTTGTTGTTGATTTTTGTATTCTGCACAACTGTTTTCCTATACCATCATCAAATTTTGATATAGTTTTTGCTTGGTATTGGCTAAGCATTTCTTGAAATAAGCAACCACATAATTTCAGTGTTACACAAAGATAAGCATTTATTTTGCTCTAGTGACTCTGGATTCACAGGGGTGACCCGAGCCGAAGTTGGACATTAAACCAACAGAGCCACCGAGGTGCCCCAAGATGTTATTACTTCTAACTTGTGATGGAGAACTTTCAACAAGACTGTCTTTTAGTTGAAAATCCCAGTTACATGGTTATGTATCTGGGACAGGAGAAAGTACTTTGGTGTAAATAGGTCATCCATTTTTTTTTCCTTTCAGTTTTTCTCAAAACTCATTAGATATAGTTGGTATGGAGATAGAGGGTAAATTTACATTTTATTCTATCAGTGACATAACTGTGCTATAGTTTGCTGAAGGTAATAGCTCTGAATTCTATTATATTTTCCCCTGGCATTTCATCAAATTTGTCCAGAATTTCTTTTAATGACACAGAATAATATTCTTATAATTCTATTCTAACACCTCTGCTTTTCTTTAATCTTGACATCTGCAGTGAAGTGATATTTAACAATGTAGTGGTTTATCTTAAATTTTATAGCGTTTTGAAATAATATGTATCTAAAGTTATTTAATTTGAAAGCAGTTTTATTTTAAATAGTGAAGTAATCATAATAACAAGCAAATAATGCTATGCTATACTAATCAAACCGTTACAGAGTAATTCCTAATGTATTTACATATAACACTTTAAAAATGAAAAAAAATATACCTTAGCCACTAAATAATGCTTTGTATTATTAAAGTACTTATATAGTTAATTTTAAAATTCAGCAATGTAATTATAACACAACTAAAGTAGAAGAGTGTATGAGCTACAATATTAAATATCAAATTTTGACACTGTGCTAAGAACAATGGAGGCTTCTAAAATTTTTTTAAGATATGGTAATTAGTATATTAATTTAAAATGCAATTTCTTTGTTTAGAAGCACAGATTGAGATGTTAGATCAACAATGTCTTTTGTTTATCAAATGTGTATATTATAATATTGGAATGTGTACATATATAATATTAGAACAAAGCAGTTTACTTCCTTCTATCTAAAAATTATCATAATATACTAATTTATCAGAAAAAAATTTGTTGATATAATTTTTAGAGTTAAAAAACTTAATAATAAATCTCTTAACTTGAAAACATTAACGATGTGCACACCGTGAATTGCAACCTCTAACATGGCACTTTGATTTGGGGAATAACTAAAGCTTTCTCAGTAGTTTAATGTTTCACTAACTTCATAAAATATTTCCTGTGTGATTAAAATGAATCAATGATTTAAAATGATTAAATCGAATGAGAATTTTTTTTGTTAGGTGTATATATCTAACAAGGCCAACAATGACAAGTAGTTCAAGTTTACTGATTATAGGTCTGCTATTTTTTGCCTCAGTTTTAGAGTGGAATGGACTGAAATCTCCAGGTACCATTGTTTTATCTATTCTTTTCCTTCAGTTCTGCAGTTGTTGTTTTATATATTTAGGAAGTATATCATTAGGTGCACATATGTTTATGATTGCTATAGCTTCCTTTTCTGTTACTCCTTTACCACAATATAAAATTTTCTGTATTAAGGTAACATAAGCTGAAGTTATAGATAATCCACAAACAGTGCTAATTTAACACACAAAAAAAATATTTTCTTCCTCACACAAAGCACATTCAACTCCAGGGGGTATGGTCATTCAGGGACCCAGGGTGACAGAGTCAACATTGCCTCCAATACGTAGAAGCAAATAACAAAATTATAGATCTAAAACTCCAACATTTTCCTTATTTTCAATTAGTGCTTTTATCTACTTTAGGAATTCAGGTTATTGAAGCCTTATAAAATGAGCTGAGAAGTTTTTCTCTTCTACTGTTTACTGGAAACACTTGTATTAGAGAGAAATTAACTGTTTCTTGAAAGTTGGTAAACTTATCTCTAAAACTGCCTTAACCTAGAGTTTAGGGAGAAGATAGCATTTGGTGAGTATTTTTAATTTCTTTCAATTATATTGACTGTTCCAATTTTATACTTATTCCTGAGTTTTAACATTAAAAATATTTTTCTGGAAAGCTATTTATTTAAACTAGATTTTTAAATGAATTAGCATATAATTGTCCACAATATGTGTGCATTTATGGTTGTGTGTTTGCTTTTGTTTTGGAACATAATTGTGTGGGATTGAGTTAATCATACTTCCTCGGTTCCAGGTGCCGTGTCAGTTTATGGCCACACCAGACCACTTTGTTTTACTTCTTTATGTAATCTATTTTACCTTTTTCCTTAACTATCTACCCTGCTCACTTTGACAACAATTCAAATGTGTTTATTAAGTATATATTTCTTTGGGGCGCCTGGGTGGCGCAGTCGGTTAAGCGTCCGACTTCAGCCAGGTCACGATCTCGCGGTCCGTGAGTTCGAGCCCCGCGTCAGGCTCTGGCCTGATGGCTCAGAGCCTGGAGCCTGTTTCCAATTCTGTGTCTTCCTCTCTCTCTGCCCCTCCCCCGTTCATGCTCTGTCTCTCTCTGTCCCAAAAATAAATAAACGTTGAAAAAAAAAATTTTTAAGTATATATTTCTTTGTATGTTTTTTGCAAAATATATATTGTGTGCATACATATTTTAGTTAAAATAAACAGTATCATGTCATATAGTTAAAAGTTCTCCCTGAGCTCAGTGTTTTCAAGATACGTCCATATTGCTATGTGCACACCTACTCTGATCTGTTTAACTAGTGCACAATAATCCATGATGTATTTCCACTGCATTTTACCTATCTACTGTCTTTTTATGGACACTCTAGAGTCTCCTACTCCCTGTCATCTCAAATGGCACTGTGATAACTATACTTACATGTGTCCTCTGAAGGGTCTATGTGAACATTTCTCAGAGTAAATGCCCAGGAGAGGGTGGGATATGGAGAATGTGTGTGCTTAATTTGACTATAAGCATTTCCACATTGCTCCTACTGTATATGCACGATAGTTGTATCCGCACATCCCACCAACACTTAACATTATCAAGCTTTCTAATTTTTGACAATCCTATAGGTTTAAAGTAATCTCTTATTATAATTTCAGATATCTAATTATTAATGATTCTGAATATGCCAGTCATGTAAGTTTGGCCCTGTTTGGGTCTTCATGTGTCATGTGTCAAGATTCAGGATAGATAGCGAAACATCAAATAGAACAGATTGAAGAACCATCTTTCTTTAAGGAAAAAAGGAAACTCACAAAACCAAGCCCAGAAGAAGAGAAGGGAAAGTGTGGATTCCCCACCTGTTCTGCTTGCACAGAAAAAGAATATGCCAAGCCTGGGTGTTGCTAGACCCTCTGTAGTTCTGCCTTTCAGGGGAAGACACTTCCCCTTGTTATAATGCCAGCCTAAAAGCAACCTTGTCAGCAAGGGACAGTGATCTAGACAGTGGTCTGGATTGAGATGGTAACTTTTTACAGTTGTTTGGGAACAACAGCTGTGTAATAGAGCCCTCGTACAAATCCATGGACTTGTACAGTGATACAACTTGGTCAGAGACTTAAGATAGAAAATTCATGAACATCATTCTGCTGATTCATTTCCTAAGCAGTGAACTGTGTTCTCTCCATTCTGCCCAATGAGTGATCTTTTCTTGACCAGCGTTATTAACATCAACTCTTGAGAAGCTATGTAGCAATCTACTGGTATCCTTTGTACTTGGCCCTGGAATGCTGAAGGGGTCCCTGTTTGCCAGGTATATTCGTCAGGGTCCAGTCAGGAAAAGAGAAACCAATTAGGTATTTTTTTAAGGTATTTTAAATGAAGGGAATGTGATACAGAAATTTGGCACTTTGAATTCACATTCTAATGTGCCAATACATAGCTCCCAAATTGCTTTGGCCATCAATATTACCAACATATAGGGGATAGAAGGATCACATATTTTAGGAGTTAGGCCTGGAAGTGGCATACTTCTTCCCATTTTCCCTTGGCCAAAATATAACCAAAATATAACTTACACCCTACCTCAAAGAAAGCTGGGGAAGGTAGTCTTGCTATGTGTTTGCCTCACATTTAAAAGGCAATCTGGTTGATTTAAAAATTATAGGTTCAGGGGCGTGTGGGTGGCTCAGTCGGTTAAGCGTCTGACTTCAGCTCAGGTCATGATCTCATGCTTGTGAGTTCGAGCCCCACGTCGGGCTCGTGCTGACAGCTCAGAGCCTGGAGCCTGCTTCTGATTCTGTCTTCCTATCTCTCTGCTCCTCCTCTGTTCAGTCTCTCTCTCTCTCTCATAATAAACATTAAGAAAAATTATAAAAATTATAGGTTCAAAGTTGATTTATTTAAGCACTTAAAAAATATTACTCCATTATCTTCTTGTCATCAAAGTTAGTGTTAAGAAGTCTCACATAAGTCTGATTCTTATTTCTTTGTGGAAAGCCTTTAGAACTTTCTGATGTCCTTATATATCATTAAAATTCCTATTTTTATTTTATATTTTTATAATATTTCTATTTTCCGTATGTTGGTAGTTTTGTTTCTCTCCTCCATATCTCTTCATTTTTCTTTTACATTTTATTTCCCTTTTGCCTTTCATGCTATCCTCAGGAAGTTTTCTTCAGTAGAATCTACAGGCATGCTAATTGATTTCTCAGCTATTTCTACGCTACTATTTATTTATCTTAAACCATTGAAACTGTTTTATTTTCCAGAACTAACATTTCCGCTTTCTGTTTATGACTTCATCCCACTAAATATTACTAAACATTCATTTTAATATTTTTGAGAGCATTTACCATGATTGCTTAAAATTATTTTTCTATTCATTGTTGGTTTTGCTTTATTTGTTGAAAGGATTGCTTTAAGAGCCTAGCCATGTTGGCTTGTATGTTCATGTTCTCTTAAAATGGATTCCTGCTCTGACTTGTAATGTGTAATGGGGAAATACCGAAGCCCTGGAAGAACCTGTTTTCTCTGAGTTTTAGGAAAGGGCAGGAGGGGAAACCAGCACATCCAGGCACTACAGAGCCACTAGGTGGGCCATTATATCTAAAACCTTTAAAACCCCCTTAGATGGAGGCAGCTTTAGAAGGGGTCATTTCTTTGGAGTGAGGTGAAGCTTACTGTTTGGAGGGAAAGGAGGCAAATAATGAATGCCTGAGGGTAGCCAGTGTGCCTACACCTGTTTCTGCCAGCTCCTGGCCCCAGCGGGATTTTTGTGCTACCATTGAATTCTCTTCCACATTCATCCCTTTCCTCAAAATCAGGTTGCCTAGACTTGAGGGAATTCCTGTGACTATGGGGCAGGCAATAATTGTCCAAAGCAATGTAAAGGGAAGAAAAAAACTTAATGTATTTCCTCCAGTGTATTCCCTCAAAGCTGGATGTTCGTAGCCAGATGCTAAAGCTTCCTTCTTTCCTTCCAAGATGCTATCAGTCTTCCCGGAGCTCTCAAAGGTTTTGAATAATTTTTTCAGCTTGATTCTTGTTTTCTGTGGTTTCTCTAGGGCTGATTCAAGGGAGGGAGTAAGAAGTAATCTAAATCTGATTGTTATTTGATTTAAATTATAATTTTGATATTTTTGCTGAATAAATTTTTTGAATGTTAATGTAATCAAATATTTTGTTCTTTTAATTTAAATTCTCTCATATTTTTTCTTCATTTCACCCCATTCAAGAGATACGCCAAGAGCACATTAGTAACCCTTTCAGGTATTGGTTCTCTGTATGTGAATAGGACAAAAGATCTGCCTAGGGGCACACACACATCACTCTGTGTGTGTGTGTGTGTGTGTGTGTGTGTGTGTGTGTAAAAGGTCTTGCCTAATTTTAGTAAAAGGTGAAAGATTTATACGATCTGAAGAGAAACCAGAGTATTGCCTAATTTTAAAATATTCTGTTCTGATTCAGGATGCAGTATACTATCTACCCTACTAGGGAATTTGATAATTACTAGTGTTGAAAGTCCTTTCCCATACCAAGGCTTGAGTTAAATTTAATATGGCCAAGTGAGTTATCCACAATGTATACACAGTTCCTGAGAAAATCACACAGGTAATGAAAAACAAACAAGTTCATTAAGAGGTAAAAATAAAAGAATTAAGTATTCAATAAGAAGACTGAAAAATGGTAATAGTCAAGTGACTTTGAGAGATTACTCCTCAAACCAACCTATTTTAGTCATTCCGAGTGTGTGCGAGGTGGAGAGTGAGGAGAGATGAAGAAAATAGAGGTCCTTTTTTTCAAAAGACATGCCATCTAGTTTGAAGGAGATGTGCTTATATAAAATAATGAGAACGAGTCAACAGTACATAATTATCTGCCCCTCACATAGTATCGACCTCAAGGGCAAGAGAAATCAGAGATGAGAGAAAATAAAGTTATTATGAGTAGTTAGAGAAGTCATAAAAGACGTTCTCAGAATGGATTTTGATATGGGTGTGATAGATGTGGAGTGAGGTGGAGAAACGTTTCAGTTAGGGTTTGTGTGTGTGCATGTGTGTGTTTATTTGTGTGTCTACTGTTGGGGTTGTGAAGAGTGAAAGATTTAAATAACGAGTAACTGAATAATGAGTAACTGAGCAGAAGTATTTGGCATTTATTTTCTGGACAACAGAGGGCTATTGATATTTTTTGAGTAAGGGACTGATGTGAGAATTGTAGTGTTTTCATCAGGTGTCAGAGTGCTGGATAAATTGGACAAAAAGATGGTAGCGGATAGGAAGGCCATGTAAGAAACTATTTTGACAATCCAGATGTGAGTTAATACAGGTGTAGACAAGGGCAATAGCAATTCAGTAGAAAAGAAAGAACCGAATGAAATTCAAATACCCCTGAAATTAGCACTAGGATGATTTGTGATTATATGTGAAGAAAAAATAAGAAGCAGTCATCATTTTACCAAAATAATATAAATATTAGGATGAGAGAACAGTTTTTGATGAGAAATGGTGAACATGGTATAAAATAGAAGAACAAGTTTTAAACTGTGCTATATGGATTATCATAGTTCCTTAGAAGCATCTCAGGATTTCTGAAAGCCACAGAACATAATTTAAAAATTAGCTATTGACACATTTTAATATAAAACAACACACTCACTTAAATGTACAGTAGATAAATTTTATCTCATTGGTGGACACCGATGGCATAAATAGGAGCCTCTGTGCTGACTCACTCATTGTACAGAACTTGTTTGTCTATGTACTCAAATTCAAAATTCTTACAAAAGAATTGCTGAGAATTTGCTGCTTTTCAATGTCTTTTTCTGAATTTAGACCATGGTACAGAAATGCAACCCAACTGTTACCCATAGCTTTTTATGTATATATGTATGTATGTAACAAAATGACCCAATTGTCACATTTAAGGATAAGTGTTTGCTGTTCTGTTAACTTTAAAGTGATAAAATATTGGGTTTCCATTTAAGACATGTTGTAAAAAGGAGTCTGTTTTTAAAAAGTTTGAAAGCTACTGGTTCAGAACATATTAAGTTTGAAATTTTAGTGGAACACAGATGAAAATAACGTTTAGAAAACCGGGAATGTGGAGTTAAAAAATTCTGCTGAGGGGCGCCTGGGTGGCTCAGTCGGTTGAGAGTCCGACTTCAGCTGGGGTCACGATCTCGCGGTCCGTGAGTTCGAGCCCCGCGTCGGGCTCTGGGCTGATGGCTCAGAGCCTGGAGCCTGCTTCCGATTCTGTGTCTCCCTCTCTCTCTGCCCCTCCCCCGTTCATGCTCTGTCTCTCTCTGTCTCAACAATAAATAAACGTAAAAAAAAAAAAAATTAAAAAAAAAATTCTGTTGACAACCTTGAGTCTGGTGGGCAGATCTGAAAATAACTCACATGGTTGAAACAGAGTGATTGAATTCTCTCAGTACCAAGAGTGTTTTCAGGAGTTTCCCAGGACGTGGAGTGTGAGAAGGAGCAGTATCCAAGGCTAGAAAAGAAGGGAAATCAGGGGGTTGGAGGTGTACTGGTTCTTAAGCATATTAGATTATTGGATCTTATTCTGAGAAACCAACCAAAAGAGTCTCAATTTCAAGTGAAGATTCTTTTTTTTTTTTTTTTTCAACGTTTATTTATTTTTGGGACAGAGAGAGACAGAGCATGAACGGGGGAGGGGCAGAGAGAGAGGGAGACACAGAATCGGAAACAGGCTCCAGGCTCTGAGCCATCAGCCCAGAGCCCGACGCGGGGCTCGAACTCACGGACCGCGAGATCGTGACCTGGCTGAAGTCGGACGCTTAACCGACTGCGCCACCCAGGCGCCCCTCAAGTGAAGATTCTAAAAACTATATATGTAGACAATAAAAATTAAATTCCATAAGGAGCTGGTGAAGAAGAAATCTAAAATGTCTGGTAGAAGTAGAGGCCTGCCCAAAGGAAAGTAAATGCATTGCATTGCTTCTATGAAGAAACCATGGTCCAAAACAGTGTGGCTAGGTAATATAACATCTTTTCTAATTGATGAGAGGGAAGGAGAAAGACACGCGCGCGCGCGCGCACACACACACACACACACACAGCAAAAGAGAGGGAGAGAGAGAGAGAGAGAGAGGGAGAGAGTAAAGGAGAAGAGGGAGACACAGAAAGAGTGGGGTAGAGAAGGAGAGACAAGGAGTGGGAAAGAGAGAGGGTGAGAAAGAGAGGGGGAGAGAGGGAAAGGGCGAGTGGGAGAGAGAGAGGAGATAGAGAGGAAAAAATAATGAGTGGTATTCTACTTTACAACAAGTTAAAAGCAATAGAAATGAGGGAAAGAAAACTGGCAGATCTGACTGGATACAACTAAAAAAAGAATAAATGGAAGATAAGTCAAAGGGTAATTGAGCACATAAGAAATTTATAATAACTAGGGGCGCCTGGGTGGCGCAGTCGGTTAAGCGTCCGACTTCAGCCAGGTCACGATCTCGCGGTCCGTGAGTTCGAGCCCCGCATCGGGCTCTGGGCTGATGGCTCAGAGCCTGGAGCCTGTTTCCGATTCTGTGTCTCCCTCTCTCTCTGCCCCTCCCCCGTTCATGCTCTGTCTCTCTCTGTCCCAAAAATAAATAAACGTTGAAAAAAAATTTTTTTAAAAAGAAATTTATAATAACTATAGTTCTTTTTGTAAAGCATGATGGAAATGGAAAGATGAACCAGGGGAGAAACAAAAGTGGATGTTCGGGTCTCCCACAAGGCATGTAGAAAAGGAAGGGGAATTTCAATGAAATGAGCCTGTTTCCATTTTTCATGCTGTAGAAATGACTTTTATTTCTGCCCCAGATGTTGGGAACACTTACGCTGCATTAAGGATCCCAGGCAGCTCTTGTGAGAGTTTATATTTTTTCGCTCTCAATTTTTCTTCCTGATTGGAGGAAGTGTTTTATCTTCTACTTTAATAAACTGTGTAGAAGACCTGCTATTGAATTCTGGCCTGTTTCCTGTAAGAGGCTAAGAAGGGATTGCTTTGAGCTTTGGACAAAAGTAAACGCTTCTCTTTCTGTTTATTTAATTTTAGGAACTTGTTGCATTTGCCCATATTGCGTGAGAATTGGCTTTCACGATGTACGTACGCATACAGACTCAATTCAAACAAACATATATTTTTCTGTACAGAGAAAGGAGAGTGCGCTTGCGTAGAGCGTGTCTCTGTGTGTTCGTGTGTGTATAAAGATAAGGTCTGAGGGGCTCCGGTGAAGACGAGAATAGGTTCTTAAATTCAGTAAAGTTCCCCCTAAGAAATGTGCACAAAAATAATCTCATCTTGAACTGGAAAAATAAAGTCAGAGGTGATGAATAGTTTTTTTTTTTTTTTCAAGGACCTAATATAAATCTGAAAGTACACACTAAAAATCTCCACCAAGTTCCTGCTTTCTTGAATCCACTTACAGTTTTAGCGTACCCCCAACTGCTAGAATCATTTCTGATTTCAGGCCAGAAGGATTTACTTAATGCTATGATCTGGCACTAAACACACTGGGAGCCAATCAGGTGCTCACTCTGTGTGCTAGTTCTGATAACATTTCCGAACTGAACTTCCCAGAACCTTCAGACCCCTGCTGTGCCATTCTCTGTTTCCCTCAAAGACTGAGTGGTGGTCTTGCCTTGAATCCCAGCCCCGTGTGTGGGTACCCAGCTTCCTGCCGCCAGACCTGTAGCCAGCAGGCTCCACGTTAGCCCCTGTGTTTTGTTTTTCTCTCTCCGGGGGAGGCATGCTGCTGCGTCCATGCATGCTATGTGCCCCCAGTGATTGCCTGTGTGATCCAAAGCCCTCTGTCCATTACCCTAGTCCACCAGAGCAGTGGTTTCAGAGCTTTGGCCGCACTATCCAGGCCCACACTTCCACTCAGTTGTGCTGTGGGTTTCTGCATTCTCCTGGGTGCTTCCCCATCCTGCATGGCCTTTCAGTTCACCCAGTATCTCCTGATGTTGATGGAAATTATAACTGAACCAAAACAGTATTCATTTTCTGACTTTCCATTCAATTCTACAGATTTAGAATTCAGGATAATTGGAAGAGAAGTTAGCCTAAACTTTTATATTGTGTTAATTAAGGACAAAAATCTGCTAAACAAAATACTAAAGCATCAGGTAAAATACTTAAATTTCATGAGAGAATGAATTTTCCAAACACATTTAAACTCTTTTCGCCTATTTATATAAAATACTAACACATTATTTGGGAATCTCATGTATTCAACAAGGCATTCCCCCTAATGAAGGCTTTGCAAATAAATTTCACTTACTTTATTGATTAATAAGATTGTATGTCACTTAAAATTGTGAGCAAATAACATCTTTATTGATGCTTTTCAAACAACCTATTTCTCTTCACTTAGATAAAATTAGCAAGACTTGTGGAAATAGTTCCAAAATGTTAATCATGCTAACATTTATACATTTGTGAGTTTATGGAAGCACATGTAATAGAAAATACAGAGGAATTAAAGCCTAAAAATGATGCAACTGCCAAAACAATATTTTTCCAAGGTCCATTGAAAACTTGTAGTATCTATGCAGTGTTAAAAACATATGTAACCGAACTGTCTGAGGGTTAGAATATGGCCAACTTAGGAGTGCTTGGGTGGCTCAGTTGGTTAAACATCTGACTCTTGATTTCAGTTCAGGTCATGATCTCATGGTTCATGAGTTCGAGCCCCACATCAGGCTCTGCACTGACAGTGCGGAACCTGCTTGGGATTCCTGCTCTCCCTCTTTATCTGCCCCTCTTCTCTCTCTCCCTCTCTCTCTCAAAAAAAAAAAATAAATTAATTAAAAAAAAAGAATGTGGCCAACTTAAAATTCAGCTCTCTCTTCTGCATATTCTTACTGGGCTCTATTTCCTTGCTTTTGAAACTGTGCATTAAGACGGGACATAGGGAAGTAAAGAGCCCAAGGAACTGCATGTGTGTGAATGAAGCAACACATGAATGCCTGGTCTCATGGAGCTCTCCCAGGGACCCCCTGCATTTTATAAATGAGAACCTTTCAATGAAGGGCCCAGAACTAGACAGAGGAAACCAGACATGGAAGGACCTAGCCTACCTTGAACTCAGGCCACGTGCCAGGTGCTTTACAGTCAGGGCTATTTACTCAGCTCTCTAGACTCCGTGTTGGACAATGAAGAAGAAGCTTTAGTATTGTTTTCACCACTGTCCTGAAAACTAGCTCTGTTGGTTTTTTTCATCTCTGAAAGTTAATCTTGCATAAATACCAGAGATTTGGGTTACTCAGATCTCCTTTTCCATTATTACAAGTCTGATAGATATTTAAGTTTCAATCTGTCTTCAAATTAAAATCTTCTCCTCTCCCTGCTCTTAGAATTTCTAAGTGAGGTGTAGGGTGGGGTGGGGGGGGGAAAGTTCTGATTTTAACCTATTCTCCCAGGTCTTCACCCCCAGTTCTCACCATCCGGAGTCATGGCAAATTCACCACGTGCAGACAGCCCTCTTGGAAAGGATATTTTGTGCCTGAATCTGTCTCTAAAGTGTTCTGGATTACAACGCCTTCTTATCAGTTTTATCAATTAGAAAAACATGCCTCACCTTTAATTATTTTGGATCATATTCAATTTTTCTTTTTAAATAAGGAGGAGAGCATTTCATTAACCGGCCCAAATCCATAACAAATGGCTTTCCTGGGATTTGAAACCACATATTTGGAATCTAGAGTCCAAGCTCTTCTCATTGCCTTATAAAGCTTCTCTGTGAGTATAAACACAAATGAACAAATATGTTTCATACCTTTAATTTAGCTTTTTCTCTCATCAGAGGTTGAATTATTAGATCAACACCTTTTGGACAACTAATACCATTAAGGAACCAACAACAAAAAAGTGATTTATAAATACATAAATAAATACAATGTCTATTTCTGTTTACTAAAAAGCACCCCCACATATTAAATATTATAAATGAAGTAGATTTATATGATATTCTCTATTTAAGGGTAATAAAAATAAAAGCTGGTTTTCTACGGATCAGAAAATAGATTGAGAGCTTTTAAAGCTTTGGATGTTTGGACACGTTGAGGGCAATCCAATAATTTTCAAACAAAAATAAAAACTTATGATAATTCCAGGAAGAAATATCAATTACTGAGGTGTTCTTGCAGCTGTTGGGGCCGTTAGAACATTGCACACATGCAGCCTGGATCTGAAAACTGAAGTGTGGCTGGAGGTGGAGAAAAGCAAAATCAGAGGTGGCTGAGAGACAAGACTATTGCTGATTTACCCCCTTTCCATACAACCCCCTGGGATTTTATTTGAGCACTCTGCCTGACCTAAAGTAAAACACTGCACTGCCAGTGAAGGAGTGGTTACAAGTAAATCAGGGCTTTTCAAAACCATTTCCTTTGGATTCTTTCACATCAGAGAAAAGATTTTTGAAAACCTAGGAAAACAAACAAACAAACAAACAAATTTTGAGGGAAATGAATTGCATGTTCAGAAGACAGCTGAGTGTTAGGTTAAGTCAGATGCTTCCTAGCCTTCCCTTACTTCTCTGCTGAAATCCCCAGCCTCACCCCTTTTAGTCCAATATTGAGAGCTGTTTTACGGGCAAATAATAAGAGGGTGAGGAGGAAGGTGGTAGTGACCTATTAAATTATCATGACCTGTTTTAGAATTTTGGCTGTGAGTAATGGTCCCAAACTATAAGTGTTCCCTTACCGGTAGTATTTGCATGGGGGTAATCTTCAGATTAGAAATCTTTGCTGGAGCATCAGTTTTCCCTTGCTAGCTAGGAGGAATTCAACAGCTATGCGATCATTTGTGACCACACTGGGTAATAAATTTAACCTAGCTTGTAGGGCTTCCAGAGCATCAGATATCCTATAAGAAGTACCCTAAAAAGAAACAGATACTATTAGGAATATACATAGTGTTTATATTAACAGTAGTGGGCCAATCATTGTTCCTTTAATGTGAGCAGATTTTGTTTGTTTGTTTGTTTGCTTTGGCTGGAGAGTCCTGAAGAGAATACTGAAGATTTTAGCTATGATAGTGCCAACATTAGTTCCCATACCCGGTGCACTAGATTTTGTTGATGTGGAGTCAAGGTTCCTGTTTTATAAGGCTGAAGTGTGGCATGCATGATGTGATAGAAATTTAACGACCAGAGAAGCCTGTAAGATGAAATCTACCTTCTGAAATGTTGAAAGCAAAAACTATTAATTTTTTTGTAGACAGGATCAGGTGGAGGTACAGATCCAGCAATGAATTAAATTCAGGAGAGTAGTTGTATTAGTCATGTTTCTCCAAAGAAATAGAACCAATAGGATATAAAAGGGGATTTATTATGAGAAATTCAGCATGCAGTTCTGGGGGCTGACAAGTCCCATGATTTGCAAACTAGAGACCTAGGGAAACCAGTGGTGTAATTCAATCTAAGTCTGAAGGTCTGAGAACCAGGGGAGTCAATGATGTACTTCCCAGTCTGAGGGCAAGAAAAGATGAGATGTCCCAATTCAAACAATGAGACAGAAAAGAGGCACAAATGCCTCCTTCCTCCACCTTTTTGTTCTATTTGGGCCCTTAACAGATTGGATAATGCCCACCCACACTGCGGAGGGCAATCTACTTTAGTGAGCCCACCAATTGAAATGCTAGTCTCATCCAGAAACACCATCATAGATACTCAGAAATAATGTTTTACCAGAAACCTGGGCATCCCCTGATCCAATCAAGTTGACACAGAAAAATACCTATCACAGTAGCTAAGAGAAAAATAAGCAAGAGTTTGTTTTTCCTTAAGTGGCAGAAGACAGAAGATCTTAAGGGGAAAAAAACAACAGAATGAAAATAATGGAGAGTATCTTGAAAAACCTTCATTCAGCTAATAGAAAGTGTCAAAGTATAATAATAAGCAAGATTAGAAGTGAGCAAAGAAAAGTTATGCCAAGGACTCAGAAAATCTTACACTGTTGCCTTGGACAGAAGTAGTCTATCTCTGCAGTAATCAGAGAGTTTGGGAAGATACTGTTTACCCTCTGTAGCTGTCTGTTTCTGGGCATTTTTTTTATATCAAATATAATTTATTGTCAAATTGGTTTCCATGCAACACCCAGTGCTCATCCCAACAGGTGCCCTCCTCAATGCCCATCACCCACTTTTCCCTCTCCCCCACCCCCCATCAACCTTCAGTTTGTTCTCAGTATTTAAGAGTCTCTTATGGTTTGCCTCCCTCTCTCTGTGTAACTCCCCCCCCTCCCCTCCCCCCTGGTCTTCTTTTAAGTTTCTCAGTATCCACATATGAGTGAAAACATATGGTATCAGGGCAATTTTTAAGAATCCTCAGTTTAAGGCCTACTGATGGCATGGGCATCCAGTGATCTAGAGATAATGGTGTATGTATTTTTTTTTTTAATTAAAAAGAATGTTTGTTTATTTTGAGAGGGAGAGACAGTGCGAGGAAGGGAGGGGCAGAGAGAGAAGGAGACACAGAATTTGAAGCAGGCTCCAGGCTCTGATCTGTCTGCACAGAACCCAATGCAGGGCTCCAACTCATGAACTGGGATATCATCACCTGAGCCAGAGTCAGACAGTTAACTGACTAAGCCACCCGGGCACCCCTGCTGTACCATATTCTTAATAAAGAAACATGAATCGGGGCACCTGGGTGGCTCAGCCATTAACTGTCTGACTTTGCCTCCAGTCATGATCTCCCAGTTTGTGAGTTTGAGCCCCGAGTTGGGCTCTGTGCTGACAGCTGAGCCTGGAGCCTGCTTCGGATTCTCTCTCTCTCTCTCTCTCTCTCTGCCCCTCCCCCACCTTTTCTCACTCTCCTTCTCTCTAAGATAAACATACGTTAAAAAATTAAATTAAAAAAAAAAGAAACCTGCATCTAAGGATCATCTTAGAGTTCTGCTGCCATGTGAACTGTTAACAGTATATGATAATGTTCTTTCCATCATGGTTAAGGGCAGAGTTCGCCGATGTCTGTCCCTGGAGACCAACTTTTCAGGATTCAGATCATGCAGGGGCTGCTGAAGCAGCTGTTCTGATAATGGAGCTTGAACCTGTCGGTGATAAAGCTGGAGGTACTGTATGAGTCCTTTGCAGTATTTAGTCATATTGGTTTGCAACTGGCAGAATGGGAGGCTGGAAGTGAAATTTCCCCACACACGGGATGGCTTCTTACTGACCCTTAGAAATATTTTAGGTCTCTAGAGGGAGTTGGCTTTGGGGCTGTCAAATCTAAATGGCCTAAATTTTAAGGATTTCTGAGAGTTCTTTTTTTTTCATAAGAGTTTTAGAGTTTCATTGGTTCTACTTGTTGGTTTTAGAAGAAAGGGACAGTGAAGTTTCAGAATAAAAGGCAAAAATTTACAGTTACGTAATGGCAATACCAGTGAAATGTGTGCCCCTGTCCCTGGAGAGCTAAATGAATCCCTTGACTCCACCACACCCCAGATCAGGAAAATAAAATCAACCAGCAATTATTATTATTATTATTATTACCGTTAGGATCATAACTTTCTGGCAAGGAAAGCCCTCAATTCGCTCAGAGTAAAGAAACAATAACTGGGACATAGTCATAGCTCATTGCTCCTGCTATTTGTATAAAATCCATTTGGGGGTGTTTATAGGGGCTTCAAGGCTTTACTTCTTTTTTGGTTCCCACTTTACTAGTTTTTCAAGGATCATGTCATTACCAGGTAGGGCATCTATTAAAGGTATTCTCAGCAGTACCCTTAACATCAGGCACCAATGTTATTTTCGAATGGTTTACTATTTGTCTCTGCCACTGTGGGACATTTTTGCTTAACTCAACTTGAAATCCTTTGGTTCAAGAGGTAGCCATATTTTGAGTGCTGAAGTTATCTCCAGGTACTATGCATCTTAACCTTCGAGCGTTTTTTCTCCGTATCATGGGTTTGTCTCTGACAGTCAAAAATAACCTCTCTGAGTCCCTTTCGTGTGTGTCTTCCTTAAGTGTTAATAGGCGTAATTACTCAGATAAATAGTGCTTGTGAATCACAGTGGTCAGCTGCAGTGTTTAGTTGTATTTGTTCAGTCAGAAGGTTCCCAATAGATGACAACTGGATTTTGGCCAACCTGCAGAGACATGAGGTTGTACAAGCACCACTGAAATTTTCATGTCAGCTGCTGAATTTGAAGCTCTGCCTCCTTCAAGCTGAGCACCTGCTCTGTTTGGGATTTCTCAATTCACAAGAAATCTATTAGCCCTTAGGTCACACATCAGGGGGAAAAATTAAATTTCAACTCACATACACATTTTGTTGTTATGGTGGTCAACAAAACACTTAGAATCATAATAATGTGTTATCTTGAGATAAAACTGTCTGGAGTTAAAGGAATGGAAACACAAGGTCAAGGATTAAAAGGAATGATATGAAATTTCTGACTGTTAAAACAACGTTAATGGATTATTTAAAAGTGTAAATATCACACTGCTGTGTTCTTTAGATTCCTCCAGATACATTTAGAATAATACAATAAAAATGTTTTAAAATATCAATATTTACAGGGTACCAGAGATTACATCTTTTATAAATATTTACATTTCCAATAAAAATTTGTAGGTCAACTTTCAAAAGGGTCAGGCAACAGTTGCAAAATTCTTCTAGAGTGTTTAAAACAAAAAACTTTGGAGGCTTCAAAATCTAGAGCACTGATTCTCAATGCTGGCTATGCACTAGAATCATTCAGGGGGTGGGGAGGACATTTAAGAAACACTGATGACTGGATGCATTAATAGCTTCAGGGTAGGGCCCGAAGCCCTGGATCCGAACGAAGGATCTAGAAGCAGCCCTAGTGCTGCTGATATCACTACTGCAGACTGCAGTTAAGATCATTCTCCTGGGGCACCTGCATAGCTCTCTGTAGGTTAAGTGTCCGTTTTCAGCTCAGGTCATGAGTTCGTGAGTTGGAGCCCCACATCAGGCTCTGTGCTGACAGCTTAGAGCCTGAAGACTGCTTTGGATTCTGTGTCTCCCTCTCTTTCTGCCCCTCACACCGCTTGCACTCCATTTTTCTCAAAAATAAATCAACATTAAAAAGAAATTAAAAAACAAAACCAAGATCATTCTCCATCAGCCACTAAAGCCTCTGCCTGGCTGATGCAGACGTATATTGCTGCCTGCTGTCCAAGAAATTCAGGAAATACTATTAATCGAAAAGTAAGCTAAAATGGTTAGATGATAAAATTTTGACTAGCTAAATGTGTGTTTTGGAAATGCAAGTATTGAAAGGAAATATACTGAAATCTTCACAGCGATAAAATTACCTCTTGGGATTGCAGATAATTTTTTTCTGTTTCTTAATACTTTCCTAGTTTTTGTAATAAACATGATTTTTTTCCTAGCCAAAAAAATAAAAAGAATATACTCCAAATTATGAGTGTTCCCTTAAAAATACATTTCCTGCATTTAGTTCCACCCCAAAAGCCCAGTCACAAATAGAAAATCACATTATCAAAACTGCTGCTTGTCTTGCCTTGTGTCTCATACCATATGATCCTACATTAAGCAAGCATATTAAATGAATAACATTAAGAATTTTTAGATATTTTCCTTGGGTTTCTTTGGGATCATGACTTGATTTACTAATTAAGGGTTAAATAATCATATAAGAAAAAATATAATAGGTACCACTTGTGAAATATGAGTCCTTATATTTATCAAGTTGTTACTATTCACTGTGATTATTTCAAAAGAAAATTTCTACCTTTTTTTTATCTCCATGTTTTTCTATCAATAAAATTATTTTCCTTTCCTCTAATTCCAAAAGGTTGTTTCTTCAAAGGATGAGTTTTCACTGCTTGCTGCTCATGAGGGCATTGTCTCTATGGAGACCCACACTTGGAACCTGGAGGTTATGAAGATAAGGTTGTTTGCCTTGGAAGTGACCTATTCTCCGCATCGTCCTCTAAAGATGTATTGGATTTTGTTTACTGAAACAGAATATAAATCAGGTTCTTTGAAGATCAAGCTCTCTGAAATAAGTCAAAATGCCTATTTGGTGTCCTGATCTTAAATTAATGTGGTTAAATTTCTGATTTTTCATGAAAGCAAATAACCGTGTAGCATATATGTGCCTAACATGGACACACACACACACACACACACACACACACACACATAGTAAGACACTGTGAATAAAGGCTACCAGCACTGTCACAGGGACTTTGTGGCTAGTCACTTCTTTTGGTCTCAGTTTCTGGGTTCTGAAACTTTCTTTGTGAGGGCTACTACCTTGAAATTATAGTCTATGTCCTTAATGCATTTTGTTTTCTTGTTCCCCCAATTCTAGCTTTTTCATGACCCTACGTACTTCTTGGTGTATACATTACTCTCTTGAGCTAGAGGAAAAGTGTGAATGGAGTGAACACGTGCTTTGGAGTCCTACAGATGGGGTTAAAACTATTTTTTCATAACTTATTGATTAAACAGCCCTGGGAAAGTTATTTATGGTGCTTGAGGCTCCATTTCTTTATCCTTAATATGAGAACAGCAAAAATGTATCTCCTAGAATTCTGAGACAATTCTTATGAAGGACTTAGTGAGTACGCAGAAAGCATTCAGTCCTTCTTTCTCTCACCCTGTCTTAGTCTGTTTGGGCTGCTACAACAAAAATCCAATAGACTGAATGGCTTATGAAAAACAAAAATGTATTTCTTACAGTTCTAGAGACTGGGACGTTTAAGATCAAGGTGCTGGCAGATTGGGTGTCTGGGTGTCTAGTAACAATCTGCTTCCTGCTTCATAGACAGCTATCTTCTCGGTGAGTCCTCACACAGCAGAAGGGATGAGGGAGACTACGGAGTTCCTTTTATAAAGGTGCTAATTCCATTTATGAGGGCTTTACCCTCATGACCTAATCACTTCCCATAGGCCCCAACAGATACCATCGGATTGTGTTAGGATTTAACATATGAATTTGGGGGGCATACAAACATCCAGTCTATAGAACCCTCTGCGATTTTTATAAACACACAGACTTTAGGTCTGTTATGTTTTAGGTAATTAAAGGTAAGAGCGTTGGCTCAGGTATTCAGAGGAGGGGTGGCATGGAAGAGCAGGAACAGTTCTTACCCCGTGATGATGGAAAGGTCAGGAGACACCCCGACCCTCTGACACAGGTGCTTCCAAGTTTCACCTGCCTAATTTTAACTTCAAAGATGGGAACGGTCACAAATTGGATGGAATTTTTGTCTGGGCGCAGGGTCAGAAATAGAGACACTCCTAGATTGGCCAATTCTTCCACCATAATTCATTAGACATCTTCTCTCATTTTGCAAATCCTTTTCCTTTATGCTTCTCAGCTTCACCTATTAAATTTCTTTTGTCTTCTCTAATGCATGTTTACTGTCAGAGTAACATAATTCAGAAGCATAATTACAAAAAAACCAGAGACATTTTAGATAAATAAGAAGCAGGATCCATTTAATGTCCCTTGCATCCTGCTACACACTGACTTTAATATAAATATTAAAAACATCTCAACCGTAGCATGACAAAGGCTCAAACATATGAGGCATGAGATGAACATTATAATTGTCTCGCCTTATTACTTACCTAGAGCTTAAACTTTCTTTAATTTCACTCCAAATAATTTACCCAGGGGTGATGCAACCATCAGTGGAAAAACATGAATCATTTAAAGACCTACTGAAGAAACTGAATAGAGATACTGTGAAAAACCCTTGAGGTCCTTTGGAAGAAAGAAGCAATATCAATCATAAAGGGCATCATCATTAAAATGATTATCCAGGGGGAAAAATTATCAATATTAATATTTCTATGACAGACCCATAAGTATTTTTTTCTGTACTACAACATGCAGTATGTTCCCATGGCTACCTTTTGCTTGCCTGAAAAAAAAACAGCTGATAAAGGGTGCTTTTCATATTGCCCAGATTATTTAAATGCCAAATGCTAAATTATAGATATTTAAGTGATCTAAACTTTAGGAGTTGGAAGCAGCCTCAAAATTCAATTAAATCCTAATCATTTACTTTACTAATTACTGAAATAAAATGTTTTCTTTACAAATGAAGTCACTAATTGGGGAAAATGAATGCTAGCAATTTATTTTGATTTAGTCATATTTTTACATGGAAATCGATTGGTGGTTTTAAAAAGTTGACAGCAGGGGCGCCTGGGTGGCGCAGTCGGTTAAGCGTCCGACTTCAGCCAGGTCACGATTTCGCGGTCCGTGAGTTCGAGCCCCGCGTCGGGCTCTGGGCTGATGGCTCAGAGCCTGGAGCTTGTTTCCGATTCTGTGTCTCTCTCTCTCTGCCTCTCCCCCGTTCATGCTCTGTCTCTCTCTGTCCCAAAAATAAATAAACATTGAAAAAAAAATTTAAAAAGTTGACAGTAAAGGAGAAGCTCATTTCATTTTTTAAAACATTGCGATTTCATTTCTATTTCATCTACAAAACGTTACATAGTGAGCATGAACATGAACATGATACTTAGGTTGCATTTGGGTTCCAATCCCAATCTTAACTGTAGGTTGTTCAAGGGTAAAAATGGATCTCTTGTTTTCTTGCCTTTCTTGCTTATTGCTTCTTCATTCCATTGTTCATGATATTGGAAGGCGAGAGAGGAGAGAGACTCAAATGGTGATTTTTACCGTCCCTGGTGGTCTAGTGGTTAGGATTCGGCGCTCTCACTCAAATGGTGATTTTTTTTTTAGCACCTCTGGCTCAAATTGAATGTAAGGGGACATTGAAAACAGTAAAGATACGTATGAAAAGATGGTAAATGAGGGAGGCTGAGGACTGGAACCTGGATCATACTCACCGGTGGGTTTTCTATGGATGAGAGGAGTTATGTCAGAAGTGAAGTTTTCAGAAGGCAGAAGAGTATAACCCAGGCACCTATGGGGGAGAGACAAAATGAAATAGGACAGTTATAGACTGAACTTTGTCTCCCCCACTCCCTTCCCAAAAATTCCTCTGTCAAAATCCTAACTCTCACTACCTCAGATGGTGAGTGTCTTTGCAGACAGGGTCTCTAAAGAGGTAATTAAGGTTAAATGAGGGCACTGGGGTGTGACTTAATTCAATGACTGGTGTCCTTTTTAGGGGGAGATTAGGGCACAGACAGACACATAAGAATGACCAGGTGAAGACAGGGAGAAGACACATGTCTACAAGCCATGGAGAGAAGTTTCAAAAGAAACCAGCCCTGCTAACACCCTGATCTTGGATGTGTAGTCTCCAAAATGGTGAGGAAATGAGTTTCTCTTGTTCAAGCCAACTGGTCTGCATTACTTTATTATGGCAAACCTAGTGAAGTGATACAGGTGTCATTTACAGTAGCAAATTGTTACATATTCTTTGATCGTCCCTCTTTCCATAACTGTCACCCTAAACCTGACTCTACAAATTTTAGCAAAGTGACTAAAGTCATGAAGTGTTTGGATCCAGTGAAGCAGAGGAATGAAGATGAAAACACCATGAAAAATGAAGTTACACGCAATACTACCCGGAGACAAGACAATTGCAGACAATTCTCAAGGTGGGCATTTCAACCTTTGGAGAAATTCAGAGGCCCTATTTTTCAATCAGAAAATAAAATGGGAAACTTCCGAACTCTTTGTGAAGTCACAGCTTGAGATTTGTGTTTAACTCATGTTCCATTAAAGAACAACTTCTTAAGGAATTGGGATCCTACACATATAGACTTTCCTGGAGAATTTTGTTCTTGTGGTAAAGGTTATTGTCCTGAACTGAGGCATGACTTGTGGAGCAATGAGAAGGAAGGAGACAGGCACCTAACCCGCCAGATCAAGGAAGTGGACCTTTGACATCAAAGGAAGCTGAATTGTCATGGCCTGATATTCTCAACCTTATTCTGCAGTAGGGCTTTTGGGCTTGATATTTGAAAGTAAGGGATAAGATTTTTATTGATCTAGTTATTGGCTTGAAACAATATTCTCTTGGCTGTCCCAACATTACAAGGTGGGCATAAGAAGAATCAGCTCCCCACAACTCCCCTTTCAGTAAAGAATGAACAGAATGAATCTCAAACAATGAAATATCCATCCTTGGGTCTTAAGCCAGCTGTGTCTCCATGACACTGAAATGCAATTGTTGTAAACTAGGTTTGTGGTCTGAATGATTGTAGGAAGCATAGCCTCCACATGGAAATTGGTTTGACCTGAAAGAAATTTGGGTGAAGCATACTGTGTCCATTGGAATGTTTAGGGACGACAGATTTATGATACACCAGACAAATCTCTCTGTTCTGCCGTACTCTCCTCAATGTGATACTATATACATCATACACTATAAAGCCTGACACAGGGCTCCTTGATGAACCCAACAAATTGGTAGGCAGCAGCTCCATTTAGAGCATCAGGGTGACAGTGTTTGCATATGCGAATTTTTTTCAATTCTGCTATTAAACCAAACTCATGAAAGTCAAAGTCACCAGTTCTCCCAGAGTTGAGGACAACTGAATAGAAACAGAACAGCCATAGCCATCAGATGTTCAGGGTCTAGCAAACATTGATTTAATTTTTACCTCGAGCTTCTGTTAGCTTTAACTTGGAGGCCTTTGTTTTTAGAGATGAATCTGAAAGTTTGCTATCCCTCCCCTATTCATTTTAGGGTACTCTCTGTATAGCCAGGTGCCTATAAACATTCCATTTTCCTCTAAGTAAATAAATTCTTGTAAACTTTGAAAGGAAGCAAAGAATAATGGGAAAAACAAAGTAGGTTTGGAGTTAGAAACACCACTGTTTCCCAACTTTGCCACTTGTGGGTTGAATTTGAAAATGTACTTAATCTTATTTTCTTCATCTGTAAAATGAGAATAATAGTCATCCAGTTCTTCGGGTTGTGATGAGGAACATTCAGTGATGTAATGTTTGAAAGCACTTAGTGTCATGTTGAGCACATATTAAATATAAAATAATTGATAATTGTTATCATGGACTATTGGCTTGGTCCATTTCAGTGTACCAGCAGGTCTGATTTGGGGGGTTTCTCTTATTCTTTTTGATTTGATACAAGCAATGTTTTCAAATTTTCTCAAATTATAATGCCCTTATGTTGTGGGTGAAATAAACATTAAAGTTTTCTCTTAGTCTATATCACAGCAGAGGAACATTTGCATCATTATTCGGAACTGTTTATTCAGTGTCAGTGAAGACAGTTATGTCACATCTGGTCTCTGCAAGACGGGAGATGATGGAAAAGTTGTGTGTGATCCCTAAGGTTAGGTAGCATACGTTTTGTTTCTGCTTGCCTGCTGTGTGTCCAGACAGGCAGCATTTTGGTAGTCTTTACATTTGTCTTTAAAGAAGGAATCTGGCTTAAAAGGCAAAGCAGAGACACTTAAAATAGCTTGAAAACAAGAGGAAAGTTAACAACAGCAAAGCACTACGTTACAAGAGAAATGTAAGTATCAAAAGGAGACAACAAAGCTCCGAATCTAAGAGATTCCTGGAAAGGGTCGTTTGAGTTGAATTTGAAACAAGTGGTAAACGTGGACTTGTCACGGAAGAACATAAATAACATTTATTGAGCACCTTTGAATTGAGAGCATAACGGTAGGTCTGTTCCTTCACTCAGTCATTTCATTCATGGTTTATCTCATGTGCCAGTCACTGCTCGCATATGGCTTGTTTTGTCTTTCTTTCAGAAATTGAAACTCTGAGAAATAATTAACTTGGTCAAAGTTTCACACTATGTGGCAGATCTGGAATCGAAACCCAGCTGTTTGACCATAAACCAAGCTCTGCTTCGTAACATGTGAGCTCTTTGAAAAGAAAAAAAGTGATAGACCAGTGCCATAAAGAAAATTTTCTTCTCCTTAGTAAATCCTTCGATCTCCCAGTGATAAGGAGGTCTCTTTATGTTTTTACTTATTGGATATATTAGAGCTAGATCTGAAGGGTGAGAATCAGTGGCACAAGATTGGTGAGAAAAATAAATTTCCTATGATAAACACGGTTTAAAAAAATGGAACTAAAACAGTTTTCTACAAAAAAGAAATGCTAACACATATGCTTTCTAAACAAAATTTATAAATTTCAGCACCACAAGTCATCATTTTATGGAAACCTTTTGATCATAGTATTCAATTTTATGGGAAATTCTTTGCATTTCTCCAGTAAACAGACTTAGAAACTCAGCTTTATGATAAAATAGCAAATAAGTATACAAATAAGTATAGCTTTAATTTAAGTGCCATGGTAATTGGTATGTAAACACTCTCCAATCTTAATTTCTTGACTCTCTACATAAGTATAATGTTTAATCTAACACTTTCTCTTCTCTAAGCACTAGTACAAATAACATTATTATCATAATATCTCAGTAAATTTTTCTCATTGACTGTTAACTGAAACTTATGACCTTTGGTTCACATAGAATTTTGATCACGAATGAATGAAACATGTTTGGGCTTTAAAAACAGGCTTATAGGGGCGCCTGGGTGGCGCAGTCGGTTAAGCGTCCGACTTCAGCCAGGTCACGATCTCGCGGTCTGGGAGTTCGAGCCCCGCGTCAGGCTCTGGGCTGATGGCTCGGAGCCTGGAGCCTGTTTCCGATTCTGTGTCTCCCTCTCTCTCTGCCCCTCCCCCGTTCATGCTCTGTCTCTCTCTGTCCCAAAAATAAATAAACGTTGAAAAAAAAAAATAAAAACAGGCTTATAACATATACTATATGTGTGTATAAATAAAACTATCATTGGGGCGCCTGGGTGGCGCAGTCGGTTGGGCGTCCGACTTCAGCCAGGTCACGATCTCGCGGTCTGTGAGTTCGAGCCCCGCGTCAGGCTCTGGGCTGATGGCTCGGAGCCTGGAGCCTGTTTCCGATTCTGTGTCTCCCTCTCTCTCTCTCTGCCCCTCACCCGTTCATGCTCTGTCTCTCTCTGTCCCAAAAATAAATAAAAAATGTTAAAAAAAAAAAAAAAAAACTATCATCCATCTATGTATGTATGTATATATGTATATATGTATGTATGTATGTATGTATCCATCCATCCATCTATCCATCATCTATCTATCTTTCTATTTATCATCATCTATCCTGTCTCCTCTCCTTTCCCACTTCTCCCTACCACCCCTGTTTTCCTACTCTTTAACATCCTCAGAAATGTCCCTCTTTCTCCCATTTTCCTTTGGGTTTCCTCCATGGCTTCAACTCTCTTTTTTATTTTTCCTTTCTTATTTTTATTTTTGTTTGCTTTTTATTGATCCTTCTCCCTCCTTGATATAGATTTACTTGAGAGTCTTCTGCTCTTATTTATAATACTATGAGGTAACAATGCAAATATTACCTAATGTGAGTTAACTAGATCCTTTCATAGATTTTTGTTCCATAAAAACTTTTTGGCATTTTTAGTAAAGAAATATAATTCTTATATCAAAATTTCCAAAGATAAGAAACTCCCCTCAACATAAAGCATTTTCACAAAGGATAAGGAATTACATAATTTGGTAAGCAGCAGGAGAGATAGGCAATTTGGAAAGAACTGTCTAATTCTTAAATGGTTTTATACAGCTTATGTCTGAGACCTGCTGGGTTTACAAATTGGTTCATGCATTCAGAGTCTAACCTTAGAAATCCTTCTAGAACAAAGATAATCAGACGCCAGACCTCCTGGACTGTCCAGGGTCAGTGGGTGAGATCTAAATTCTCCATATATTGACTTCAATTAAAGGGCAATATGCATTTTATTCTTAATTTAACTTTTATATGAGGTGCTGATATATGGAATCATTATTGTAAATAGTATGAGTACTTGAGAAATTTCCTAACATCCCCAAGCTTTATTGCTTCATCTCCAAAATTCGACACTATGGGTTGTTGGATGACTAATTAGATAATGTATGTGGATGGCTCAATTATTTCCTGACTTATCAGTAAATATCACCAGTACTGATAATGATGATGATAAAAACAAATTCAAAGCTCTGGTACCCATGTTAGGTCTTCATATAATAAACATTCCATGCTCTTAGTTTCAGATATTCAGCTTCCCAGAAATCTCATTGTGGATGCTCCATTGGTATCAAAGATTCAAGTTTATTTCAAACAACTTGTAAACTTCTATCCCTCCTTCCAGAACTTTTCACCAGATGATACTCACCCATCATCTCCCCCTTCCCAAACCTGTGCACCTGACTGCATTCTTATCTTGGTGCTTGACATCCCCACAATGCCATGAATCTTCTCCTTCACTCAGAATCATGGTGTCCTCCTAGGTTTCCCATGGCCTTTCGTCCCACTACCCACCCCTCCCATATAAGATCTGCCTAATCTACCTGCACATGAAAAGAGTGACTACTTCCTGGATTCTTTTTCCTTAGTAGGCACTATAATAGTTATGTTAGCTCCATATCACACTTAATCTTTTCAATAGCTCTTCGGTTTACAAGTGGAGAAGCAGTTCACAAAGCCTCCAAAGACTGCTCATTCCACAAAGCCACACTGCCCCTTGTAAAAATCTCTTGCTATCTCCTGCTGTTCTCCTTTGATGTCCGTTTTTATTTCCATTGGCCTATTTCCGAACTTGTCTTTTCCCATGTGGCCTTCTACCATAGACTCTTGATGGGTGTCCTGCAATTTTGCCTTCCTCCAGTCCATGCTCCACAAAACAATTGTTCAGATGTGCACTTTATTTCTTGTCACTTTCCCATCCAAAATCTACTCTGTAGTAGACCTTAACTGCTTAGGGTTCCTAAATATCCACCCTCCTACCCCCCCCTTTTTTTTTTTTTTTTTGCTTTTTAGGCTTCTAGAGTTTTGCATGTGCTGTTACCACTTACTGAAATGTCTAATGTTGCTCCTGCTCTGCTCAATATCAGGTGATCTCTTTAAGAGGTTCTCAGCTCTGGCTGTATGTATGGATCACCAAATATCCTTTTTAAGGTTTTAAAAATGCCTATTCCAAAAAACAATGTGATTTAATTGTCTAGGGTGGGTCTGATCTTGGCATTTGTTCCAAACTCCCCAGATCATTCTAAAGTGCTCAGATGCTCCTTCCTCTTATGTTCCATTTATGTACTGTGATTGCCTCTATTATAATATTGATCACTTCTTATTATAATTTATTTTCAAGTTTAATTTCCCAACTACAACATGAACTTTTAGAAGGCTTGAGACCACGTCATTCATCTTTATGTTCTCTGCACTTACAAAACAAATATTTGTTGAATTAATGATTCTGTTGTCGGGCTCTGGGGGTATATTTATTGTGCCAGGTACAGACAACACCTACAAACCTTACATTTGTGCATTAAATGAATTTTTATTTTTCTCTCCTTTGGTACCTTTAAATTTAAAAGCAATTTAACTTATGTCAAATTCTAGAAATATTATTTTGAACAATTTTTGCTTTTAAAGCAATAGAAAAATAAATCTTAAGGAAACTAAAGTAAGTAATCAAATGTGTTTTCTGGGTGAAAAAGTTGATTAAAAATTATACATATTTCTGTGCAAAAACACACCAGCAGTTATTGTCCGCTCCTCTCTGCCATGTTACCTAGAATTTATCACTGTCATATTGATCCTTTTTGAAGCCTCTACATCCAAGGTGTTATAAAAGCGACTCCAGAAGCAGTTATTATTCATTCATTTATTTTTAAGCTTTAATTCACACTTGTGATTATATATTAAGAATTATATATCAGGGGCGCCTGGGTGGCTCAGTCATTTGAGCATCCGATCTTTGATTTTGGCTCAGGTCATGATCCCAGGGTTGGGGGATTGAGCCCTGCTTCGGGCTCCATAATGAGTGTGGAGCCTGCTTAAGATTCTCTCTCTCTGTCCCTCTTTGTCCCTCCTCTGCTTGCACCCATGTATGCATGCTCTCCCTTTTTTCACTCTCAAGTAATAAAAAAAAAAAAGAATCAAACTTCATATTGGAGATTCTGAATTTAACACCTTACAGTGTACTTCTAATGCTTTCAGTTCTAAACTGAAAAAAACAAAACAAAACAAAAAAACAGTTCATCATTAGCTATGTTTATTGCAACACCATTCTTAGACTTTAAACTCAGATTTACATTTTAATCCATTTGATAGCAAGCTAAGTAATATGCCATCTTCAATGAGGACTGTGAACTCTGGATGTTTTAATATGCAAAATGCAAATTTCAAAGAGCATAATTTTATATTTATTTTCTGTGCTTGCTTATTTTTTGGAAGTAGTTAACTTTAGTGCAGATACGTATTTTTCCTTAGCTCTGCTGTACCTCAATAAAAAATGTTCAAATGCATTTCTAGTAGTTAAATTTGAACAAACAGAATCTTCTCAATTAGAAGAAAATACCATGTATGTTATTATAAAAATGTCTTGTAGTTAGAAATAATGATAATTTACCAATAATTAAATTTTTCAGGGAGACAGCAGGACAGAGCCACACAAATTATCATCCTGAGTTTCCTGATAATGTTAACTTTTGTTTCCCTGTGCACTATTGGTGGGAATGCTAACTGGTACAGCCACTGTGGAAAAGAGTGTAGAGTTTCCTCAAAAAGTTAAAAATAGAGTTACCCTATGATCCAGTAATTATACTCCTGGGAACTTACCCAAAAAATACAAAAACACTAATTTCAAGTTATACACACACTCCTATGTTTATTGCAGCATTATTTATAATAGCCAAATTATGGAAGCAGCCCGTGTCTATCGATAGATAACTGGATAAAGAAGATGTGATGGGGGCGCCTGGGTGGCGCAGTCGGTTAAGCGTCCGACTTCAGCCAGGTCACGATCTCACGGTCCGTGAGTTCGAGCCCCGCGTCAGGCTCTGGGCTGATGGCTCAGAGCCTGGAGCCTGTTTCCGATTCTGTGTCTCCCTCTCTCTCTGCCCCTCCCCCGTTCATGCTCTGTCTCTCTCTGTCCCAAAAATAAATAAACGTTGAAAAAAAAAAAACTTTAAAAAAAAAAAAAGAAGATGTGATGTACACACACACACACACACACACACACAGTGGAATATTATTCAGCCATAAAAAGAATGAAAGCTTGCCATTTGCAATGACATGGATGGAGCTAGAGAGTATAATGTTAAGTGAAAAAGTCAGTCAGAAGCGGACAAATACAATGTGATTTCGTTCACGTGGAATTTAAGAAACAAAACAAACAAGCAAAGGAAAACAAAAGAGAGAAAGAGACAAATAAATAAGCAGATCTTAACTATGGAAAACAAACTGATAGTTACCACAAGGGAGGACGGGAGGGGAGATGAATGAAATAATAGGGGATGGGGATAAAGGAGTACACTTAACATGATGAGCACTGAGTAATGTATAGAATTGCTGAATCACTATATTGTACACCCCAAATAATATGACATTGTAAGTTAACAATGGAATTGAATAAAAAACTTAATAGAGGGGCGCCTGGGTGGCTCAGTCGGTTAAGCGTCCGACTTCGGCTCAGGTCATGATCTCACGGTCCGTGAGTTCCAGCCCCGCATCGGGGTCTGTGCTGACAGCTCAGAGCCCGGAGCCTGCTTCGGATACTATGTCTCCTTCTCTCTCTGACCCTCCCCCGTTCATGCTCTGTCTCTCTCTGTCTCAAAAATAAATAAACATTAAAAAAAAACTTAATAGAAAAGAGCGAAGTAATAAAGGTAATAAAAAAATTAGGCCAACTGAGCCTTAAGATTTATATTGACTCTAGCCATATTCTCTACAATCTCCTCTTTCACCTCGGGCTTTTAAGTTTATTTTGCCAATATCATTTATTTTTGCATGTAATTGTTTCCTTGCTGACCATAACTAAAGAAAAAATTCTAAGAACCATCTCAGATCTTATCACATACATGAAACTTCCCCCAACTCCTCAATATAAGCAGAGTGGATCATTTTCTCCTCAATGCTCTTACCACTCAGTTCATTCTTTATTGTAGAAACTATATAGTTTCGATACAGTTATCGGTTTAGGTGCGTGTCTCCCCCTCTTGGAACATAAACTATTTGAAGATGGATTACTCACCTTTGCACAGCCAGAATCCGAAACATTGTCAGAGACATGGTAGTTGACCCAAACTAAAAATAATTATTATATTCAAATATTCTGCAACACCCCTCCCCACAAATACGCATAAAAAAGATACCAAATGCTTTTTTTACCCTTTTTTTCTAATGTCCTGAACTCTTTAGTTTATGGAGTTTAGTAAATGGAGAGGCCACTTAATTCCTACCTGAGACATAATGTAGAACTGACACTGAAGTCACTACTAGGCTGAAGTCACTACAAAAGGGCAATTGCTAGAGTGGGTTTTATTTCTCTGGATGGAGCAGAGGGTAATCATGGCATAGTACTGGTTTCCTAATTTATTTTTTGCCATGTGAACTGAGAGCTATATAAGGTGGAGGGCTTCAGAATCTACGTTGGTTGACAACATACACCATGGGAGTGAAATGATCCCTAAATCATAAATGTAATAATTAAGAAGTCGTTATTGTCCCCTATTATATGCCAAGGTCTATAAAAGATGCTGGATGATAGTGAATATCTCTCCTTTTTATTTTCTTTATTTTTTCACCCTTGTTTTAGTAGTTTATTCCACATTCCTTCTGGGTCTTGCCTTAATTTTTTCTCTTCAGCTTATATTAATAAAATAATCCCCTTTTGATTTATTTTCATGCTTTATTAAATAAAATTAAGACATGATAACACTGGCATACTGAAAAGCTGCTGTTTCCCTTAGAATTTTGAAAACAAATACATTTCTTAGGCATATTAGGCTCTTGCATTTAAGTATTTAACAATTATTGGGGCGCGTGGGTGGCTCAGTCAGTTGAGCATCCGACTTCGGCTCAGGTCATGATCTCACAGTTCGAGAGTTTGAGTCCCACATTGGGCTCTGTGCCGACAGCTCAGAGCCTGGAGCCTGCTTTGGATTCTGTGTTTCCCTCTCTCCCTGCCCCTCCCCCTCTTACACTCTTTCCCTCTCTCGAAAATAAACATTTAAAAAAATGTTTTTGAATTTTAGCAATTATTTAATTTACAAGTCAATTTCTCCTCTCAGCAAAACTGCTTTCTGGTGCTTTCCTATCCCATTCCTTCCAAATCTTATCACCAAACTTGTTACTGAGTACAATTCTCTACCTCACATACAGTGGGTAATGTGTGAAGACATACTTGTGTGAGCATCTTCAAAATCAATTCTTGTTGGCTGAATATAGGTAAAGGTAGTAGGGTGTAAGTTGATATTTATAAATGCCCCAGTTGAAATTTCCATGGAGGCATGGAGGGATTCTCCTTAAACCAGACTGAGGCACTTTTGACATCAAGGCTAAATCTTGAAAGATAATCAAAGACTCAATAGTACCAGGGAGCCAGTCTCTTCAGAAGAACCTCACTGAAGATAAAGGAGAAATCCTGCACCTACAGACTTCTAAGAGTGGAAGTGAACCAGGAAATCAGAAGTGTTTAGGAATTTAAGAATGGCTGACCAATAAAATACCTCAGAAAGTCACCCATGGGAATGAACACTGCTGTATCCAGGATACATTAATGACAGGATTTGGAATGTGTGAGACTGAAGATAGGCTGGATAGGGAGCTGCTCTGAACGATGTGTCTCCATCTCACGTTGTGCATATGAGTTGTGGTTTGTGGCTAGTTAAGATGAATGTTTTTAAAACTATGCTGACTCCAGGTTATTGTACTAGCTCTCTGTTTTGCTGAGAATTTGTGCTGTAAAACCTTATGTGGCTTGGATTTGGTCTTACTCTGGTAGCTATTCAATTTTTCCTTTCTTTTCTATTTGCAGTCTTCTTACAGTTTATGGTAGATTTTTACAAAAATAGCTACCGTAATTCCTTATCCTATGTCTATACCTTTTGCTAGTGCCTTTCCACACTGACCCTGAACTTGCCCATGTGACTTAGTGACCCATAGAACATTAGGTAACTTGAAGGAAACATTATGTTGAAAGTGCTTGTACATCGGGGTTCACCCTCTTCCTACTCTTGAACTCTGCTATGTGTGGAAAACTATGGTAAGTGTCAGTGTGAAAGGCCATCCTTGGTAATACACCCACCAGCTGCCTTTCCAACTGAATGCAATGCTTGAGAGGACTCAGGAGAGATCAGTTTATTTTCAGTGTGTCATAGATTGCCACCCCAGATCAAAGAACCACTAGCGTTGTCTACAAAATAGTGAGCTTTTGTTTTGAGTGACTATGTTTGGGGTAATTTTTTTTTTTTGCAACAAAAGCTAACTGATAAAGAAAGTGATACCTAGACTTGGGGTGTTTCCATAACCACCACCACCACCAACAAACACGTGACAGTGGCACTGGAAACCATTCAGGGGGCAGAAGCCATAAGATACTTTGCGAAGTCTGGAAGATTGGCAAGCCAACTGCTAGTGGAAGATGGAAAGATTGTGACATGTGTTACATAATCTTATGAAATAACTCATAAAACTCTTGCCTAGGGTAATTTAGAAAAGAAAACATGGGAACCTTGGCAGGATCATTTTCAGAGAGAGTTTAAAATTCCATTGGCTTCTTTTAGTTGTCTTTGAAAGTGACAGGGAAAGAAAGATGAGCTCTAAAGAAAGAACAGATCAGCTTGCAAGAAGAACTTATGTAGAATGTAGAGGAGGTAGGGTGTGCTGGATTAATTGGTTTTCATTTGCAGTCTCTCCAGCCAGTAACAGTCCCAATGCAAATGAAAACCTAAGAGTGTTTTAAAAAGTCAGGACACTCCCAGTAAAACACGGTCTCTTCATCAAGATCAAATCAAGAATACATCTGTAAGAACCTTGTTAGGACTCTAAGAAAAATCTAAGGTGATGTCTAGTGGAACTTGTCAGGTAGATAAAGGACTTCAAATAACTCTAAATAGGACTCTAAAGAGACTCTAAATAACATTGCCTCATAAGAAGCCTGAAAGGCCTGTCTTGAAAATAATTGTGGGAATGACTTTTGTTAAAAGATGCACAAAAAGCACACAAATGTTTGAAGCAGCAAAAGGACTGCTAACTTAGACTAAAAGAAACTGAGTCACTTCAAATGAAGAAGAGGTCTCTGGACTCTCAAATTTCTATTGGAGGCAGACTTAGAAAGTTACTCAACTGCCAACTTGGGCCATTTACTTTTTACAGAAAAGGAGGATATATCAGAAGGAGAAGCCAAAAGCCAAGAGGGCAGAGCTAAGAGTCATAGAGAAGATATTGTTTGCAAAATGACAGCTAAAATTCCTATTCCACTCTTAGTTCTTCTTGGTAGTTCTTCCCACACTGCCTTGGGGCTTGTCATGTGACTTCTTTTAGTGGATGTGACATCAGAAAACTTGATCTAAGTAGAGGCTTAAGGGTGCTTATTCATTGAGGCCTGTCCTTTTCCTGATCTTGGATCTCCGCTTCGTCTACATAAGGAAGTGTGGCCAACCTATTTGATGAGTAACATTTGGCCTAGACCCTTGTCACTCTACGTGGTGGAGACCAACCACTAGACCTCTGAGTGAGATTCTATTAAAATATCAAGTAATGGTCAGCTACCCTCTTAACTAACACATGGGACACTCCTGGGGAGGTAAGCTAGAACCAACCAGGCAATCTACAGAATCACGAGCTGATAAATGGTTATTATCTGAAGCACTAAATTTTGGGGTAGCTTGTTATACAGAATAAGCTAGGTGAAGCACACTTTGTCTAAGGCATTTATATTTTATATTTCTCTTTTTTAATCAAAGTATAGTTGACACACAGTGTTACATTAGTTTTAAGTATATGCCATAGTGATTCAACAAGTTTACACATTATGCTATGCTCAGCACAAGTATAGCTACCATCTGTCACCATACATTATTGTTAACACAGTACCATGACTATATCCCCTATGCTGTACTTTCTAAAAATTTTTTTTAATGTTTATTTATTTATTTTTGAGAGAGACAGAGACAGAATGCTAGTGGGTTAGGGGCAGAGAGAGGGGGAGACACAGAATCCGAAGCAGGCTCCAGCCTATCCGTACAGAGCCCAGACGCGGGGCTTGAACCCACGAGCTGTGAGATCACGACCTGAGCCGAAGTCAGACGCTCAACCGACTGAGCCACCCAGGCGCCCCCACTATGCTGTGCTTTTTATTCTTGTGACTTATTTATTCCATATCTTATTATATTTTAATTAATTGCTTAGAGGTCTGTAACTACTCCTGTGCTATCGTCACCATGCTTTAGTAGAGCACATCATGTCTTAGTCACCCCTTTATCCCTAGCAACTGGTATAGTGTCTGGGAGATAATTAGGAAGGGAAATGTGATTGCCTTTGAAAAATATAAAACTGATTATGTTGCTTCCCTAATTAAAATTCTAAGCTCTTTGCATATGCATCCAAGGTATTCAATGCACACTTTTAAACACACACGTTAAGCTTTTAACATGCTTTTTTTGTTGACAACTATTAATGATTCTTCTCCACCTCCATCTTCCCCCAGCTCTAAGATGCTTACTTTGAATTCATGAACAACTTATTAACAGCTAATATATACCTGGCATATGATGTGCTAACATTCTAACAAAGAAAACAGGATTTAAAACAAATGCAAATACAAATATAAAAATATGTATTACTAATGCAATAATGAGCATATATATTGAGTACATTGACCAGCAGCACAAAGGAGTGCTCTCGGAGGAAGTGAGAGGAAATACCTCAGCTGTGCTCAGTGTTGCATTATGACTCTGTACCAGTTGGAGAGAATAAGTGAGAGGAGAAGCAGCAGCATGGATAGACTCCAAGTGGCAGGAAACTGCAAGGAACACAGGGATATAAAATATTTTGTATAGTTGCACTGTAGGGGTGAGAAGGTCAAGTACAATTCTTGCCTAGAGAGGTGAGGCAAGGACAGTTAGGACAAACTGCTTCTGACATCAAGGAGCTTGGGAACACTCCAACAGGCTTACTTGGAGGGGAAGGAACAGAGGTGAGTCATGATAAAAAGTTTGTGTTATAATAAGTAGTCCCAAAGTCGTAAAATATGGCAGTGGTCCTATTCTCTTCCATCCATCCAGATGTAAATGCTAGAATAAATGGGAGGAGTATTATGGATTCTGTTGCCTTTTCTGAATAAGACACAAGGACTAAAACTTTTTAAGTATGCACATCAGTTCAGCCTTGTTCATAGTGGAATGGATCTAAGTTCCCTGGGAGAAGGGAAGGTAGTTTTGCTGATGGATTATCCTTGTCGAATGCTTAACGCTATGGTATGCACCCAATGACTTCTCAGTTCAAATTTGTTGCTCATGACATACATGTTCAGTAAACTTATATTTCAAATGCAACATATGTTTTTCTACTTACTCTCTAGGCATGGAGAGTGCTTAGACTGAATAGATTTTTAGAAGTTCAGTTGTGATAGAAAATTCTTCCTCAATTTTAAACTGCATTTAAAGGGAACATAACCTGTAACTCTCTTAAAGGTTATTTCCAGAGCTCATACTTGAAGGAATTTATTGTGCTTTGTGTTTGTACTACCATCATTTTGTTTAAACATGGTCTTCACTCTGTTCCATTTTGTATTTCTCTTTCTCCTTAAAAATTCAACCTTAAATGTGTTGAGTGAAACCAGTATTTTAATAAAACTGACAGCTCAGACCGGAGAGTGGAAGGTCTCTATTGCCACACCTATATAAAGAGAGCACTTGCCCTCTCAAGTGTGACTAATGACCACACACAACACAAAGAGAACTGATTTCAGAAAGAGCACTGCAAATCTTATCTTTATGAACAGGAATGCCTAGCCATTAACAATGTTTTGCAGTAGATACCCCTGCTAAACACACCCTCAGATGTCACCCTTTCATTATAGGGAAAGCTGCTTTCATTTCCCTCTTCCATTTAATAAAGGTAAGTTCCCATGTGCTGAATCGCATTCCTGAAAGTGTTGATACATAGGACCAGTGACCACAGTATAAAACTGACGTCTCTTAGCTAAAATGTCACCATTGTGGGTCCGCCTTATGCTTACTAATTGCCCATGAATCTGCTTCCAACATTCAGGAATCTAAGAAAGGTAAAGGTAGAGAAATTTTCAGTGGACCAGGAAGAAAATATGTATGTGACCAGAGATGGGATCTGTTGATGGAAGGGAGAAGCCTGGTGAGATAAAAATGGAGATGACAGATTGAAAGCAGGAGTCCTGGGGTTGAATCGTAGATGTAGACTGAAGGAAATGTAATTTTCCCTGGTTTAATTGGGCATGGAGGCAAAATAAACAGGAAATGTTTTTATGTCCTGTACCAACTATTATACCTACTGTACTGAGAACAGTGTCAGAACACAAAGGGGAAACATATTTAAGATTGGTAGCAACATCTGGAAAGTTCAAGTCTCAGACTTCTAAACCCTTTTACTGGATCACTTATATCTCTTTTTGGTTACTGGACCACCATTTAATTTAGTTAAGGTCCCTGTATCAAGTCAGAATTTTTTTAGACCATATTTTATTAATTTTGTCAATTAATCATCCATTAACCATGGATGATTTTTGAATAACTGGAAAGCAAGTTATTCACAGTCGGGATTTTTCCCTGCAGTTTCCTACTTTGATGAAAACTGACTTCCTAGGAGCAAACAAGGAAAATGTGCACATTTATGATACAACAAGGCAAAATAAAAAGCAGTGAGAAGCAAAAAAGAAAGTTTAACATAAATTATGTCGTTCAGCTATGGTTTTTATTTAAAAAAATTATAGAGCACCATGGGATGGACTGTTACAATCACATCATCACCCTTGGAATACTTTACCAGTAAGTTTCAAGATGGGAAAATTAACTTTGCTGTCCATTATGATTATGATCATCTGTCTTTGTTTACCTTAGCCTGGCTTTAAAATGAAAAAAAAAATATTAATGAAAAGGAAATATTTTGGAGTTATGTATCACCTTGTTTTTAGCTCCATTTACATACATCATAAAACACAGAAGTTACTGATTCTTCTTGTATGGCAAGGTATTTGCCAGTCAGTAGACAAAGTAGGAGTGAGGATGTGTCTGATCAGTCTATCCAGAAAATACAATCAGATGGTGCAAAATAGTTTTTTATGAGAAAGGGGCTCAATTTTCAAATCCTTGAGTATAACGAAACTTCGAATTTGCCTCTAAAAAAGCCTGGTGGTGATCCATGCCGCAAGATTATTTATCCTCTTCCTAAAGAAGGAAGCCTATCCTCAAAATGAAGCCCCAGTTACAATCAATGTGCTTGTGAGTTGGGGCAGAAGAAGAAAATGAAAGCTGTCAGATCATAACATACACCTAAAACCTGCTGATCTTGTTTTTTATATACAAACGAGTCGGTTAGGACAAGGAGGAAATGATACTCGTTAGATTTCAAAGCGGTAATTGAGTGAACTCCAGGTGCTCCTGTGTAGAGCAAGCTTCTTTCAATTCCTGTTTTCAGCAAATATCTGTGGAATAAGTAAAACTGCAAAGGTCACAGATATTAACGATAAGTTTTATGTTATATAAATACTGGATTTAATTTCCTCCTATTCGGTGAAGAATTTCTGTACCTATTTTCATGAGAGTCAATACACCAATAATTATTTTATCAAGTTCTGGTAGTGAGATTATGTACGATTCATGACCTGAGCCGAAATCAAGAGCTGGATGCTCACCTGACTGAGCCACCCAGGTGCCCCAGTTCATGATATTTCCTTAAACCCTTTTATTTTTATTTATTTATTTAAGTTTATTTCTTTGAGATAGAGAGACAGTGTGAGCAGGGGAGGGGCAAAAAGAGATGGAGAGAGAGAGAGAATCTCAAGCAGGCTCGATACTGTCAGTACAGGCCCTGACGTGGGGTCAAACTCACAAACTGTAAGATCATGCCCTGAGCCAAAAGCGAGTTGGACGCTTAACTGACTGAGCCACCCAGGCATCTTTTAAACCCCTTTTAATGTGTATGGAATTTGTAGTGATAACTCCACTTTCTTTTCTGATACTGGTAACTTGTGTTTCTTTTTTTCTTAATCCATCTAGTTAAAGTTGATTAAATTGATTTTTTTTTTGGAGAATCAGTTTTGGGCTTTGTGAATTTCCTTTATTGTTTATTTTCCATTTTGTTAGTTTCTGCATTTTATTATTTTCTTCTATTTAAATCGGTCACTAATACACCACAGTCTTTTTTTCTAACAATTTAAAGCTGTAGCTTTCTCTCCGAGAACTACTTTAATAACACCAATTTTTTGTGATGTTGTATTTTAATTTTCATTTAGCTTAAAAAATGTTAATATCTGAGTTCTTCTCTATGAATTATATAAAAGGTTAATTTATAAGTATTTGAGGTTTTCTAGAGATTTTATTGTTATTGATTTCTAATTTTATTCCACTGTGGCCAGTGAACATATTCTGGATGATTTTCCTCCTTTTTTAGTCTATGGAGACTTCCTTAGCCCAACATTGTGGTCTAGCATAGTGAAAATACCATAAGCACTTGCAAACAATGAGCATTCTGCTGAGATTAGAGTTCTATGAATATCAATAAGGTCAATCTTGTTGCAAGTGTTCAAATCTTGCATATCTTTGCTGACTTTTTTGCATAGTTATTCCACCAGTTTTTGAGAGGACTACTAAAATCTATAATCACTAATACAGATTTATCTATTTTTCTCTTTAATTTCTATCACTTTTAGCTTCATGAACTTTCTTTTTATTTATTAGTTTCATGAACTTTTTTTCATGAGCTACATGAACTTTTAATTTCTGTTATTACTATAAACCCATTTACAATTGCCTTTCTTGTAAATTAACTCTTGTACTGTTATGAATTATTTCTCTTTATCTCTGATAATAATCTTTGCCTTGATATTTTTTCACTTTATTTTATTTTAACATACACATTCTGACCTCCTTAATCTTAGTTTGCTTGGCATAACATGTATCCATTTTTCAATAACTCAGTTTTATTACATAGAGCCCTTATGTGTGGGAGCAAAAAAAAAAAGTATTCTTTTATCTGAAAAATTTTCTTTCTTCATTTTTGAAGGCTATCTTCACAAGGGTGTATAATTCTAGGTTGAAAACTTCTTTCCTCACTTTAAAGATGCTGATCCATTTTCTTTTGGTCTCTATTGTTTTCATGAGAATGCTACAGCCATTTGAATAACTGTCTCTACATTTAACATGTGCTTTTTCTCTGCTGTTTTTCAAGATGTTCTCTTTATCATTGCTTTTCAAAAGTTTATCACTTAATTAGGCATGTTATTCTTTGGCATTTACTGAACTTTTCAAATATGTAAATTCATATCTTTCACCAAATTGTGGGAATTTTTGGCTGTCGTTTCTTCCAAAGTATCTTTTGCCTTGTTCTTTCACCCCTTTCCTTTGGAGACTCCAATTGCACCTATGTTAGACATTTTGATATTGTCCCACCAATTACTGAGAGTCTGTTTATTTTTAAAATATTTTTCTCTATCAGGTTGCATAATTTGCATAATTGATAGATTTTCAGGTTTACAGAATCTTTCCTCTGTCATCTCCATTCTGCTATTAAATTCATTATTTGAACACTTTTACTTTTGGTATTGTATTTTGCAATTCTAGAAATTTGATTCATGTCTTCAGGTTTTCTATTTTTTAGTTTTTAGTTCTTTCAAACATAATTTCTTTTACATCCTTGGACATGGTTTTAATATCTTCCTTTAACTCCCTGTCTCCTCATTCTAACATTTGGATCATCTGGAATCTGTGTCAGTTGATTGTCGTTTTTCCTTGAGAATCAGTTGTGTTCTCCTACTTTTTGGTATGTTCATTAACTTGAACTTGTAAATGTTATGCTGTGAAGGTTTTGGATTCTATTAATATCCCTCCAAAAGAATGCAATTTTTTGTTTGTTTAAGCAATTAATTTGGTTTGTATCAGATGGAAGACCCGCTCCTGGGAAGGAGCACACACCTCAGTTCCCTTCTTCTAGTCTCAGACACAGTGATTGGAGACGGACACACACATAGTGAAGATGTCAGCAGGGACTTAGGCATAGGTTATATACAGAATTTGAGACTCCTTTCTCTGCCTGTCTTCTTTTGGTGATTTTGCCTCTCATTTTTCAGTGGTCCTGGTTGCCCCAAATCTGGTCTTCTGGCTCTTCAACCAAGAAATATAGTGGATTTCCTACTACATTTTTAACCATCCTACCTGGCACAGATTGTGAAGGCCCTGCAAAGTAGGGAAAATTTACTCAGTGCTCTTCCCTTCTCCCCAAGTGATGATTTCCCTCCAAAATTTGCTGCTGCTTTCTCCTTCATTCCCCTCTCCGTCTTTCTCCTCTTCTTCTTCTTTGCCTTCCAAAGAACTTCCATAGTTGTTTTTATAATTATTCCAGCATGTGTAGTTGTTGTCTGAGGAGGATGAGTCTAGCAAAAGCTTACTTGACTATAGTTGGAAGTGGAATGCATAGAATTGATATCACAGAACAAATTCCATTCTCTTTAGAAAGAAAAGAGATGTCTGTTCATAGAACAAATATTTTGGGAAGCATTTCATCATTATCTAAACTTCTTTTTTGAAAAAAAGATTTTACTTTTAAGTAATCTCTACACTTAACGTAGGACTTGAACTCACAACCCTGAGATCAAGAGTCACATACTGTACTGACTGAGTCAATCAGGTGCTCGCTAACTTCTTGGCAAATATTTTCTGTCAGATACTGTGGTAAACGTGTCAATTCCAGGTTCCTATGGTCACCATTATGGATGTTGTTGAAAAATGATGGTACCTTGGCCAAGCTGTTACTTCAGATATAGTGATTGGGGGTGGAGAACCATAAGTATTTGTCTGTACTATATAAAGTGCTGCTGTAAGTGGAATGAATGTGAAATAAAAACTACTCCAGATAGAAATCTGAAAACACCTGCATGCACCTGGGAAAATTACCATGTCAAAGATTAGATAACTAGTACTCACCAAATATCTATGAAATCCCTACATTTCTCCTTTCAATTATGCTAGGTTTATTTAACTAATTCTGGATAATGAAAAGGAAGCACAATGACACAAATCTCTTCTAAGCCAATGTATTTAAGAATTGGTGAGCTACCTCTTCCTCTATTTCTCAATGCTGTGGGACCTTGGAGACCACATACTATATGTGACAGGATTTATATTGAAGAGGGTTGCCTGGCCTGTAATGGACTTTGCAGGAGGAAAAATTAAGCCTTGTTTTATTAAGCCGCTGAAATTTTGGTGTTCTCTGTTGTGTCAGCTATTTTTTTATTTCTGAACATACCATTCTACAGTTTAAATTCCTATTCAAATTATAACTAGCAACCTTTTCATTAAAGTTTCCCTTGGAAAATTTACTGAAAATTTACTTTTTATTTTAATTACATGATTTTTTTTACTCATATGTGGTACTTTTTTTTTTTACCTGAAGAGTAGTCAATTTTTGCATTGGAAAAGGAGGACAAGAAGAAGTATTTGTACATTTTGGACTCTTAGAATAAAATGCATTTCCAATGTGAACTATGGGGACCTCATGAAGAGAAAAAGCTTCTGCACAGAGAAGGGAACAATCAACAAAATTAAAAAGCAACCAACAGAATAGGAGAAGATATTTGCAAATTACATATTGGATAAAGTGTTAGTATCCAAAATCTATAAAAAACCTATCAAACTCAACACTCAAAAAAAGCAAATAATCCAGTTAAGAAATAGGCAAAAGACATGAATAGACACTTTTACAAAGAAAACATCCAAATGGCTAACGGACTCATGAAAAGATGCTCAACATCACTCATCATCAAGGAAATAGAAATCAAAACCATGATGAGATACCACCTTACATCTGTCAGAATGGCTAATATTAACAACTCAGGAAACAACAGATGTTGGCAAGGATGCGAAGAAAGGGGAACACTTTTGCATTGTTGGTGGGAGTGCAAACTGGTACAGCTACTCTGGATAACAGTATGGAGTTTCCTCAAAAAACTAAAAATAGAACTACCCTATGACCCAGAAATTGTACTACTATGTATTTATCCAAAGGATACAAAAATGCTGATTCGAAGGGGCACATGCATCCCAATGCTTATAGCAGCATTTTCAACAATAGCCAAATTATGGAAAGAGCCAAGTGTCCATCAACTGGTGAATGGGATAAAGAAGGGGTGCCTGGGTGGCTCAGTTGGGCGTCCGACTTCGGCTCAGGTCATGATCTCACCTCGTGAGTTTGAGCCCCGTGTCAGGCTCTGTGCTGACAGCTCAGAGCCTGGAGCCTGACTCAGGTTCTGTCTCCATCTCTGTCTGCCCCTCCCTCACTTACGCTCTAATTTTCTCTCTCTCTCAAATATAAATAAACATTAAAGAGAAAAATTTTAAAGATGTATATATGTATCATTAAATACATAATTATATCTATAATTTTATATATATATATATGTATATATATATATAATGGAATATTATCCATCAAAAAGAATGAATTGCAACAATGTGAATGGAACCAGAGTATACTATGCTAAGAAATGTCAGTCAGAGAAAGACAAATACCATATGATTTCACTCATATGTGGAATTTAAGAAAAAATGAGGTGAACATATGAACATAGGGGAAAGGAAGGAAAAATAAAAAATAAGATAAGATAAAAACAGTGAGGGAGGTAGGCCATAAGAGACTTAATAATAGAGAACAAATTGAGGGTTGATGTAGGGAATTGGGGGGGTGGGCTAAATGGGTGATGAGCATTAAGTAAGGCACTTGCTGGGATGAGCACTGGGTGTTATATGTAAGTGATGAATCATTAAATTCTACTCCTGAAACCAACACTACACTGTCAGTTAACGAACTTGAATTTAAACTTTAAAAAATGAAAGAAAATTCATTTCCAATGGAATAAAAATCGCATTCTCCCATTATATCATTGATTTATTTAACTTGTTCATAGCAATGAGGTTTCTAAAAGTCTTTATGCATTAATTGAAGGTATTAGATAATTAAAGTGCTGATAGCTTCTAAGGCTATGTTACAAAAGTGGATGTGTATCTACTTTGATGCTTTTTTTTTTCTTCAGTATATGAAGTTTATTGTCAAATCGGTTTCCATACAACACCCAGTGCTCAGCCCAAAAGGTGCCTTCCTCAATCCCCATCACCCACCCTCCCCTCCCTCCCACCCCCCATCAACCCTCAGTTTGTTCTCAGTTTTTAAGAGTCTCTTATGCTTTGGCTCTCTTCCACTCTAACCTCTTTTTTTTTTTCCTTCCCCTCCCCCATGGGTTTCTGTTAAGTTTCTCAGGATCCACATAAGAGTGAAACCATATGGTATCTGTCTTTCTCTGTATGGCTTATTTCACTTAGCATCACACTCTCCAGTTCCATCCATGTTGCTACAAAGGGCCATATTTCATTCTTTCCCATTGCCACATAGTACTCCATTGTGTATATAAACCACAATTTTTTTTATCCATTCATCAGTTGATGGACATTTAGGCTCTTTCCACAATTGGGCTATTGTTGAGAGTGCTGCTATAAGCATTGGGGTACAAGTGCCCCTATGCATCAGTACTCCTGTATCCCTTGGGTAAATTCCTAGCAGTGCTATTGCTGGGTCATAGGGTAGGTCTATTTTTAATTTTTTGAGAAGCCTCCACACTGTTTTCCAGAGTGGCTGTACCAATTTGCATTTCCACCAACAGTGCAAGAGGGTTCCCGTTTCTCCACATCCTCTCCAGCATCTATAGTCTCCTGATTTGTTCATTTTGGCCACTCTGACTGGCGTGAGGTGATATCTGAGTGTGGTTTTGATTTGTATTTCCCTGATAAGTGACATTGAGCATCTTTTGATGTGCCTGTTGGCCATCCAGATGTCTTCTTTTTTTTTTTCTTTTTTTTTTTTTTAAATTTTTTTATCAACGTTTTTTATTTATTTTTGGGACAGAGAGAGACAGAGCATGAACGGGGGAGGGGCAGAGAGAGTGGGAGACACAGAATCGGAAACAGGCTCCAGGCTCCGAGCCATCAGCCCAGAGCCTGACGCGGGGCTCGAACTCCCGGACCGCAAGATCGTGACCTGGCTGAAGTCGGATGCTCAACCGACTGCGCCACCCAGGCGCCCCGGATGTCTTCTTTAGAGAAGTGTCTATTCATGTTTTCTGCCCATTTCTTCACTGGGTTATTTGTTTTTTGGGTGTGGAGTTTGGTGAGCTCTTTATAGATTTTGGATACTAGCCCTTTGTCCGGTATGTCATTTGCAAATATCTTTTCCCATTCCGTTGGTTGCCTTTTAGTTTTGTTGGTTGTTTCCTTTGCTGTGCAGAAGCTTTTTCTCTTCATAAGGTCCCAGTAGTTCATTTTTGCTTTTAATTCCCTTGCCTTTGGGGATGTGTCAAGCAAGAAATTGCTACGGCTGAGGTCAGAGAGGTCTTTTCCTGCTTTCTCCTCTAAGGTTTTGATGGTTTCCTGTCTCACATTCAAGTCCTTTATCCATTTTGAGTTTATTTTTGTGAATGGTGTGAGAAAGTGGTCTAGTTTCAATCTTCTGAATGCTGCTGTCCAGTTCTCCCAGCACCATTTGTTAAAGAGACTGTCTTTTTTCCATTGGATGTTCTTTCCTGCTTTGTCAAAGATGAGTTGGCCATACGTTTGTGGGTCTAGTTCTGGGGTTTCTATTCTATTCCATTGGCCTATGTGTCTGTTTTTATGCCAATACCATGCTGTCTTGATGATGACAGCTTTGTAGTAGAGGCTAAAGTCTGGGATTGTGATGCCTCCTGCTTTGGTCTTCTTCAAAATTACTTTGGCTATTCGGGGCCTTTTGTGGTTCCATATGAATTTTAGGATTGCTTGAACTAGTTTTGAGAAGAATGTTGGTGTGATTTTGATTGGGATTGCATTGAATGTGTAGATAGCTTTGGGTAGTATTGACATTTTGACAATATTTATTCTTCCAATCCATGAGCACGGAATGTCTTTCCATTTCTTTATATCTTCTTCAATTACCTTCATAAGTTTTCTATAGTTTTCAGCATACTGATCTTTTACATCTTTGGTTAGATTTATTCCTAGGTATTTTATGCTTCTTGGTGCAATTGTGAATGGGATCAGTTTCTTTATTTGTCTTTCTGTTGCTTCATTGTTAGTGTATAAGAATGCAACTGATTTCTGTACATTGATTTTGTATCCTGCAACTTTGCTGAATTCATGTATCAGTTCTAGCAGACTTCTGGTGGAGTCTATCGGATTTTCCATGTATAATGTCATGTCATCTGCAAAAAGCGAAAGCTTGACTTCATCTTTGCCAATTTTGATGCCTTTGATTTCCTTTCGTTGTCTGATTGCTGATGCTAGAACTTCCAACACTATGTTAAACAACAGCGGTGAGAGTGGACATCCCTGTCGTGTTCCTGATCTTAGGGAAAAAGCTCTCAGTTTTTCCCCATTGAGGATGATGTTAGCTGTGGGCTTTTCATAAATGGCTTTTATGATCTTTAAGTATGTTCCTTCTATCCCGACTTTCTCGAGGGTTTTTATTAAGAAAGGGTGCTGGATTTTGTCAAAGGCCTTTTCTGCATCGATTGACAGGACCATATGGTTCTTACCTTTTCTTTTATTAACGTGATGTATCCCATTGATTGATTTGCGAATGTTGAACCAGCCCTGTGTCCCAGGAATGAATCCCACTTGATCATGGTGAATAATTCTTTTTATATGCTGTTGAATTCGATTTGCTAGTATCTTATTGAGAATTTTTACATCCATATTCATCAGGGATATTGGCCTGTAGTTTTCTTTTTTTACTGGGTCTCTGTCTGGTTTAGGAATCAAAGTAATACTGGCTTCATAGAATGAGTCTGGAAGTTTTCCTTCCCTTTCTATTTCTTGGAATAGCTTGAGAAGGATAGGTATTATCTCTGCTTTAAACGTCTGGTAGAACTCCCCTGGGAAGCCATCTGGTCCTGGACTCTTATTTGTTGGGAGATTTTTGATGAGTGATTCAATTTCTTCGCTGGTTATGGGTCTGTTCAAGCTTTCCATTTCCTCCTGATTGAGTTTTGGAAGCGTGTGGGTGTTTAGGAATTTGTCCATTTCTTCCAGGTTGTCCAGTTTGTTGGCATATAATTGTTCATAGTATTCCCTGATAATTGCTTGTATCTCTGAGGGATTGGTTGTAACAATTCCATTTTCATTCATGATTTTATCTATTTGGGTCATCTCCCTTTTCTTTTTGAGAAGCCTGGCTAGAGGTTTATCAATTTTGTTAATTTTTTCAAAAAACCAACTCTTGGTTTCGTTGATCTGCTCTACGGTTTTTTTAGATTCTATATTGTTTGTTTCTGCTCTGATCTTTATTATTTCTCTTCTGCTGCTGGATTTAGGCTGTCTTTGCTGTTCTGCTTCTATTTCCTTTAGGTGTGCTGTTAGATTTTGTATTTGGGCTTTTTCTTGTTTCTTGAGGTAGGCCTGGACTGCAATGTATTTTCCTCTCAGGACTGCCTTCGCTGCATCCCAAAGCGTTTGGATTGTTGTATTTTCATTTTCATTTGTTTCCATATATTTTTCAATTTCTTCTCTAATTGCCTGGTTGACACATTCATTCTTTAGTAGGGTGTTCTTTAACCTTCATGGTTTTGAAGGGTACTTTGATGCTTTCAAACACCGCATCACTCAGGGTCATGGGATAACAGAAACACTCTTACTTTCAAAATGTTGCTTGCAATAATGCAAAATTTCTGGTACCACGGGCATAACTTTAAGGAAAGTTTGGGTCAAAACGTACATTTGACCAAGGTGTCTCATTTTGATCTAGGCTTTTATAATTTAGGCCAAATAATTCTCTTATTGTGATCCTTCTTCAGTTCTACCTGTCGCTTTTTCTCCCAAACTGCCAGGTATTATCAGTTGAGGAGTCCCACCATCACTGCTGTTGCCATGAATCTGTAGATATTTGGCCTCAGAAGTCTTCCCTTCCCATGGGCTTTTGACATTTAAAGCATATAGCCTTGCTCAAGAGCACTGAAGAATTACATGATGGATCTAGAACCTCCTGACATCTTCACCTCAAAGGAATTACTAGACTGTCTCTTAAAGAAAGATAAAAATCAAGTAAATCATACATATCAACAGGAAAAATGCCAAAAGAGCACTTCAAAGGTGACAAGCTCAATATCCAAATTCTCAACCTATTCTTTGCCCATCTATCCAGTTTCATATCCAGGCAGACATGACATTCTCCCCTACCCCGCACATCTAGTAACTTAACAAGTCCTATCAATTTTACCTCAAAATATCTCTCAGGTGTGTACCATTCTTTCCATTTCTGTTTGCAGCCTTCCCTTTCAAACTACTGGTGTAACTGCCCTGAGATACTGTGACAATCTGTTCCCAGCAGCCTCCGTTGTGTCACTCAAATTCCCACTTCAGAACTCTATACCCAGAGTGATGGTTTTAAAGAGCAATCATGTCATCATCTCTCTGCTTAAAACCCTGTTAGAATTTTCCTTTGCTCTTTTGAAGAGCAAACCTCACAAAATAGCATACAAGGCTGTTAGTCTGCCCTC